>NW_009646633.1:760316-857912 GCF_000708025.1 Charadrius vociferus
CAGGCGGACAGCAATATATATAAGACCATAATTTTCCCATCCAGCAATCAGTTTTCAATTACTGAAATAGCTCTTCTTAAATTAAAACAGAACAAAACAAACAAAATGCACCAAAAAAAAAAAACCCAACCAAAACCAACACAAAAATTGTTGTTTAGTCTCTGCCTGCTAAGCAGTTTCTTTGTTAATGCTCCAGACTGTGGTGGTTCCCTCTCTGCCCGTTGTCACTGTCAGACTGGAGCTTGTGCAGGGTGCATCTGTGCAGCAGTTGAGACACAGGGCTTTCACCTAGCAAGCTCAGGCGCTGATAACAACAGAGCTGGGGCGTGCTGGAGCTCAGTGCATCCCCGAGGCCAGTGGATTTATTCAGGATCTGTACAAACACCAAGCCTTGTGAAAGGCGGCGCTGCTGCATCAGTAGTTGAGCTTTGTTGACTGATACGCCTAAGTGACCACCGCACCGTGACACCGAGGGACCCTGCAGCGCCTTGCCTGCGACACCCAGGCAAGCCTTAAGCGCAATAGTACATTGGAAGTGGTCTAACTGTGGGCAGAGTGTCTGAGCCCAGAAGGGAGTTAGGGCTACAAGAGCCAGACTGCTGCTAGTATTTGACCTAGCGATACACAGAGGAGAGATGTACAGGTATAATGTAAAAATGCCCAAATAAAATGATGAGGCATGTGAGCTGAAAGGCTCTTTGTTTCGGCAGAATATGCAAGTGGTCATAAATATCATATGCCAAACCTCCACTCTAATGTCAGAGATGCTATTTGAGATAAATAAGCCACACCAAAAGAGAAAAATCTCGGATCATATAACTTCTGACTGAGGGAGCAATGTCTCTGCCTGATAACATGTTTTGGTGACAGAGATGTTACAGTCACCAGCCACAGAGACCAGCCACTTACAACGTACCACTGGCACATGCCAAAACTTCTGCTGCAGAGAAAAAGCAGGCGTGATGTAAAATCAGGAGATGCTTTCTCTTAGGTCTTTGCGTTAGAAAGTAGATGAGATCAAAGTTTAAAAATCAAACCCTTTAAATGTGAAGCCATGAAAGTGATGCCAGCTCACAGCTGAACAGGTTTGATTGTCACCTTACCCTCCTCTACTTCATTCCATATAATAACGGAATAGAAATATGAAGGACATGTTTATGTTGGTGGGTTTGCATGACATGCAGGAATGAAAACTGCTTTACTGCCTGACAGCCTCTGACTTGCCGCGTGGCCTTGTTCCAGGTGCATCAGCTATCTCTTCCTTAAAATGGAAAAAGCAGAAGATCGACTTAATTGGTGAACGCATAATGCTCTGAGCAGACCAAGCCCTATTCCAATACTGGCCATTGCCAGCAGGACTGCAGCTCTTCCCAGATTGCAGGAGCTATCAGAGCTGAACATGGCTGTGGTAAACCTGCAAGGCACGTTCATGTGTTCACGCAGTTCTTATAATCTAAACCCTGTGCCTGACATAGACTTGTTAGTAAACCACAAAGAGACCATTATCTACGCAGGCCGGTCTTGGGCCATCAAGAAGCTGTTTCCACTGACTAACCTAATGGCCACAGCCAGGTGTTAAATACAGAGCATAACGTGAGAGAGTGACAGCGAGGGACCGCAGGCCAGGTCATCTGCTGATGACAGTTCAGAGAAGGACTAGCGAGTCTGTGTTTGGTGAGCTTACGCACCCGAGTGTTTCTGCTCTGCAGAAGCAGCGCGACAGCCCTTCCTAGCACACAGGAACCAAGATCTGCCAGAATGCTATCACGAGTCCATCTCTCAGGATGGTAACAAGGCAGATTGCAGAGCAGCCCCCTCTGTAGCCGTGCTGAGCGGCAGACAGAAACATAACACCTCAAGCATCCCTGCAGCAGCCAGTCTTCGTTATCTTTACCACAAAGACCACAATTTTTTTTTTTTCTTGAGGCATGAAAGCAGCCTAAGAGAAGCTAGCTGAAGAAAGCATGTTATTAATGACTGTAATTATTTTTACTACGATTATTTCTGCCTCTCTTTTTGATCCACCAAAGTGGTGCCCTCCGGTCCAAGTGTTAGAGCTTGCCATTGAATAACTAGCAGTGAAAGAACAGCCCATCTCTGCCTCCAGCCACATGCACTAAGATTATTTGCTAACTTGCCATGATTGTAATGGTGAGATTTATCAACAAAAGAACCAGGAGGACGACAGACATCCTTTTGAGGATGGATTCCTCCTGGTTCACCTAATTCTCAACAAGTCTAAAAGTTGCAAAGCATGAGTTCAGACTGTTCATTTGAGTTTCTCTGTGAGCTGAAAGCCTGCTAGAGACTCTCCTCTATTTCCTGTTTTGGCTAAGACAGAAATATATTTATCTATTTCTACATGCAACAACTTTATTTCCAAAACAGCTTCTGCAAGGGAGGAGCACTCGGCTGTCTGATTAAGGCCTCTTTTTAATTTTAGCCTTGACAGTCATTAGGAAATGCAGTTTCTTCACCTGTGGTGCATACACACATACGTGCACAGTTTCTTGTTAATGGCTTTTTGAAACCTTGAGCTGGGTTTTCCTTTTTGAAATAAAGAGTTTTGAGTCCAAAAGCTGTTAGAATTTAGTCACTGTCTGCCACCACTTTCGGGAGACTCTCTACAAAGGCTTGCACTATGAGCATGAGACTAGCAGAGAAATCCACAGGGAGGTTACAAAGTGCTACTTAAATAGGCTTACTTTCTCAGAAGTCGGAGAGTTCTAGGCAAAATGTCATCTCACCATCCACCCTTAAAAAACAGCTAGTAACATAGCTATATACCTTAAATGTCATTCACCCGCAAGCTTGCTGTCAATTATGTTTCTGATCAAAGCAAATATAACACAGGTGCAAACCATGAGCAGTAAACTGGCCTTTGTGGTTTCTCAGGTGGCTTGTCTAAGAGTTGTAAGCAATATGTGTAGAGAAAGAGCACCTGAAAAAAACAAAGCTCTCTTTTTTTGCTGTCTTATCGGAGCCATTCTGCCATCTGAGGATGAAATGATTACTCCCATTGATAAAGCATTACTTGTACAAGTAGCCCCGGAGTAAGTTTTTACAACTTTGACAACCTGTATGAGAAAGGGCTGCACAATTTAGCCTGCCATATCTTAACAGATTTGTGGATGCAATACTGGCTCCTGAACACCAGAGCTCAGCCAGATTCCCTGAAGAAACAAACATGTAGTTTTCCACTGTGTTAAGACGAGGTGGACCAAATGTCTCAGGGTTGCATGAACTGCAGGGAGAAGCAAACTTAAAGGCTTTCCCAGAGGCTTTCCTGTTACTAATTCACAGAAAAAATGAGAAAGCATCTGCCATTTGGCTTCTGCAATGTTAGATATTGTTCTCGTTATAGACAGAAGCATGAGAGCAGAGCAGACCATTTCTAATACCTCAGGTGGACATCTTCTCGGCGGATGTGGACATGTTCTCTGGGGAGAGTTTCAGAAATATACCAGCTAGTTCTTGCATTCAAATACCACCTGAAAGCAAAATAATTGTTCTTGTGAAGTAGTTGCGTAGGCAGGAATTAGCAGAGAGTTCATTCAGCCCCACTAGCAGTTTATTTATACATAGTGGAGTCCCCTCTTGTCCTCAAGCTGTACTTGTACAAGATAGATGGTGAAAACACTGTAAAATTTTAATGTTAGGAAAAAGTGTTTTATTCACTCTGATCAATATTTAGGCTAGTAACCTTATTTCACTTTCTTGAATGAAAAAATTGTGATCTCTTAATGTTAAGCCACTGCTCTGCATGTGAGGATACTCTAGACAAGGTAGGGTGCTCTGGCTATATGAGAGAGATAAGATCAGTAATGTACTACCAGTGATTTACCAAAAACAAGTTAAAACTTGTTGAGATTTCAAGTGGAATTTGGAAGATTTTTTGCCCATAGCCAGTATCCAGTCATTACTGAAGCATTCAAAATAGTGTTAAAAACCATGCATGAGAACACAAATATTCTTAAAATTAGATGTCGAGCAGTAGAAGAACCCATTAACTAGAGAAGAAGCATATTAACTAAAGATGCCAGATTAAAAAAAAAGGCATTTCAGCACTTTGCAGCTCTAAACTGTGTGAAAACCAAATCTGAGAACTACCAGAAAAAATTGCATGTTTTCAACTTGACTGTAAGCCGCCTGCTAATACATGATTGCAAGTTGAGTGTTACAAAACATTCAAAAAGAAACTAAATGCCTTGAAAAACAAGTGCTTACAAAAGATTGTATGCTGTGAGTGGAAATATTTTTTTCACTGACACAGGGACCTTGAGAAATCACCGGTCAGTAGCTTGTCTGCACCAGAACCAGTAGTGCTGGACACATTTTGGTCATATCCTCCAAAGAACAGAAAGTCTCCTACATGAGTTATTGGATGGAAATGATCACAAGCAGCAACCAGTGACAGACGGATGGAAGAAAATAACTCTAGGCAATGCTACCAATGTAGGCTTTAGAAATATGTCATGTAGCATGTAAAACTGCTAGAAGCATATAAGATTTGTTTGCAGGATAGTCACTGAAAATAATCCAGTGTCCTACAATATATCAGAAGTCACAACAAGAAGACAACCTACTTCTATCCCTTAAACAGTCCTCCTGGAAAACGTTTTGTGGCTCAACTCGGTTTATCAACCTCCTCGGCACCTGAGTTCAAGCATGTACTTGTCAGGCACACCTTAGTCAAAGGGTTAAAATGCTTTCATCAGTTAAATTTTACTGAGTCTATGGGCTCCATCAGCAGCAATCTACACGTGCTGGCTGGTCTCTACAGTTTTACAAATAACCAAGAATGATTTCTGATGAACCCCACGGCTTCACGAGAGCTGAGCCCAGGCCATTCCACACAGACCTAGCACCCCAAGTCACTTCTGACATGGCTTGTACCTTGACTGTCATGTTTTTCCTGCTTCTGACATACTGTCCTTGCTCAGCTGCCTCAGCTTTCTCCATCCCTGTGCGGTAAACGCTGATACCAGAGCTGCAGTTCTGCTCCCCCACCTGAGGCTGCTTTGCTCCCAGCTGCAGTTTCTGTCATTTAGCTCTCGAAATGGGGCAGGGGATCTTGCTAATACCCTGGTACCATTCTCACTGCTGTGGGTCCTGGACTAGTCTCAGAGCCTTATACTGGGCTTCCCGCTTCTCCTTGGAAATCATGGCCCTCCCCAGTTCAGGGGCAGGAGACAGGAAAGCAGCAAAGGCAACAGGGTAAGCCCAGAGGAATTCTGTCTTAAAATCTGGAGATGAAGAATTCACTTTGCCTGCCTTTGCAGGGAAGCTCGGAGGCCACGCTGCATCTTAGGATCTCCCCAACCCTCTTGAACAGCCAACCCCTTCTTCTGACACACTTGAGCTAATTTCCCCAGCAGTTGTCTTCACGGAAGCACGGAATTTTCCAAGTTGGAAGGGACCTCTAGAGATCGTCTTCAAGCAGTTCATTCACCACTGCCTGGGTTAATTGTAGTGTTAATTCTCTACCTCTCCACCCAGGTACAACTCATAAAATGTCTTACTATATGTCATTTTCCTCGGCTAGGTTTTACTTTTTTTATTTATTTATTTACACCAAGACGAAGAAACCACCTCCACTATTGTTTCCTTTCACAGCTTCTTAGTTTTTTTTTCATAATTGTGGTCACATTTACACAGTAGTATTGCTACAGAAAGCCAAATGCAGAAAGTCAAATGCCAGTTTGCTCATCTCAAACCTCCATACATTGTCTCTCTGCCCTTTTCTACTAAACCTGCACCTTTTCTCAAAGATGACAAATGTGACAAAAAGTGATTGAATATGGGCACTTTAGTTCTTAGATCAGTATTAAATTTGTTAGATCATCTTCCCCACCTCTACACGCGCCCCTGAGCTGGGCTTGTCCAGGCAGAAAGATAGAAATGGTCTATCTAGCTGTGGCAGACATTTAGACACGATGTGCTCGCTCTTGCTTCTGCCTTGCCCAGGCCAGGACGTGCATGGCCACAGCTTCACGCCGGGGCCTGCGCCAGCAGGAGGGGACGCTGTAGTGACAACATGGCAGCGGGGTGCCCCTGTCAGCCCTCCTGCAATGGGTCAGCGCAGCCGCAGGCCTTCAGGCACCATGCAGGCTCTGGTGGGAGGGCCTCCCTGTTTGAACCTGTGAGGAAAGCTGTTCCTCCTTGAAAGCAGCCCTGCGAGGATCCTGGCAGTGCCCTGGGAGCGGCTGTGGGGCAGGCAGGAGAGGGTGCTGAGGTGCGCCTCTCTTAATGAGGGGCTGCAAAGCTTTCGTCGTCCCTCAGGGTCCACTCTGGTCCAGGCCCCTCCAAGCCAGGGCCGCCCGCCTGACCCCAGCGCAGATGGCATCGTCCCCGCTCCGGGGATCTGCTGGGGACCAGCCCCATGCAGTAAGGGGGGGCAGAGGGTCGGCGGTGCTCCCCAGCTGCCCAGCCTGCAGCCTGCCCACGCCATGGGTGCCACAGGGCCACCCATTACCACAGCGATGGGGTATCACAGAGGCAAGGGGGCTCAGGGCATGGAGAGAGGGGACGTGGGACCTCGGTGAGGGGACATGGGACCCCTCATTAATGGAGACATTAAACAGGGTCAACAGTGGTGAGGTGCCATCTCCTGCTCCAGATTTCGTGAACCCTGTGGCCCTCAGTCCTCACGACTGGGTTCAAGGCGCTGTTTGAAGGACGGGCCGAGCTTCCCCAGTGCCGGCAGTTTCTCACCCATCTCCACTTGAGGTTTTTAGCTCTGCAGGGATTTTATCTTAGCCGCTATGAAAGGATTGCATGAATGTACATGGTCTGAAGTGTTATTTGGTATCTTCTTCAGCAGTTAATTTTAAAACAAAAAAATCCCCATGTGTAGATTACGTAAATAAAGTAGAAAATAGTTATGATGTTATCTATTGAGGTGCTGTTAGGAACAAGTTATACTGCATTTTGCAAGAAGCCTCTGAATCACTCAAAAAACCCACAAACCACTAAAAGAAACAGCCCATTCAATAACTAGCATATATTTGCAAGATATATGAAATAGTCTTTAATACACGTACAAAAATATTGAGCAACTGTACAAAGCCCCGATCACAAATGTACTTTTATTCAGGTAGAGCTTTGTGAAGATTGCAGGGTCTGCAGTCAACAGACACCTCTCTGCTTACAAGGTAAACCCAGCCTGCCACCAGCTGCCCGAGGGAGCAGATTTCCCCCTCAGGTCTGGTGCACAGCATTTCACGAGTTACATTTGAAGGGAATTGGCCTCTCCCAAGAGGCAGGCTTGGGTCGGCAAGCTGAGATCTTGGCAGAGTTTACGCCAAGAGGGAGGATGCCCTGTGCCCGGCTCCACTCCAGCTATACACTCTCATCAACGGGTCATTGGCCCTAATCTCTCAAAAACTAAGCAAATGCATCAATAAAGAAAAATTCTAGTCTCAGCCTGTCCCCAGAAACTACAATCCAACTCCGTCAATCCTGCCTTATAATGGGGCAATTTGGTATACCTCTGGGCATGCAGGATTGTTGACTTTCCACAGCGGACCTGGCTCTGCGAAACCAAAATACCCCCGGAGAAAGCTGAAGCCCTTCCTTAGCTAGAGCTGAGCTAAGTTCATCATAGCAACCTGTTCTAGGCCATTATCAAACCACATTTAATTTCTACTTGATTGCTGTGAGGTTATGGTAAATTCCCTTGTTAAGAGTGATTTTGGATCAGACTAACCCTTGTCCAGACTGGAAGGCAGGCACTGGCTTTATCCCAGATTAGTTCACCTTGTATTGTGCAGTGTAGAGTCATTGACCTGGAGAAATACATTCTGCTGTGTGGTCCTAAGACATCTGGAGTTTGAGACAACACCAGCATGTCACAAATATTTCTGCTGTCCCAAAAAGCCATCATGCCCCAAGTCTAGTCATTTTGCATGTCAACCATGTCAAGAACCACACCAATCATGCCAGTATCTCTAAGGCAGTAATTTAGAATCTAGACTTGATTGTGTTTTTGTGGGACTTTTATGGTCTTCGAATAGGTAAGCCCACACATATCTAGAACTCCACTTGTAATGTTCTCTGGCACAAAGACTCTGAATTCTCTTCAGAAGAGATTTTTTTACTGTAACTCTTGAGTAGTTCTAGCTACCTGAGATCTTGACCAGGCCCAAAAGGATTCATAAGAGAACTGTAATCCATGCATATGTGGATCTATTGCATATTATTTAACAGGCCTGTTATGGTCTTCCTGAGCACTCACCAAAGCTCAGAACCAGACCTCTCCATCTATCCCACCTTCCCTAAAAGGGTTATTTATCAAGCAAAAAAAATGAGCCCATATGTTGCATCTAGTCAAACGTATAGTCCAAAAATATCGCTTTCCACAGTGCAAACACAATGTGCAGGGTATCTGCATTTCTTTAAATTTTCTGTACATTAAAAAAAATTAAAATTTTACAAGTGATCAAAAAAGCAGAAACAGCTTTGGAAATGAGGCATGTTTTTCTTTCCACTGAAGAAGGTAGGCGATAGCATTTTCAGTTCAGCTATGGCATCAGGTTGCTAAGGCAGCTCTCAGAGGGACCTATAAAAGAATGGTCGATCCACGCATGGTCCCAGCTGGCAGAAGCTTAATTGTCAGTGGAGTAAGTGTTGGTTCTGACCAAGGTGTTACGTCTAGAACAGTAAGACATATCTTCATATACTGCATTTAGTTTTTTTTTCTGGAAATATTTCTTCATCTGCAAAACAAAGCAAACAGCCATTCAGAACAGAACTGGAAAAGACCCCGACCAAGGAGGGAGTCAGTTTGCATCTTAGGAGCCCATCTGTCTGAAGTGGAAATGTACTTTTAAAATTACTCTCATAACCCAGTGAGGTCTTAGAGGATTAGGTGGAAATTGTCAACCTATTTATTTAACTTTCTATTGTCAGTCTGATGTAATTTTCCTAGAAGTTCCTTCAAGAGTTGGATGTAACTGTGGCCCCAGCATAAATAATGCTTATCCTTAGTTCGTTACTGATAACACAAGAGAACAGTTCCCACAGGACCGCTTGGCTTTGCCAGAATGATATTATACTACTGTTTTTTAGTAGTACTGAAGCCATATGTGCAGGGAAGAGACAGGAGCATGGCCTGTGAATCATGCTTTATTAATTTTGAATAATCTTTATGGGGCAGAAGAACCTAGCAGAGACAAATAATTTCTGGGCACTCTCTGCAGAATATGGATGCAAATAATCCCAGTAAAGGAAAATTTCTTCATTACTTTTTTTTTTTCTACAGCAGGGCAAAATTGTTCTCCTACAGCTTTATTCAGACATTAGGCTATTTTATGACTTTTGCTGTCCTTGTGTCACCCCCAAACATTCTCTTACATCTGTCACAAAATTAATATATACAGCCCCATTCCTGATGATTGAGGGAAAAAAAAAAAAAAGCAGCAAAACAGAATAGTGAGGTGCTCTGTTCAGGGAAATACATATAACACGCGGCTGTGTTGTTGACTGTGAGGCTTACTTGAGGTTTGTTATCAAAAGGCAAACAATATGTTGTTTACTAAGAGTTACAGAAACATAAGAAGACACAGTCTTTACTGCCAAGAATTTGTAGCTAGCAAACAGTAAACATGTGCAAAGAGGAGACAATAGAAAGCCATGACTCCTTAGGCTTATTAAATGCTTGCTTGACTCAGTCACTATTTACAAATAATATCAAAGGCACCTATTCACTCAACCCGGAGTCAGTTCTGCTATGGCATGGTAGCAGCATACTTACATCGACACGGTACAGGCTGCAGCATATCAGCGCAGAAAACAGTAGCGCTACCACGATGATAAGAGCATAGGTGACCCAGGAACTGTTACTGCAGTCTGTCTGCTCCCCTTCTGCATGTGAGATTATGTTATTATTATAAATATGAAAAGGTAGAATTCTATTTTTATTGCAAAAAAAATTATTTACTGGTCAGCAAGAAATCCAATATCAACAGCATGCTACACAGCCACGTGTGTCCTCCCATTAGTATTCTCACTGGCATTCCCTGTGCTCTTCTAGAGGCTGGTGGTGACTGCAGGTGGCATGCAAAGGGTCAGTGAGGAGCACACTACAAATGCGACAGCTTCCATGCTGTCCATCAGAAGGAGGACCACATACTCATAACAGAAACAGAAAAAGTTTTACTGTAGTATTACAGCAATACTGAAGGCTCAGCCAGGAGTATACAAGAATTATCTAACAGCTAGGTTTGCAAGCAGCATGGACAGAAGTAGGAGGCTACTGTCATCTGGAGTATATAGTGCTAGTGGAAAGGATTACAGTTCTCTAAAACCTCAAGTAATCCATATCTGAACAACACAATATCTGGTAATCACCCTGCTGCTCTCATGTGCAGCTGTTGTTTTCCCCAACTCACATTACTGAGTTGTTGCACCAGTTACAGTGAGCAGCACAGAATGAGACCACAGTCTTTTTTGCAGACTGCAGATAGATCCTTTGCAACTCTTAGGGCTTTTGTAAACCTCATTTTAATTGCCCAACAATCTCATCAAAGCCTGATGCACAGGGTTAAATTGCACCAGTAAGATCAAAATCAAGCACTATATTGCTGGTTTTGTCTTCATCTTGGCAAATGGTTACAACAACCATCCCGCAGAAGAAGAAAAAACCCTGTCTTTGGAACACATGCTCGCAGTGTGCTCAGTGTATAATAAGGGTGTGTGAGATCATCTCTGCTATTATCTGTGGTACTTTAAGTAAACGCCTGAGGACTTGTTCTGTACTCTCTAGTGTGATCTATTTTTAAACATAAAGACTAGCTATAGGGAATGGTTTCTTAAAGACATTTATGTCACATTAAGGTCAAAGAACTGATGCTAAGAGTACTGATTCATTTCCTAAAACTGACAAATTATTCACAGACACACTGAAGTGTTTGTTGTCTGATTTTGACTTTTTTTTTTTTTTTAAGATGCAGAATTATAACAAGTTTTCTCTTTTATAATTCCCCTCTGGTTGTACAAAGCAGGTAGAAACATAGTGCCTGTTTCTGTGTCCTGGTACAACACGGCGCAGAGGAGTCTGAGCACTCTCCAGACTTTCCCAGGTACTGAAAGAAGTCCAGCCATGGGTTAGTGCTTTATCTGTCCTGACTAAGCCTGACAAGCTTTTAGTCCACCTTTCGTATTACAACATGCCTGTAGTTATTTATGATTAAACAAGCAAAAGGATAGTACCTTTAATCAGAATCATGGTGCCACTTCCGTTCACTAAGAGGAAAGAGGAATTTTTCACCACCCCAGCACATACATACATATCACTGTCCTTTTTCGACAAGTTGTGTAGAGTGATCACTATTTTCTTTTCTTCCTTTGAATACTCCAAGCGATTAGCAAAAGCAGGAGAAATAGTTGAACCATTCTGACTTGAAACGTACAGCACGCTTTCAGGTTCCTTGTGAGTCTTGAGCAAGTAGATCCCTTTCTCTTCATGTGAGCTTCTGAACACACAGGTAATGCTGATAGAGTGGCCTTGCTGAGGATTGGCATAGAGTGGTGACTGCTCAACAACTCCATTGTTTTTTGCTAAAAACAAGAGATATTAATGGCTACCACATACTTATCACAGCACGTTTTCACTAGGGAGCAAATACAGAGGTGAAAGACAGGAAGAACAGCCCACAGAAATTTAGATAAAATTATTTTTTTAAAGGCTACCTTTATGAGTGCCTTGAATAGAAAGATATATGTTGGTACATCCTGGCATGCTTTCCTGCCCCAGGATCTGAAAGTAGGACTGACCGAACAGGTTTACCTGTTACAAAGGGTCTCCACCTACCTACAAAATACTTATACTGAACTCTTCTAAAGGCATACAGCCTTCTTCAGCTTGCCCTCGACACATGGATCATTGCCTGCTTTCTCGAGTGAGATTGAGCCATAGAGAGATCTGGGGAGTATTGGTCTGGATGAAATTATACAATGTGAGTTCCGTCATTGTTAAAAATGGTCTTCAAAAAGCAGTTATTAACGGCTTGCTGCCCAGCTGGGAGGACATTTCACTGAGTTCCTCTGACGACATGCCCTGTTCCTTTTGACATTATCATTAATGTGGATGAGGCAATAAAGACATAATTTAACACCTTTGTACAAAAGATAATTCTGGGAAGGTTGCAAGCATTTTAGAGAAGAGGATCAAAATCAAAGAGAGATATAATGTAATTTAATAAAATAATTTGGAGAAACAGTACATAATCAACAAGCTGTAATTCATTTGAGAAAACACAGTCAAGTAGTTTGAAACGAGAAGCCTAAGGAAGGAAGCGATAAGTCTTTATAGATATCACTGACTATTACTGATCCAGCAATCAGTTAGGTTTTGCATGCCTTGGGGATGGGAAAGGAAGAAAACTGTAATTTTTTGTAAAGATGTTTCAGGTTAGATGGCCTCATCAGAAGGGTAGGTACATAGAGGAATAAGTTGCCAAAGAAAATTGTGGACTCAACCCTCTTCTAATGTGAAAAAGGACAAAAAGAAAAAGAAAAAGGAAAAGAAAAAAAAAAGAAAAGGGGAAAAAAGAAAAAAGATTGAAAGAAAAAAGAAAAACGTATTCTACTCTTAACCAGAAATTACTGTCAAAAGGAGCATTTGTGCCATTCATAAACTGTTTAAGAGAAAAAACTCACATCCCTTCATCCACTGATGCCCAACTTGCAAACCCTGCCTATCACCAGCTTCCCAATTATTATCAATTTATCATTTAATATGAAATAGTAAAAAGATATTTGTAAAAAATGCTATCAAAAAAAGCTCATTGCTTTGCTAGTTATTCACAAAAATTTGACTGATAGTTTTGGAAGGAGCTATGCGTCCTCACTCTTGCCAAACTACTGCAGCAACCTATGACTCGTGAAAACCTGCAGCTAGGATTAAATTAGTCATTAATTGATGCTCTAGCAGTTTTCTTCGTACCGTTTTATCTAATGTGTTTTCTCATCTTTTCAGGGAACTGACACGCTTTCCTTCAAATCAGTACATTACCTGAGCAGACATGGGTAAGTTCTGGCAGACTCTCCCTCCCATTATGCTTTTTTCCAATCTTTGATTTAAAAATATATATCTGTATTTATTAATTCATGACATAAAAGGTGGGATTGCAATACCTTTCACCACTACTATGGTTGTCTTCCCTTTCAGCTTTTTGTGATTGCCTTTGCTTAAAACATACTCAGAGCATTGGTAGATATCAGAATCAGATTCCTGTACATTGTGCAGAGTTATCCTGAGATTCCTTCCTTCTTTTGAATACTTGATGCGATTAACCCAAGTAGCACGTATAAATGAAGTATTCTTCTGGGAAACATATAGCACAGTGATTTGCAGTGGGCTAGTTGTCAAGTACATTCCCAATTCATTTCCTGAACCTGAACAAGTTATGCTGATGGAGTCTCCTTCCCAAACACTGATAATGTCTGTTGACTGATCATTTTCTCCACCTAAAAATAAGAAACGCAATTGAAATTTAGTATCGGAGTTCTTCTTGATCTAGTAATATCAAAGTAGCTTTCAAAAACAACAACTCCATCAACATAACAGCTCTGTAAGACTGGACCTTAGTCCTGCTATCCTGTATAGATCATCTCTTGGCTGTCCTGAAGCCTATAGTGCCTTGACCTGTGCAACTCATCATCTCCCCAAAGCTTAAAAAGCCTTCACAAAAAAGTGGCTACTGTCACTCATGCAAAACATTTAGTCTGCTGTATAGATGCCCAGTACCATCCTATTAATTCTCAAAATACAAGCTTCATTGAACTCAGCCCAATAATTGGAGCTGGTTGAGGATCTAAATTTGGAATTCAAAGGTATCAAAACAGGGCAGAGAATGGAAGAGAATTACACCTCCGTTTTTTTGGTTCCCCCCCCTCCTAAAAGGAGGCTTTAGCAACATCGGGAACTGGATAGTATACGCCTCTTAGGAAAAGAACTGCAGAAGGTATAACTCCAGCCTATACTAAGAAACAAAGGCATAAAAATATGTAATGAGATCCTTTGAATTCTCTAATGATCTCAATATCAAAAGAAACTGAACAATAAGTACTTATACCATGAATAGTGAGAAACAGAGGGATCAAATGGAAACATCTAAAAGAAATTACATTACAAGCAAGGGAAGAATAATTAAATATAGAGTATTGCATATCTAGGACAAACATAGTACAGAAAGCCTAGGATTATTCAGTGTTGACAAGCAAATTAAGGATCCCTGTTTGAGACCATAGACTAAAGAGGGAAAAAAAAGAAAGAAAGAAGGAAAACACAGAAATTTGTGAAAAAAAGGGTCTATGTTGTACGTACCGTTTTGGCCAGGGAAGCACGGGAGAAGCAGAAGAAAGAGAAATGCAGTTGGGAGATGTGATATCCACAGCATTTCCAAAAGTGTACTTAGTTGCTCTGAGTTAAAGACACGAAGAAAGCGTCATATGCTACAAGTTGGCCTGTTTTCTTCCAGCTACATCAGTTGTCTACTAAAAGAATTTAGCAAATTGCTTCTTTTGCCTTAGTATCACAAAGAATGTGACAGAGAGGGGGAAGAGAGATTTCTCTCAAGAGGTGTATCTTGGTTTTGACTTCACACTTAAAACGCCCACGGTTTCCTACCACTGAACAACTCCCAACCCTGAGTGCAGAATTAGAAAGAGTCTCTATGGCAAGCATCTACCATCCCTTACCTGTAAACTAAGAAAAGATAAGCTCAAAGATGCTCTTCACAGTGCCAGGCAACTATCTCCCTGTTGTGGCCTTACTGGAAATGTAGGCACTTGGTACAATCAATTCAGTTTGTCAGTGTTCCCATGGGCTTAGCAGGCTGCCTGGTTGGTGGCTGCAAATGCAAAAGTCTTGGCTTTGTAAGGAGCAAGTGGATGAGAGGGGCTCCGTTACTTTAGGTGAACCTTAATTTATTATACAAAGCCTGCTAACAAAACTACAGGTTTGAGCTGCATCTCCGCAATGACAACGTGCACCATTTCCGAGCAACAGCATGGTGTGTACCTCTCACGTGCCTCCTGGCTTCACGTTTAATAACACATTCGGTAGCGTCTGTAGTACACAAGAACTGCTATCCACCAGCAAAAGGGAATCTCGGCTACAATTCACATGTAGCCCCTGCTCCCTCCCCGATGTGATGAGAAGCCCTTCTTGCAGGCACTGTCCTCTGTGTGAATACACCCCCTGGGAAAGGGGGTGTTCCCAAAGTGTTTCTTGAATGCTTGGAAGCTTAGAGATTTCATCAATTATTGGAAAGAAAACAGAGTTCAGGCAGGTTTGAACTGAGCTTTCAGTTAGATCTACAAAGGTGCGCTACTGGATACAAAAGCAGATGCCAGGAGGCATCTCTTACTCCCTGTCCTTGCTTTTCCAATCCTGGATTACGAGTTTGGGAATCATCTGATGGTGATGGTTTGGAAAGGAGATTAAAGTATCAAATAATACAATCAACACAGGGTTACCAACAAACAGGCGGTTTTTAAGATGACATTTTATTATGATGAGTACATTAACACAAACAAAAAAAAAAATCATTAAAATGAAATTACAAGTATCAAATTGTGGCATTTGATGAGTCGGACCACTTAATATCTTTGGTAACTTTTTATTTCATAGACAAATATTTGCCTATATTTTTATATTGCAAAACAACACAATGCACTTGCTTAGAACAAACGCTGTAGATCTTTAAAGCTCTTTGTAACAGTTTTTCCTGAGATGTGGGATGATTAGTATTTGCCAGTACGACACAACTCGGGAAGGGCAAAGTGATGCCTCTGAATACCACAATCTGTATAATCAACAGTATAAAGAAGAGATGTAAAGGGAAGTGTGCTTGAGTGAGCCATAGAGATCACTCTGTGACTTGCATCATCTGACTAATTTCGCTAAGCCACTGTCACTAGGCAGAGGTGTCCATGTAACTTTTCTTCTCAAAACATGTCCAGCTCTCTGGCCCCAACTGGTGTTAAAGAGTAGAAATTAAACCTGCACATCATGAAACCTGAATCCTTGAAGTTGATCCATGGTGCCTTGTTGCTGTGGCCCGTCAGTCTTTGCCTTAGAGGGGCTCTAGGACAGGCTTGAAACATCACCCAGTATTACACCACAGGGCAGGACCTCAGGAGAGCCACTAGCAGTCAACTTTTTCCCTATCACACCAATATTTCTATCGATAACAATGCAGTGAAACGAGAGTTGTGTTATCTTTACTGGGTTTTGCAAGTACCCGTGCAACTCATGTTTTACAAAGATAGCCCTGTGTGTTTTATCTAACTGCAGATGCCGTAGATATGCAAACATCTCAGCTTGTTCCCACTGGCTTCCTTTAGACTTATCAGAGAGAAATGGGCACCTTCCCAAGGTAATTCTTCTGTTTCATCTTAAAACCGTTTTAAGGAGAGTTGAATCATCTTCAAGACAGACATTTCTCTCCACTCACTAGAAAGGGAGAACAAGATAAAAATCTTAGGCTTCAAGTTAACCTTAACCAAATTCAGACTTAGGAACTTAATGCTTAGAATTTTAGAAAGAAACAACCAACATTTGTTTCTAAAGGACGGGCTAGTTCAGTAAGAGAGGAGATGCCTCAGCTTCTGGCATTACACAAGGTTCCATAAACCCTGTAGCCAGGATAAGCCCTGGCTACAGGATACAGGGGGGAAGCTGTATGCCAGCGTCAAGGGGCGTCTGTAGAAGTGTGTAAATGACGCACACTCAAGGACTGGAACTACTGCAAAGTCATACAGGGACTAAAATCTATTGACTCAGCCTTGATGCAGGGACGAAATGGGCATCACTGAATGTGTGTCCTAGTAAACACATCTAGTCCTTCACTGAACACCCTCCTGCCATTGTAGTGCTGTGATTTCATCACTTATCAGAATTAAACCCACAAAAGTCAAATATTCTCATTGAAAAACTGATGGACCACTAGGAAAGGTCCTGGGAAAACAATAACAAAAAAGTACCAGCATTAGCAGGGATTTACTTAGAAGAATTAAAACTAACAGACTTGCAGTTGCTTTTCCCCATTTACAGTTATTTGCAATTCCTGAGCAACTCACTGGTATCCATCTCAAACAGATCCACAGGCCTTGTGTTTTCTCCACAAATCCCCACCACGTATGGCAGGTGTGATACTTTGCCGCATGACAGAACAGTTACATCCCAAGCTTTATACTCTGTTGTAGCACTACTATTTCTGAAGTAAGAGGTGGTTTAATAGTATCTCATGTTAAGAACGCTGCAGTCTCTGTGTTGTGAAGGAGGAGGGAAGAGCAGCGAGCGATACCGAGGAAGGCAGATATTTCCAGAAGATTTTATTCTCTTGACTCCGTATTTACTCCATAGAGACTGCCCCATGGCACTGGATCCCACTGAGGTAGGGCCAAGCAGTGCAATCACTTGGCTGTACTACTGTAGAAGTGAGGAAATTTATTCCGGGCTTATTTTTCATAATAAAGTCGGCTGACTGGGGACTATGCCATGGCACCAAATGCAGAGGTGGAGTTCATAGCAGCTGTTGGCCCAGCCTGCCCTTCACAGGGAATATAATTTCGTAACTTCAGAAACCATGTTATGGAAATGAGATCCAGAGAGAAACCCCTGTAATGCTTTTGCCACTACCAGCGCTGCTTGCCAGGCACGTTGCCCATAGGAAATATAACATTTTGTCAGACTGTACCTTGACCATTTCATTTCTGTCAAAAACAATATAATGCCAGTGCTACTCCACAAACCACAAGAATTGGTACTATGGTGATGACGCTAACGCTGTTCTTCTCACCGATTGAACGTTGAGGATTACCTGAAGAGTAGAAGAAAATAAAGAGATTCCAAGTGAATCAACCAGGCGTGCCAAGAAATGAGCCTGCCTCATAAGCACCAGCTAGCAAGAACGGGGCCTGGCGCTTCAGCCCACAAAAGCTGATAATGAGAGAAGGAACTGATGAGTGAGAGAACAAGTAGCCTCTGGCTTAGGACATCTTAAGGAAGATACCTGTAACAAGAGGGACTCTATCAACATTCAAAGCTAATTCTTGACTCCCCACCACAACAGATACCTTTGAACTTCTATCTCATCTGATATAATCAAAACTAAGAGGTGCAAAACCCATCCTTAATGATGGGTTCAAAGGTCACAAAGGAAATCCATTTGGACCATTTTTTAAAGACCTCAATGCACAGGAATTTAAACAGATAAATATCTAGAAAGGTTATTTTATACTTGTCTAATTTAGAAGAGAAAGAACAGAATCATCCAGCACTCATTCAAAATTTACCAAAGAAAAACCCAAAACAAAAAACCCTCAAACAACACGTGAAAATGCAAAAAGCCATACCTCTACCAAGGACTCTCCCCAGAAAAGGATAAATAGTGTTTACTTGTCTCAAACAAAGACACCCTGTTTGCCCACAAGCGAAGGAACACAACAGGGATTTCTACAGTGAAATAAATTTGGATATAAAAATAACTCCCTGTGACAAACATCCTCGTAGTCTGAAGGTAAAGTCTCATTTATCATTTACTGGGAAGTGGAATTCTTGGAAACATTGCACACCCATCACATACGGCTTTCCCTCAGTGTCCCTGCATCTAGAGCTATGTAGCTACGGTGTGGGTATATACTTCCAGGACTGGGAACCTACACGGCTGGGGGAAAGTCTCTGAGTTTGGATGGCTACAGCATGTGTGGGTCCAAGGTCTGAATGTAGAGCACATGGGCCCCTCCTCCATGTCATTTTCTAGTCACATCAGGCTGGCTGAGGAAAACTCTCACAAAGCAAAGGGCAAACAAACATGGGAAGAGACTAACCTAGACTTCCCTCCATAGTGACATCGGCTGTTGATGCTGCAGTTTTCTTACCTGACATCTTCAGGTAGCAGTTCAGGGGAGAGCTGGACACTGAGGGGTCTATATCTACTGTACAGCAAATATTAACGATGTTACCTCTCTCAATTTCTGAGGAAAGTGGAAGAAAAAGGAAGTTTTAATATAAACATGGATCATTCATAAGATCTTCAGTCAAGGGTTAAAAAGGTTAAAGAGGTTAACAGGTTAAAAAAGTGGATCCTTCATGTACCACAAAAAACTGGAGATTGCTACAATCATATTTAATTCTCCGACTGTTCAAATTAACCAGTCATCATTCAGATTTTCTTCTCACTAAAGCTGATGACCTGTTCTATGAACCAATAATGGAAATCTTCCAATTTGAAGAAGGCAAAAAAGTTTTCACATGTAATTAACAACACCAAAACACTTGTAAAAAGCTTATCATTACCTTTTTGCATTTAAATTCTATGCAAATAAGAATTGTGCCAAAATTTTGCGCCTTCCATTTACCCACAGGAACCGAAGAAGAGGAACAAGCAAGAGCAGCAGCTGTAGAAGTCTCAGAGACCCCAGAGTGCATCTCCCACCCAGTCTGCACACCACTGTGCCATTATCTAATTCCTCTTGTAAGAGGATGGAAATGTAAAGGCCATTGTCTTGAAAAGTCCTTCCTACCTACGCGTCCCACATTCAGCACATCCACCTCTTACCCTCCCAAGGGATAGAGGCTTCTATGTCTACAGCAATTTCCAGTTGTCACTATGCATGCTTTAGTGTCATCCAAGCTTTACACACTGATAACAGCCTGTAGATATTTTTCAGTGGTAAGCATAAATCCAGGGGAAAAATGGTTTACAGTGGTCAGAAATTAAATACACGAGGAATTGTTAGGCTGAACAAAAGCATATGTAGGTTGAGAATTTTTTTCTGGTTTTCCTCTGTCAGCAAAAAGATTAGAAAGGATGGTCTGAGCCAAACAAGAGAGGCAATAAAAGCCACTTTCAGAGAATCACGTACAGCCAGGAGGGCAAAGCCAATATATATCCAATCACATGTTAACTGGTGAAATGTCATTGACTTGGATGGAGTTCAACTAAATTACACCTGTGCAGCCGGATCCACCCTGAAGTTTTGCCTTCGTGGAGCCACTTGCCACATGTAACCAGCAAGCACTTTTACCAGTGAATTTGACAGTTTCATGAGAAAGCTGGAAGGATACCTCCTGGTTATTTACTGAACTGTACAGAAGAGCAACACAGAACGGCTTTTCAGGCTAGACCGGGATTTCAGTGTGTACTGCCTGAAGTAGATGGGATTCATACATGGCAAACTGGCACTCATTTTAACCATGAGAATTGCTGTTGCAAAAAAAAAAAAAAAAAAAAAAAAAAGTATCTTTACAAATCAGGGTAACATGACTTTATCTGAACCTCTGCTAGCACAGTTTTAAGCAGTGTTTGACCTGAGAGAATTTAATTTCTTTTTGGGAATGACTTAATGACTTTCTCACAAAAGAAACTCCTTTTGATAAGATAGCTTACTCATTAACCTCACTGTCTGCCCAAATATATAACAGTTCAGTTTCATAACCAGAAACATGTTTTCCATATGGTCACAGCCAGTCTCCCAGTAGAGCATACCTTCAAAATTCACAAGGCCACATGAGTCTCCTAATCCCACGTCTTTCTCCCAGACGATGGCATAAATTCCTTTAGGAAAAGTATTTTCTTGCAAAAAGCACATACTGATGTTCATTTCACTGGTCACCAAATGAATTTTTTCATTTGAAAATATTTCATTTTGTGTTTCACCAATTGTTGCAAAGCCTTCGTAATTAGATTGTTCGCATGTGCTGGTCTTACAGTGTTTACAGTGGTAGACTGTCACACTTGTTTTGCCAGAGGAAGAGCCTTGTGTCCTCTCAGTAGGGTTGGCACTGGGCATGGCAATATCTACATGAGAAAACAAAGAAAAATTACCTTCTACCAGTTTTCTCCCAAGACTTTTAGTGTTAGAGAATGGGATGAGTTTTGGTGGACAAACCCAGTCATAGCTGAGGAGACATTGTCTGCCAATGGGCAATTTTTATACGGTACTGGGCCCAGTCCGTAAAATAATTTCTGGGGTAGAAATACAACATAATCCCCCCATCGCTGTCACTGGGGTTTTAAGCAGGCAGCTTGGGAAGTGAGTTGAAAGACATTTCTCTTGTTGACCTAAGAGGTTCCCTGCCTCCCTCTCTCAGCCAGGCTCAGATGAAGCATCCATTCTTGTTTTCTTGCCTTCCAGAACTCCTAGGCACAATCCCATCAGGCGTATCTCCAGCAGACATCCAGATCCCAGGACAAATGAAGTTCACAGCTGAGTTGCCAGACTACATACAGCTGGATCCAGTGTGCCAGGTGACTGCCACCAATTTCATTCAGTATTCTGGCAGGCAACAGATTTACAGCCAAGCCAAAATGCACCAGCATCCTGGCTGAAGCGCTGGAGTATGCTGGGGCTGGGTGCTGAGAGCTGACAAAGGGCTTTTACTCATTCAGACTGCCCTGGTAAAGACCCAGTCCTTTGAGAAAGGACTCACCTCATCTGATTTCAGACAGATCCAAAAAGTTGCCCTTCCCAAGTCAGGGCATTGTGACAGGTCAAATGAATCAACCTTCACCTTACTTCTTTTCTCACCTTAGTGGTTTTGCAGTCTTAGTTTTTACTGGACACAACTGAGCTTTCTAATAACAGTTTAGAAGTTTTTAGCTACTAACATGCAGTGAAAATCAATGAGATCAAACAAGGAGACTCACTTGGACGGAAAGCTGCAGCCATCAGGAGCAGGAAACATAACTGCTTGAAGCGGGGAGAATCCATCAGGCTGCCTTGCGTGCTCAGCTCCAACAGCGTTGGATGGTCTCCTAGATCCTCCACGATCCCAGGGCAGGCTCACCAGGCTCCTCCCTTAGTCATCTCCCTGTTTGAACATGAAATCCAGTGTTTAGTATCCATTATCTCTTTCTTAGTCTCTTTCTCCAGTTAAAAAAAAAAAAACAAAACAACACCAAAAACCAAAACCAACAACAACCAAAAAAAACCCACCCAAAACCAACTTCCAGGCCAAAGTACCGTAAAGCTTCTTCTAGCCAAGATACAGGCAAAGAAACGCTCATGCTGCTCAGGTGCTACTGTACTCTGAGATGGCCTTTGCAAATGCCAAACTCGCACCCCTTTCCATCTCTGGGTCAATCACAGCAGTAGAAGACACACAGTCTTTCTGCAAGGAGAGGGAATTCCCTCCTGAGCCTACTGGGCAGGAGGCTCCGTGTCCAGGTCCTCCAGGCTCCGCCAGGCAGTGGCTCTGCACACATCTTTCACTAGTACATGCAAGAAATAACATCTTGAATTGCTGTCACTTCCAAAACACACGAAAAATTAGACATGGAAGATGTTTTGTGCTGAATGATTGTTTTCCTTGGCCTAAGATGAAGTATTTGTTATCAAACTGAATTCTATTTTTAAGTGAGAAGACTTGATGGGAAATATCTGTTCAAATTAAAAGAACAAACAAACAAAAATTTAGTATTTATTTTCAAAATTGTCTTGGATTCAGTCAGAAATTCATCAATCAACTCAATGAAACTGTAATGAATTTGTGAAATATGTTCTTGAAAAAAACACAAGCTTCACTTTCCAAAGGAGAAAGACAAAAAATCTGGAAAATTCACCCAACTTTCCTCACTAGCCCAGCTCTGGAAAACACAAACTGTTTTGCTTCTGGGAGCTTTTCATTAGCAGCTTTCATTAAACCAACTTTATTTGGTATGTCACTACCTGAGAAGTACCTTGAGGAAGTTTCCAGATAGATTATGCATTAATGCCTAACTATGCATTAATTCTTTTCCTTTAAGCAGAAGTTAATAATTGCTGATCTCTCGTGATCTGCACTAGCCTAGAGCTGCAGAGTCCCACCCCGATTCCCAGAAACAGATGAGACAGGAGGAACACAAAACCTCCAAACCGAGCCCTTTCCAGCGGCCAACAGGAAGAA
Source organism: Charadrius vociferus (assembly GCF_000708025.1). Classification (NCBI taxonomy): domain Eukaryota; kingdom Metazoa; phylum Chordata; class Aves; order Charadriiformes; family Charadriidae; genus Charadrius; species Charadrius vociferus. Next base: position 783,217 of record NW_009646633.1, read on the forward strand.
TTTCCCCTGGAATAAAATCTGGCCCCCCCCTGCAGGCCCTCAGAGCAATCCATACCCCCATGCAGGGCCCAAGCCCAGGAGATGCTGGACCCAGCCGAGGTCCCGGCGCTGCTCCACGGGCACCCACCAAGGCATGATCCGTCCACTTCCACTTCATGCCACACGAGGGACCAATTCTTCCATTTTACACACAGGGCCCCTTCTCACCTACACAACCTTGCAAGAATTTCTTCTTGCCCCACCAAGTATTAACAACACTCAGAGCATCAAAGGAGCACAGCATCTTTTCTCATCCTCTTTCCATACACCTAAAAATAGTTCCTGTCTTTTTGATTTTGGGCGGGTTTTCTTTTTTCCCAAAAACAGATCACTCGGTACCATTTCACACATTACTGACTTTATCCTCTTTCCTGCTTTGCAAAGCACCAGCTAACAATTTCCTTCACCCCCCTGCAGGTGAGCAGAATGCCAAGGGACTGTCACCAACCATTGAATCATGGAATCATTCAGGTTGGAAGAGACCCTTAAGAACAGCAAGTCCAACCATTAACCTAGCACTGCCAACTCCACCACTAAACCACGTTCCTAAGCACCACGTCTACACATCTTTTAAATACCTCCAGAGTATTATACCTCCTTGTCCTCCTTGGAGTACATCCGACAGCCTGATGCAGTCCTCACAGACCAGCTGCAGCACATCTGGCAGAGTTATTTGCCCAGAGGTTAAGGATAATAAGTGGTTTTTTCCACAGAAGTTTTCAGACTGAGGTCTGTTATCTTCTGTCCTCGTTCATTCTATCTTCTCTCCCCTTTTGTGGTCTTTTTCCCTCATCCTTGCCCCTCCTCCAATTCTGTTCAAAGGACACCTCCCTTCCTCTCCTCTCCGGTGACACATTCCTTCCTACTCCCCCTCTTCTCTTCACTTTCAAAAGCCAGAACACTGTCCACCAAATCTCTGGCCCCTCCCCACTGGTCTGTATTACAATCCTCTTTTTTTGGCAGGTTTCTGAGAGTCTTCAGATGTCTTGGCCACCTCCTGCCATCGGTTTTAAACTTATTTTAACTATCAAAACTCAAATCTAAAATGAAACACGCTCTTCAGACAGAAAATATTTTTCATCATGTTTTTTTTTGCCTGCTTGCCTTCCTTTTCAGAGTCATAGAACAGTTTAGGTTGGAAGGGCCCTTGAAGATCATCCAGTGCCACCCCCTGCCCTGGGCAGGGACACCCCCCACCAGCCCAGGTTGCTCCAAGCCCCGTCCAACCTGGCCTTGAACACCTCCAGGGATGGGGCAGCCACAGCTTCTCGGAGCAACCTGCCCCAGGGGCTCACCACCCCCACAGGGAAAAAATTCTTCCTGTTATCTCACCTACATCTCCCCTCTTCCAGTTTGAAGCCATTCCCCCTCATCCTATTTTCAAGGCAATACAAACCTTCACTTTTCAGAGCTACTGAAGTTGTCTACACCGCTGTAATGAAGTAATGCCAGACCCTGAAAGTGAGTCAGCTGTAAGCAGCAGGCAAGTCATGTAACAACCATGACGACCTGAAGCTCCTTCACCAAACACCAGTCATTCACACCCAGCTCACGAGCTCTTCCCCAGGCCAGACCTGACCCCACAAACAAGCCAACCTGCGCTCACTGGCAGGAAGAAGTGGACTTAACCAGAAACAGAACGTAGAGCCCCAAAAAGGTCTTTGGTTTTGTTTTTGAAAGGATCTATTCGAGTAAAAACCACTACCTGAAACCCTCCTGCTTTTCCATCTCCTGTAACTTCAAAGCAAACACAACACAACAACTCCAAAGTTTACCAAGACCAGACAAGAAAGTCCATCGATCTTGATAACACAATAGCACCAGAGGAAAGGGCCTCTCAAAGTTAAAAGCTAACGACCTGAAATATTCCCCACTCCAGCACAAGTTAAACCAGCTCACTGCCTTTCCAGCGTGCATCCGCAGCCTTACCGACCTCCGCCTCCGGCACAGCTCACCTGAGGCTGCCACTTCAGTGGGGACCCCCATGGTGACAGTGCAGAGCTGCGGTGGGGGTCACCCAAAGTCCCAGCCGCAGGAGATGGCAGAGCAGGGCTGCTGCCCCGGGGGTCAGATGCGCATCCCTCTCCGACACACCGTGAAGTGCAGTCACGGAGCCACGAGATGCAGTGCTATTCTCCAACTGTACACGCTGCATTTCCCTGCCCCTTCTCTCTCCTTCCACCACACACCCTGCGGTCCGTAGCTTTATGAGCAAGTTAGTATATGGCCTCTATGGTCAGGCAGAGCTGTCTCGGTGGAATAATGTAATACATTTTCAGAAAATATTTATCTGGCATCCTAAGTAGCCCATGGAGAGGAATTAAGTTTCATACAGTCCTTATTACTGTCAGAAAGTAAGGAAGCAACAAATTATAAACCAAAGGTCTTCAGACGATCCTACATATTTTATTTCCCATTGCAAGTCCTTTCCTGAAAAAGGAGCAGAATTTACAGAAGGGCTAATTCTTCTTTTACTTTCAGTACCCTTTCACCTTGTTGATCTGCTGAGAACCACTTTCAATAGGCTTTTGCAATAAAAAAAAAAAAAAAAGAAAACAACCCCAAAAACAAACACACACACAAAATCACAGGAAGAGATAAAACAGAGCGAGCCTATGAGTGCGGTTTGTTTCCACAGTTCCAACAAGGCAGTGCAGAAAGCAATCAGCAGCTCACTGTGCTTGAGCTGAAAACCTCTGCAAAAATCCTGAGAGTGAAGTACAGGGCTTCCCAGCAACTGCTCTTAACACAATTTTCCACAGAATCATAGAATGGTTAGAAGCTGTTAGAAAATACTACTAACATTTTATTTACTGCTTGCAGCCCATTAAGGCAAGTAGAATGAACTCTCTCATTATTTCTTTTATTTTAAAACCAATATCCTTACTAACTGACACTTTCTGGTTTGGTTCTCTGTTTTGTTTTGGTCTGAACCCAGAGCCACCACGGTCCCCACAGGGCCCTTTGGGGAGTGGGGCAGTAGCCAGAGGGAAAAGAACGCACAACCAGCTCCAGCTTGGGTGACAGCTTCTTATTGAAAAGGGAGAGAGTTGCACAGATTTCTACCGCAACCCTCCTGGCAAATTATCCTTTACCTGCAAATGTGACAGGATGGCAATTTTGGAAAAGAGGATATAAGCAAAACATGCTAAGGAGCCAGGAGAAAAAAAAATAAAAATGTTAATTGGATATGGGAAAAAATTATGTGGGGAATATACGAAGATGAAAATGCTCTAACAAACTTATTCTATTACTTCTGTGGTCACTCACACTTATATGCACTTACTTGCACCACTTAATGAAGCTGTTGGGGTTTTTGCATTCACATAAGCAATGTGAAAGCAGCGCAGAACTGCATGCAAGTTGGCAATCAGGCCTGTGAAGAGCAGTGTTACTTATTTAGCAAGATCAAGCACACAGGTGAGATGTATCCTTCCTTATGGAGAAAATGTGAAACACGTTAATCATTTCCCTTCTGACGCAGACTTTTTTAGTGCCTGTTTTTAAACAGCTACTTAAAAAGAGGAAATGGCAACAATTGGCAAGAGAAAAATCTGGCTGGAAGTCAGGACCCCTTAAAGAAGAAGACAGTGTGAGTACCTCAAATGTTGTTTGTGCCTGAGGAAGCCTTCGTGCCTCTCCCCTTCCCTTCTCCATGCGCCCCAGCAGCCTTTCCAGCTCCTCTTCCAGAGCCCTGCACAGCAGATGCAGAAGCCACTTGGATCCCAGAGAAAAAGTCTCACCACTGGCTTCTCCCTTCTTTAAAAAGCAACTGGATTTCCATTTTCACTTTCACTTCCTATGGAGCACAGGGCAGCGGTGGCACTGAGTAATGTAAACAAGGTAACTGCACACCATTGTGTGGTGGAAAGTATGGGGGAAAAAAAAATCACACTTCTCAGAAAACCTCCTGGGAACACACTTATCAGTACCTGGGTAGTAAATCTGTCTCTCCGTGTATCGCAAGAGTGATGTGAACGGAGTGGATTTGAGATCTGCTCCTGAATCTTCTACTAATCGCCACGCAAGGGGTCCTGGCACAGGAGAGCTCGCGCGCTGAGCTCAGCGTATTGCCTGGCTGGGATCGGTGTTGAAAGACCCTACCAAAACACGGTGCGTGCTTCGGCAGCACTTCTGCTCTTTGCCTGGATTCGCACCAGTCACGTAACCTGGCACGAGCAGCGGGGATCAGTGGGCTGGAAGCGTTTGCATAGCTCCTGCTAAACCAAGGAAACCTCTCTAATTCCCACACTCTTTGCAACTCAGGTGAAACAATGCTCATTGTCCTCTGCAAAGCACACTGAGATTAATGCTACAGGTATGCATTTTTCAATGGACCCCTTTTACATTTTGCTCTTTAATAGAGAAAATATTATTTGTTAACTCTGACCATGGAATGAACGCCTCAGGGACCGGTTCTGCAGTATTTCACACATTCTGGCATCTGCCACGCTTCAGCTTATCTTCTCTGCAGGGACTAACAGGCCTGGTAGGAGGCTTCTTTAAACAGTGCCTTCTTTCTTTGCTTTATCTTGTCCCCTTCCTTCGGGTAGGGCCCGCACTGGCCCGCCAGGATCACCTCCAGCACGCGTACAAGGCTTCCGGATGACCGGAGGCCAAGTCAAATATTGACCCCAGCAAGTCAAGAGATGTTTGCATCAGTTCCCAGGGGTGAAGCACAAGGTGATGCAGCCACGCTCTCAGCAGGTCCCAGCACTGCAATTTTTCCTTACGGGCGGCCCACTTGGGCTCTCAGCACAGTCTCTTTAGCAGTGACTTCACAGCAAGCTTACATTAAAAACAGATATCTGCACCATTCACAAATAGTCCGGACTGCCAAATTCACACATACTGAAAGAAAACAGGATTAGGAAAACACTACGTGAAGCTAGCCACGGCCATTTGTTGCCTGTGTTTCTGTTTGTGCGGTTTGGGGTGGGGTTTTTTTTTTGCAATGCTGGAAGTCATCTGCACGCTCAGCAGGGAGTCCCCTGTTCCCAGTGAAGTGGAGGGCAAGAAGAGGGAACGTTCTCTACGCCCACACTGTCTGCCGGGCGGCTGCAGCTGGGAGCACATCCTCTGGGAATCGGGCTCAGGGAAAAGCAAAGGAAGGTCCCAGTCGACCGGGGCTCAGCACAGACTCTGCACAAGAGCATCCTCAAAGCGGCGTTATCGTGGCAGCTGCAAGACTTCCTTTCTGCGTTCCCTTCCACCTGCCGCACCGGTCTGAGTCTCTGGCTCCAGGGCAGCAGTGCTACTCCTCCGTAAGCAGCTCAAAATAAGCTGCTGTGTCAGTCTTTAGGAGGGATGCCATCCCTGCTGCCCTGCACAGCAGAGCTAGATGGGGCTACTAGAAATGAAAGGGGGAGGGCAGAGATCTGTAGGGCTATAAAAGTGCCGAACTGATGAAATGATATACCTTAGGACACACAGCCAGTACCAAAGAAAAGCTTTTAGCACACACAAAATATCTACCTGCTGCCTTATTTCTTGTTCTGGGAGCTGGGATTTTTTCTGTGGCAAATCACGTTTTGTCTCAAAAACCCAGGAGAAAGTCAGAGAAGCGGTGTGTGACGTTGAGGGTATGTGGCAGAATTGACAGTGGAGGAGGAGAACCCCGTAGAGCTGGTTTGGGACTTGATAGCCAAAACCTACTGCTGGGTCAGTGTAGGTGGCTGAGACGAAAGAGCTGCACCGCACTGAAGGGGAAACAGCACCTCTCAGGAGATAAAAAAAGTGGGGACCCTGATCTCAAAACCGGGGAACAGTCAGGAGACAAACCAAAATCCCACTGTGACCTGCTATGAAGAAGTAGCTGCAGAGAGAGTCATTCTTGTGTCTTTGTTCCCAACGCCTGTATAAAAAGACCGGGACAAAAAGAGGAAATGTTTTTCAAGTCCATTTTCATAATGAACATTCAAACCATCGCTTCTTTATTCTTTCTAAATCTGGAATCCAGGAAAAGGCTTTCATTTCTGCACTCACTTAGAAACGCTTCCTGTTAAAACAGTTTCTGAGCAAGCGAGACCCGTAGTCTGGAGCTGGGCTCGCCGCAAGGCCGTGGCAGGGGCTGCTCGGCCCAACATCCTCATACTCCTGCCACGGCCGGCAGAGACAGCGTAACTCCCCCCAAAACGGGGCTAAGCATCTTCTCTGCTCAATCCATTGTCAGAACACATCTATATGGGAAAGGCTCCAGAATTTACCATGGGTCGGATGACACGCGCACATATTATGAGGCACGGTGAGAGCTCTCTCAAAACCCCTGGCAGCGGGCATCTCTAACACTCACTGGCTGCTGCTGGCAGCTCACTCCGAGGTCACCCATCACACGTTCCACCTTTCCCTGCCACCTGAAAGTACTTGAAATTCCCCATTGAAAAATAACTTGCCATTACAGAAGAAAACCAGGTCTGATAAGGCAGCCTTCAAATCGATCAGTTAATAAAGAAACTAAAATTAGCCCTGCCCGTGACACTTGCCTTGAGTGCATGGCACCAGATGTACTTGGACATGCAGATAAGGGGCAAAACACCTCACGTCAGCTTGCTCACTCCACACCCCTGCCTGAGGGCAGGGTGAGCTATGACAGGGACACGCGTTTGAGCCACTGCTATTGCCACACGCAGCATCAGTCGCAGGTACTGCAGCACACAGCACCTCCATCAAGAGACAACGGCCCTTTTGCCCCGCCATGAATCCATACCTACCCTCTTTCTCTGATATACCGGCTGTTGACCCCGTTTCCAGGTTGCAAGGGGTCTCAAAGAACAGCCAGAAACAAGGGAAGGAGAAATGCACCGCAGCTCCCTACTGCTGTTTAGAAACAGGCACAAGAACAAGTTTGCAGCCACATGCGCTATCGCACTCCACTGCCCATCTCAGAAAAGACCGTATGGAAACTGGAAGACGAGAGCACATGCCAATGCTGAGTGGAGAGCACTTTGGAGCTTTCTCAATCCTTGGGTCTCTATCAAAGGATTATTTTTTTTATTTTTTTTTTTTTAGGGAAACAGCAATGGTTATTTCCAAACTCCACATCTTTGATAAATAGGCCACTGAGAAAAATAGTTGGCCAGCACTGTTTTAATGTGTTTTAATGTGTGATGCAAATAGCACAAGGGAACAAGTTGTAGCCAAGGAACGTTAGCAGCAAAGATGCACACTGGGGTTTTTTGGACCTCTGGAGAATTGAATGGTTTGAGGAATTCCTAAACTCAAACCAAGCAGCTGTGTTCAAGTTCTAGGGCACGCTGTCAGTGCAAAAGACACCAGTATTCTGACAAACTGACTCAATTTTCATTTTTCTTTTGCTTTGATTCATTTTTCACAGAAAAAGTTAGTTTCCAAGTACAAAAATTTGGTAATACCCAGCCACGCACAAGATGCTTCAGGTTAGCCTCTTCTTAAGGGCCACAGCATTGAGTTCCCCTGGCCCTATTTTCATGTGGGTTTTCATTTCCAGTGTTCTCTGTGAGTGATACCCAGTTCCTCAAATGCCCGTTTTCTACAAGCACGGAACAGACATCTGGGGAAAGCATATTTTGCCTACACTAAAATTTACAGGAACAGGTAAAGAACTTAAGTATCCAAGAACTGTTTTGACAAGTTTATTTTAGTTTATATAGATAAAGCTTGCACTGCATCACTTGTCCCTAAATTAAGTACCTGCTACATAGAAAAATACACTATTAATTTATGTCTTCGGTGAGGAATTTCCCCTTCTCTTACTCACTCAGAAACATGCTTTAGGAATTGTCTTTGTGGACTGTAGAACCTTCTGGTCGTGTAAGATAAGACGAGACTTTCTGGAAATAAGATCACAAACAATATGCCACGTATCTGCTAAACCATTTGTAAAAACTCTGAGTACCCATAACAGCTGCCCATCAGCCTACTTATGCATACACACCAATTTCTCGTTAAGGCAAAATTTTCAAGTTCCTTACAATTTTAGCCTCAAAGCCCACTGTTACAGACAACTAACTTGATGGATGAAGGACAGTTGTATTCTGTTTTAGTGATGCCACTACCATCACGGTCCTTATTCTACTGGATTCATACTGCAATAACCCTAGAAACTCTCCTCCCCAGTGAGGCTTCATTTTGACTTCCAAGAGAGATAACATCCAACATGGACTTTCTCCTATGGCCAAGGAATGTTCTACTTTGATCCACCCTGACACCATAAAACCTCTTTCCTTTAATCCACAAGCACCAACCCAGAATATTAACATTAACTTTAACCAGAACTTCACACAGATACACAAGGTAAGAAATGCACCAGAAGACGTGAGATGAAAATCAAACCCTATGAACACAGAAGAACCTAGAGTTTTTCTAAGGCATACGCATGACTACAAGTAGCGTTTTGGGCTTCTGTTCTTTTGCTTCAGAGAGCTATTACCTGTTTTTTTTATATATCTTATGTTCCAGGGAATTGAGAGAGTAATAATAAGGCCCGGGGATCTATCCCAAGGCTCAGAGTTAACTGCCCTAGTCCCATTATGTCATTGGTCTCAGTTTGTTTTGCCACTGGTTTTGGTTTCCAAATCTCACTTAGTTACAAGACGCCCACTTTCGTGTTTGCGAGGGAATTCCCTGCTAATCTGGTACATTAAGAAAACAGCACCTGACATAATTTATGGCTGAAAGATAAAAATGAGAACCATAATTGTTTGAGTGTCATAAAACTGATCTTTATTGCTGAGTAATTCACCAGTTAGGCACCATATACAGCTGTGAACCCAGGGAAAGGGAAAACTTTTTTTGGCAAAGTTACCTTACAAAAATCGAGTATACGTAGTGAGCTTTGTTCAGAAGAACGCTAACAGATGTTACTATGAAAAACAGCATTTTTGTGTCTCTTGGCACTGGTGACTTACTGCAACAGAAACCAATGAAACTACCCAAAATATTGCTAGCAGAAAGAGCTTTTGTAGGTTAGTCTGAGAACCACATTGCGATCTTCAGAGAGCTATTAATTTTAGTTAATATACTGAGTCTTTAAAACCTTTATTAAAAGGCCAGAAATCATCCTTGATGCTTTGAAAAGAAATACAGTGCTTGATTCTTCACCAGGTGGACAACTGAGCAAAGGTTCACCAGGTGCATTTCCCTGAGGTTTCCATATCACCACATTAACAATTTCCACCCCGCCAATTGTGGGCGCACGGGTGGATAAGTCCATGGATGGATGGACAAATGTGTCCATGGATGGACGAGTACATGGGAGGATGGATGGATGTGGGGTCACAGAGTAATTAACTATAATAGAAAACAGACAGAACATTTAACTACAAAATTAGAAAGCAGCCAGAACAACAGAAGAGAGATTGAAAAGGACCGAGTGCCAACTTCACCTGCCTCCAGCAACCTAAATAACCTAAGCCTAATTAGCATGGTAAAAATCACACCCCTGGCAGGACATCTTATATGCTAATGTCAGACCACCTTTGTATAATGAGCTGGAATTAATTGGCACATGCACTGTAGTTTGCAGTTACATCATGTCTTGACCAACAGCTAATCAGTCAATGAACTTCCTTCCTGACAAGCTAAATGTATAAAATTCGGCTGTGCCTTGTGTGGGGGTGCTTTGCCAATGACCGCCTAGCACCCTCGTCTGCGCAGAACCCCATAAAGTTCCAAACATGGAATCTCAACCCTGTGGGTGATAATTGGCTGCTGCGCATGGGGCTCAAACCCCATTAAGAGACAACACAATTCCGTATCCCAGAGATGCTGCACTGCTCAGCACTTCACATCACCCGTACTTGGAGACCCCCTCTGCAGACCCCCCGTGAGGCAGCCCCTACCTCAAGGGTGCTGCCCTTGAAACAGAAGACAGACCAAGGGCAAGAATGAGGACAGATTATCTTCTTAAGATATCTTAAGATATGGCTACAGAGGATTTTTTTTTTTTTAGCCATAAATTTCATCCTTTACTTCTTTGACTTCAAGGCCGTGGTCAGTAACAGAGATACATGCTGCAACCACAGGGGTGAACCTACTCTACTAGAGGAGCTACTGCGTGGGGTAGCACAGCACAGGGACCCCCCCATGCCACCTATGGCTCTAGATGCCGTATAAATCCTCAGCCTCGTTAGTTCCCAGGCTAGCCAAGGCTGGTGGGCCACGCAGCAAAGCTGCATACCAGCCGAGCAGGACCCCGCTGCCAGGACATAAGCATTTCACCATCTTTATGACATTTGATACAAGATGCTGTGAGCAAGTGTGGAAGCGGTGTGAGGTCTCCTCCTCCAGGAGACCACAGGGTGCTGGATGAGTCAGTGGGGTTTCATCTTCATACTATCAAACTTCCTTCAACAAAATTACTAACATCCACTGCTCTTACTAGCTTCCAAATTCACCGCAGAATGATGCAATCGCCTTTTTGGCCTTCCCTAGTACCAGGCAGCTTCTGTTATGATTTTTTTCTTTGTCTGTTTTAAGAAAAGTGATGGGAGAGTTATTTTGAAGCGTGCACAAAAGCTGCTCTCCCTCCACGCCAAGGTCTCGTGCTGCTTGTGCTTCTGCTTTGTTTCGCTGTTGACCTGTTCACAGCTGCAGACGTTGGCTGAACCAGGTTGAAGCAGTAATCTTGCTGTGTCTGCAGAGAGAGCGAGTCTGAATAAAGCAGCTCTGCCATAGCTCAAGTCTTGTTTGTACTGACCAATACCAACATTTGGAAGATTCCTGAATGGGGTGCAAACAAACTCTTATTTCGCAAGAAATAAATGTTAGCGACTCCAGTGTTTGTGGCAATGCCCAAACCCCTCTGCAGCACCTGCAGCCGAGCTTCCTCTAAAAGGCAGATCATTTCTTAGAACAGCACTAAGCCCTCCAGGAGTGCCAAACAGGAACTATACGTGCAGTCACGAACCTTTAACCTAAAACTGGTTTGTTGGCTTTTTAGAAGAAACACTATCCTTTTCCAAGCATCCATGCACCCTGAGTGTTCCAGGGGTCTCGTCCTGACTGGGGACATGGCTATAGCACGATCGATACCCAACAACATCATCTCAGAGATCAGAATAATGGGCAGCAGAGATCCAAAACATTTCCAGCTTTGCAGACGCAATCACACCCGACATCACTATTGAAAAAGCAGTTTGGCCACAGCCAAAATAATAAATGAAAACAGGATCTAGTCTTCTGTGAAAGGAAACCGAAAGAAAACAATTATTATTGCTGAAAACCAAAGCTAGCTATTAGAATTTTTCCTTTAATAATAAAGAACAAGGACCATAAAAGCAAAACTGCAATTAAAATCCAGGGTTTGGACCGTGGTTACTTTGATTTCTCCCTAACTGTGGGACCCTAATGATTCTTTTTTCTTCACTGCTAAACAGGATATAAGGAAATCTCTTTTCTCCCAAAAAATCAGATGTCTGAGACCATCAGCCAGAGGACACAAGTTCCTTTTCCTTCAGTACAGGTTTTTAGATACACCAAAAAGCACAGCTAAAGAGAAAGTAGGTGAAAGGAACCTCAGTGTCCCTGAAGCAGGAGTCGACACTTCTCCAATCTCATCTGCCTGGTTATAAGATTAAGGATACTATTTGGTGATTACTGAAGTTCAGGCTTGCCCTTTTGGAGCACAGATCTGTAACTAGCATGAAATCAGAACTGAAAAAGATGAATAAAGGAAACATTCTAAAACAGGTTTTGTAATATTAAGCCTTGCTGATAAAGCTTCACCATCAAGCCCTTCCCATGGGACAAAGGTCCCCGCGGCAGTTCCAAGCACCCGCTGATACTTTCAGACAAGAGATTTCGAAGTTTTTGAAGGCAGTGCTGAGCCACGTGAGCACACCAGGGTCCCCACCCTGCACCGAGAGGAACAGCCTGAAGAGGAAGGCTGTGTCTAAGTCAGTAAGGTACTGTCCCCTGACAATCCACGGTCCATGCATCAGCTCGTTTTTAGATTCTGATGCAAACCAGCTCATTCCCTCCGAGAAAAAAAAAAAAAGGTGTTAACAGATGGGCTCCCTCCTCGTGTCTCCTTTAACACAAACTGAGGTTTGTGTTCCTGCCATATAGAAAATATGACCTTCTCGACAGCAGTCATGTCAACCCCTTCATGGATTTTGTGTGCCACATCAGCCCTCTTTCCACGTTTACCATTATGGGTCCCGGCACGAACACAAGAGAAGATCTCAGCTTCCCCCCAGGGCAGCTGCTGCTGCTGTAAGACACCTGTGTTTGGCAAAGCCTCACACGTAACCAGGAAAGGGGCCTGGGTCCGCCAATGTGTGCATAAAAGTGGGACCTTAAACATCTACGGTCACAACCTACCTCCTAATCTGTCCTTAATGACTTCAGGCATATGAGAAATGAGCAGAAGTAGTGCATCTTCCACCTTATTACTTTTTTTTTTTTCCCCAAAAAAGGAGCTGCCCTTCTTGCTTTCATAGAGATCCTCTAACTGCCAGGGAGCAGATGAAAGCAAAAACGCTGCACTCCTTCATTTTTTACCAGCTTAGAAGGCACTGCTTCCCGTATTTCAAAGATTCCCCCCGTGCCTTCCCGCTGAGACCAGCCCAGCCACGCAGCCGCTCCTGCTTGCACCCCTCCGTGGGTAGAGCAAGTTTTGAGAGCTAACACATGTGCCAAAGCATCCTCAACACTCCAACACAGCGCCTTTCCTCCGCGTTTGCTGTGTCTCACTGCAGCTGTCTGCTACAGTCATTTCTTTCCTTACCGGCCTGTCCCCTTCCCCAAGAACTGGGGAAAGCACATCGCTGAGACCAGTTTTGAGATATCACTGAGGCCAGTTTTGCGATCTGCCTGTTCTCAGATGGGAACAGGCTCCAGGTGCACAAGCAGATTCAGGCGATTGGGGGGGTGGGGTGGTTTTGTGGTGTGGGTTTTTTTTTTTTGTTTGAGATATAGTTTGCTTGTTGGGGTTTTTTGAAATCTGTACTACTACTTGCATAATGGTGGCAAGCTGCCTTTTGGCATGCCAATAAAATGAGCAATTCTGTGGTGAACTCTGCCACCGCTGGCGCCATGGGAACGGAGGGAGGAAAACTTCAGGGCTTGTAAGAACAGGGTCCAGGTGAGGATAAAACCTTCTGCTTGCTTTCTTTCTGTTTTTTTTCTGGTGTGGCAAGGAGGCAAATCAAACCATCAAAGTTCTTCTTAACCATCAGCAAGTGCAGCACAAGGTTACAACAGGAAAGTGACCTGGAGAGCAGCTGACCCCACTCTCCTTTCCCTCTTCCCCATAAGCCTAGATACCTCCACAGAGCCATAAGTGCTTTTCCTTGACCTCGCCATTCCTCTTGGCACATGCAATGACCTTTGCTGGTCCCTGACCATCACTGTGCAGCACACAGCCACCCTGTGCAGCGTGACCTGCGGCCAGTCACAAGCGGCAGTCCCAGCTCCACGCTGCTACAAGATCTCAGAAGAGTAATGTCTCCTCCCAGTCCACAGTCCACTCTTTCACTCAAGCTGGTTTTTGTTCATACTTTGTACCTATTTTCATCCCGTGACCCACAGATCGAAAGATCCTGACAAGATGACTGCATTTACAAATTGTGGTGTAAAGAAAGTAGTGTTCCTAGAAGGATTTATGTGCTTGGCCTTCCCCGAGCACCACACGCTGAGCCCTCGTTGTTGAAGAGGTGGACAATGAGCCCAGGGAGAGGCAGTTCCAGGGCTTTATTTACCAGACATCATACATAAATGATCAGCCTTCAGTTTAATCACAGTGCTGCCAAACGACCGCTGCCCCTCGGGTGAATCTGTGGATGATTTGGTTTTGGTTCATCTTACAGTCGCAGTTCAGGACTGCAGCTTCTGTGTTAGAAAAATACTCCAACTCTGGGTCATTTGTCTGCCGTTACACTCCCATGTTCCAGGCTCAGCACATTAAACTAGAGCCGTTCCCTTGAAAAAATCCAACCAATTCCCCTGCCTTTTCCTGGCAGGCACGCTGGCCCTGCTTGAGACCCCATGTAATAACCACACGCACAAAGTTGAAGTTGAATTAACTTCAGTTCACTCTTACATCTACGCCCCCTCACACCCCCCCACCTACTGTTAGCTTTAGTCCAGGCTGCCGCCTTCATTCCAAAATTCCAAATGCTTTAGCTCAGGCTCTTCTACTGTCTTCCCTCCCCTGCTTCAGGTCATAAGATTGCATTAAGACATCAAAAATAAATGAAGCATGATGCAGAAGGCAGGAGGAAGAAATGGCATCTTCTGCAAGTGGATGCTGAAAAATGACAGATGTTTTAGGGCAGCCAGCAGCATCCCATCCATCCATCCATCCATCCATCCAGCACACAGCCTGCCCCAGCTCCCTCCAGCCAAGGATTCCCACTGCGTGGCACACGTGGTACCCAGGATTTCTGACTGTAGTTGAATGCCTGACCCTCGCCTAAGGTTTTCTTTAAGGCAACATTTTGGTATATGATCCTCATATATGTACCTCACCGTTGACACAAATTTTGAATTTTAAGGGATTATCCCCCACCCCCCACCCCAGAAAGCCTTAGTTTAACATCTTAGAAACCCCAGTGGTATAATGAGAGATACAGTGGGCTGTAAAATACATCCTCAGCCGAAATATTGATTTTCTATTAAATGCTTTGAGTGCCAGCACTCTGACGTCATTATTAACAACAAAATGGTGCACTTTGTCTTGCATTAGCTAAATCATCTTAAGGTTTTTAAAACTTTATCCTTCAAGCAGCCTTTAAATGGAGACACACAACCTCCTTCAAAATAATTTTAAATTATTCAATAATTTATTCTTCAGTAAAAAAATAATTTCAGGGAAATTCAGTATTTCCCTGACTAACTTGTCCTAAAACATAGGCATATTGAGAGGGAACTTAATGCCCTTTGAGATAAGCACCACCTGCTTGCAGATTTGCCCCGTAGCCAGCAGGTCTGCCAGGATTGATGCACCCGAGCCCAAAAAAAGAGCCATCCTGTCTCTTTGCAGTGCATTCAGGTGGACTCTCAGATAGACAAGACAGCCTGCCCGCCCAGTCAGTGACCGCATCGGCCAAACATGCAAACGTCAGCCCCGGCACCTTGCCCTAGCAAGGGAAAGCACGAAAACCCACAGTCCAAGGCCAGAGATGGAACCGACAACGCCCTTTCTCATGGATGTGCCGCCAGGCAGCAGCATCACATCAAACAGCCCTTAACAGAGCACCACGCACCACAGCGGGGTTACAGCTCACCCAGCGGCACCTCTGACTCGCTGCGACAAGGAGCACTCCAGAAAAACCCACTGGATTTTCTCTCCCTCTTCCCCCGCCCAGGTCAATTTTCTAGTCAATATTTGCTTTCTGTTGCAACATGAGCACTTAGCTAACCCTCAAGTTTATTTACAAGGTAACAGATGCAGCCAAGATTCACAGGCTGGGTTGTGGCCCCAGCATCCGGGTTCAGGGAAGATGAGCTCCTCCTCATACCCAAGACCACCATCGGGTATGGCTGGGGAAGCTGCGAGCACCTCGGCCATCGAGACTCAGCCCCTCGCGTGCCCGGAGCCCGCTCGATTCCCAGGGGTTATTGCCATGCCCAGTATTGTTCCTGCTCAGGAACGCGTGCATTCCATTAGCCTGCTCTTTCTTCACCTGTCAAGAGGAAAATTTAATCTCTGCGTTTTTCTTGTAGCCTATGATAACTCAACAACCTTATTTGAGTGCTTTTTTGAAAAGTCACCACAAAGACTATTTGCCACCAGTCCCATCCTCCTTCATCTATTTATTGTATTCTGAACTGTATAGGCAAGGTTTAATTAAGTATATACATTGTTCTCTTTGCTTTACAATTGCCCCACAGCATGCAGCCAAAATAAAGTCGAATCCCAGCTAAGGCAAGCAGGGATCTACGTACAAGCGCATCGCTGCCACGAGCTACACCAGCTCATCGGCACTGCTGACGTGGTGATGGCACACAAAAGCAGCTGAGGGATCATTTCTCGTTCTCTGAGAAAGTTGGACTCATGCAATTTAGACCATAACCAAAAGCACTTCCAGCACAAGTCACAAGCAGTCCATGGGAGAAATGGACTCTCATTATGGAACGAGTGAATTATTTCAGTTCCCCAAAACAGAGGCTTATACAGGGTGAGAGAGGGTGAGGACCACAGGAGACGGCAGCTCCTAATGACAGATACCCCAACTTCAGATTTTCTTTTTTATTTTTTCTTTTAAACCACATCATCTGATATCCACGGGGCACTGGATCTCACCAGTAGAGTTCCAGGTCTGAGACAGTAGTGGTGGAATCCTCTCAACCCCAGCACAAGAAGACTCATTCACCTTCTGCCAGCTAAAAATCACCGCTGGTCTGCGCATCAGCCTGCCCTGCCAAAGGCCAAGCAAATACAGCGCTTTCTGGAGCAGTGGGACAGAATTTCCCTTTCATGAGAGGAAATGCTCAAGTAGAGCAAAATCAGGTTTATGCCACTCTCAAGCTTTCCCCATCTGTTTTCCAGCAGACAAAGAGCATGTCTGGGAAGACAAACTGCAGCAGCAACTCTGCTCCACTCCAGACTTGGCTACACCAAGGGGTTTTGGGTGGGGTTTTTTTTCCCCATCTCTTTGGCCAAAAGAGAGGGTGGAAATAACAAGCGGTAAATTCCCTGGGAAACATTTATTGGACAATGGGGCGTTGGTGGGCTGGAAAATTTGTAGGCTCAATGTATGAACATACTTCCACAAGCGAATCTACTCTACGTGACGAGCCTGCAAGCTTAAGAGCCGAGATCACCAAATAGCCCATCCCAGCTCCCGGATGGTCATGCAACAGGATCTGAAGCGACCTACCCTTCCCGTATTCCAGTTTACCCTCTGTAAAAGCACAAACCCCTCTGGACTTCAGAGGAGAACTTGAGAAAGTTACGCCCAAGATAGTTATTGAGTGCCACAACTTGCTCCTAGGTCTGTGTGCTTGACAAGTACTTCGTAGTCTACTCAGCCACCTTCTTACTAGCAACCAAGCAACTTGTTTGCCTTTATGTCTTCATCTATAGAACGGAGATGCCACAGCTTTGGACATTTCTGTCTCAAAACTAAAATGACGGAATTGCAAAACAAGACTACTTACACAAACACAAACAGTTGTGTTATTGCTCTGAAATGAAGAGCACAACTGAATATTTAAAAGGCAATGACCTAGCTGACTCATTCCTTGGCATCTAGGAGAAGCTCAAGTGCCTTCTAAAGAGTTTAAATCTAGATATTGCACAGAGAATATCAAAACCCAAAAGGCAACAATCATCGCAGGCAAAACCTTTCCCAGATATATGTGGTATAAGCTGCTCTCAGAGCAGATTTGTTCCTCAAAGAACAAAGCCATGGAAACCATCCCAAGACCATGTACAGAGTTTAACGCCCGTTATCCCCAAGTTTCAGTCCTAGTCCCAGTCCCAGCACTACTGATCTCTCAGGCAACAGGTCTCAAGCCAAAGCCACAATCTCAGGAACTCAGTATGAAAATAAGTAGTTAAATGGTTTTTCACAACACAATTCAACATAAGAACTGAGAGTTTTTAGACACCTACCTTCTTGTAGATAGTTTTTAGGTACTGGGTGCTAGCAAAAAGACAAACATGTTGCTCAGCAGCACCAACCAAACATTCCAGTGGGAATTAAAGTCTTCAAAATAAAGCGGGGGCAGTAGAAGGTAATCACCAGCACCACAGATAGCGAAGGAGAAGTCTGCAAGGTCACATAAAGCTGGAATAGACTGCACATGTGCTACCATCTCATAGCCTAGGCAAAACCAGAAAAGAGTACACACAGTCAGTGTAGACGGAAAAGAAATTAAACTAGTAGCAGTGAAGACTGCGTGGCAAAACACTGGAGGGGGCTAAGACAAAAGACCCTCCCGCAAACAAGCCATGACTTCTGAATCCACCAACTCTGACCAGGGATTAAGACTTGCCCACTGCAGTACAGCCACTTTTTTTGGGGTGGGGGTGGGCAGGGAGGGAGTGATTTGAGAGGGGCTGTTGCCTCTTGATGTCTTGTTCTGCCCCTAGATTTCTCTCCAGAGGTCCCTGGACAGAAGACATCTTCCTCAATCACCAACAGCAAAAACCATCTGGGGACACACTACATCCTCTGGAACTCTTCCTTGTATGACTCATACTTTGCATCTGACACTGTTGCTCTTAATTTGGCCATTTATAAGAATAAGGTTTATTTGTGATGTGCACTTCACTCTCAGAGGAAATTATTTCAGCCTTGGCATAAAAGACAGGGGATTTTAGGCTACTTCCTTCACTTCCCGTCCCACACTGGAGTCCAGTGACCCAAGGAACTCACACTTCGCTGAGATATCGTCACTGCTTCCACCAGGAAATGAAGAAACAGTTAATGTTTCCCTTTTCATATCTGTGTTCCAGAGGATAAATATACACAGGTTTAATGACATAGACATTTGACCTTTTGACACCATTGGGCCTGTTTTCTGCTCCCCTGCTATACAGATTGCATCGGTACCAGGAATCTAGAGATTTTTAACCTTTTTTCCTTTTCTTTAAAAGGGACATTTAATCACAAATCTGTGACTTTATTCTATTTACTGAACACTAAGGAGATAGAAGCTGTCAATCCCACTGCAGCCCAAGCCCCATGATGGCTGTTGCAGATGAGGAATCGAGGGGGGGACACCCCTGACACTACAAGGGAGTTGCACGTCCTCTCCAACACCGTTCCCCCGCAGACACCATCTGCAGCAGGGCTTGTTGGTCCACTGCTTCAGGCAAGGCAGAAAAACTAAGAAGAAATTCCCTTTGCAGCACTGTGTTTCTCTCTCTGTTGTGCTCTGGGCTGTGCTCGCCCCCTGCTCTCCTGCCTGGGCCGAGCCGGTGCTGTGGTCTCCCTTCCAGTTACAGAGCAACTTCAGCTCACAGTGCAAAATGATCTTGCAGCGGCTATGCAGATGCCAACACAGTTTCTGAAGCATCAGAGCAGATCTCAGCGTCATCAGGCTGAGAGATGGGAATCTCTCCAAAAGACTGTCCATGTTTCAAGAGTGAGGCAACTATGCCAACAGGAGAACTTCTCTTACAGCTACATCCCAAGCAAAAAGCTCTCTCTAGAGCTGTTTTCCAGCTTAAGCACCTAATCAGATCTCCAGTTCTCATTATTTCCTCTTCATTTTTTAATTTCTCAGAGAAGAATCGCATTCCTCGCCTCTACCAAGATTGCACGGAAATCCTCCCATGGAGAGATGCAGTGAAGAGGCCCAACATAGTTCATGAACCACAAACTGGCCAAAAAGAAATACTGTTTCAAAAATAGCCATCATTTGAACATAGCTTCTGGCTATAGCAGACCGCACCAGGAAGGGAGAAGACACTTTCTTCCATCTTCACAACTTAAGCATGACACCAGATTTATTGGCTTAATGAGTTTCCTCCTTTCTAGATAACCTTCAGCCTTGGCTAGTCTCATCTTTTCTTATCTATAGGAAAAAGCATGCTATTTATCTGATGTGGATGATAGTTCCCCAAGCAGCTAGGTCTTGAGATACTATTCCTACAAAGTGTTAACAGACAGTTGGTGCTCAGCCAACATCCCATGTCAGCAAGCCCCACAAGTGCAACAAGGCCATGACTAACATAGATGAAAGGGAGCATGGAGATCTTCCTCAAACAGAGCTCATGAAACAGGACACTGTACTCCAGCTGAGGTCCCATTGCCTGGAGTTACCACTCAATTTATCGCAGTCATGTTCATTTTGGGATCTCTTACAACACCCAGTTCTTGCAGAGCTGCCACCAGTGGAGTTTTTCCCCAAACCAAACCAGCATAGTTACTTATTCAAAAGCTGCTGACAGACGCAGGACTGTACCCACAAACACCAGGCAGACCGTGAGGTAACTAGGTGGCCACCTCCACCTCTTGGACAGGTATGCCGGAGAACATGCAAAGTGAGGTGGGTTCCCAGCTAACACGTGCCATGGTGTCCAAACATGCTTCTGGCCCAGGTGGAGCTCAGGGAGCTTCCACAGTGCTATATTCCACCCAATGAGGGGAATCCATTGCCTATTTAATCATAAACTTGTGAGTAAAATTATTGGAAACATCATCTAAATAGTAGTTTGTAAGATTTAAGGATTCTGCTTCTCCCATCTTGTTTCAAGACAACAGGATGAACATGCCTCATGTCATCAACTTTGTCATGTGACATTTAGTAATTGTTTATGCTTCTTATATAGAAGATTAATGTTTGCATTCAAACGACATTCTTGCGTAGATGAAAGGAAAGCTACTCTGATTTATCTTTTTATTGCCCAAAAAGATAAGGACATTGTTGATAAGGGAGCACATTTCCTGGTCTATAGCAGCTGGGTTATGCCGACTATCAAGAGAATCTTCACTCAGAGGCAGTAAAAATCCCTACAGAACATTTTCTTCTTGAGATACATCCTTCTGCCTTAACTAACTGTAGGGGAAAGGATCCTAAAAAAGGCATTTTGACTTTCTGTTTTTAGCCCAGGCTCCCAAGCACTGGTGTGTACGTGGACCAGTCAATACACATCTGCCACGAAGGGAAATCAGCTCTGAGTCCAACTTTCCTATGCCAAAAGGAAACAATTAAACAGCAGAAGAGTTTGATTTTGTATACAACAGATAAAACTATTCCCTCTGCAGTTAAAACTGAATATATTCAAGTCAGTAAAATGAGATTTCATTCCCCATGACATAGAATCATAGCATCGTTATGGCTGGGAAAGACCTTTAAGATCATCGAGTCCAACTGTTATCAAACTCTACCAGGCCCACTGCTAAACCATGTCCCTGATCAAACCATGTTTGATTGTATTTCGAATCTGGTTAGAGCATCACATGCAGGAGCTGCATAGAGGATGTGTTTCATTTGGAAAGATGATGAAATTCCCACGTGGGATTGTTGAGTTTTTTCTCAGCATTCCGAGGAAATACTTAAACAAGATTTTTATTGACATAATCTGTCTGAGCACCAGACACTTGAGACCACAAACCACTTCAGGCTGAGCTGAAGTGTAAAACCTGCAGGAAGCTATTTGTTTTATGGTACGGTGAGCTTTGTGCTACCCAGAGTAAACACCAGGTAAATCGCCCCATCCTTCACATGGGGGCTAGCTACAGGCAAAACCTTGTAGCTAGTGCACCCCAAAGTACCCATCCTACAATTTCCATTTTCCCAGCGAGGGACACGAAACCATTGCTTGCTGTGGGATGTCTTTCTGGTATCCAACAAGAAGAGAAGGAGGATGCAGAATACAGGCTGATGCTGGGCAGCAAGGCTCCCACGGGATCCCTTTTCCCTGCAGGAGCTTGCCCTCCTCGGGGTGCCACCACCCAGAGCCCACTAGCACATGGCAAAAAGGATCATGGAGTAGAAGAAGCAGGGCTGCACCCCAGAGGAGCCACTGCCTGACTGTGAAGCCAAGATGTGCAAGAGGTCTGAGCTTTAGCTCTTCAGAAGTCTATGTCCTGGGTGGTGGGAAGCACAATGCAATGTCCTGGCAGTCTGGTAGATTACGATAGACGTCTTGTGTAAAATCAAGAGCCACATAACACAGTATTTGTGGATTTTTTTGGTTTGCAACCAAAGGCTTCCTCATTTGATCGTGACTTCTCTTTCCTGCCCAACACAAAGATGACTTTGACCTATTTATCCAAGCAAATTCTAGTTGTTCTCAATTGACTTTTTCATACCAAAGTCTGACTCTTGTCGAGGGCACAGATATTTTTTTTCTCCAACTCCATTTGCCAAAACTGGGCTCTCTAAGGACTCAGACCAGTTTCTCCAACGTTGACTTTCACCTCTCTGAACCTTCCCTTTTGTAGACACATTTTCATTCCATAAGGCAACTTTTTTTTCCCCTCAGGACACACACTGACACACCCTGTGTTTTCCTCATTGCTGTCACTCTTGCTAATATTTTTAGCTGAAGTCTTGTCAATTGTGCAACACAGAAGAGATCTGAGTTTCGGCTAAAAACATGACTTCAGGCAGGACAAGCCTGGCAACTCACAGCGTCGTTGTTCCCCAAGGCTGCTTACTAAGCAGGGACCATCTAAATAAAGTTACAGGACAAGTTGAAACCTTTCAAATTTTCATTCGTGCTCTAGAAATTGACATAGATCTACCGCACTCTTTACCAGTTTATTTCTCTATCAATATGGGAAGAGATCCATTATCCAGATGCACATGTGTGAAGGCACAAGAAGAGGAGGAGTTTTGCCTTAAGGTAGGAAGGAACCAACGCAGTATCTGGCCATCACAGCAGTGAGCTCCCAATTAATTATCAGCCCTTCAAGATAGAGACATCAGGATTACGGTACATATGCCAGAAGCATAGCTCAGTGCTACCTGCAGTTATAAAGTGAAACAGAGCATCAGGGATTATTAGGAAGGAAATACAGAACAAAGTAATAAACCCCACAGCGTATCCACTTCTGTGTGCATATTAGCTCATGCTCCAGAAGGATAAATAGAACTCGAAAAGATGCAAAGATGGGCAACAGATGAAAAATGGGCTGCAGAAGGAAGGGCCCAGAAAAGCCTGGTACGTGGGTGCTCATTTGGGAATGACTGTGTTCCTACTTGCAGGACTTTTTTTTTTTTAGTACTGTTCACTAGTAGCTGTTTTCCTGTGAGCCTGGAAACACCTAAAGGGCAAAGTGATCAGCCTCCTTTTTTTTTTTTTTTTTTCACCCCCCCAAATTAAAATCTCAACCCTTCCCTCTTTTTTTTTTTTTTTTTTTTCCCCCCCCCAAATTAAAATCTCATCTCTTTTCTCATAGGAAAAAAAAAATAATGAAGTGGAGCAAACTCAGCACACAGCTCAGCACAGCCACTGCCAGGCACGTGTCGGCGGGTGAGTAGCATGGCCCTGCGGGGACAGCGGTCACAGCGAGGACACGAGGTGCAGCAGGGTGCAGAGGGAGCGATGGCAGAGCCACTGGGCACCCCTCTGCCCTGCAAATCCATGCCTGGGTGCTCTGCCAATCTTGCACACAGTGCTTACTCAACCACACAAGCTCTTTTGCATATGAAGGACGCGTAGATCCCCAGAGGCTGGCAAGAAAGTAAGTTTACATATTACAAAAATTTCTCTGGAGTAGAACCATCTGCCTCCAGAGTTCAAACATTGCAGCCTATAACTCAGTGTTTCTCACCCTGCCAGGAAACAATGCTTTTTCTGGGAACCAATTAGCACTAAAAGGCATCATCAGCACTAATGTGGAGCAGACACTCCTTTCAGCCGGGTCCAGCAGACTTTGCAGATGC
Organism: Charadrius vociferus; assembly: GCF_000708025.1. Classification (NCBI taxonomy): domain Eukaryota; kingdom Metazoa; phylum Chordata; class Aves; order Charadriiformes; family Charadriidae; genus Charadrius; species Charadrius vociferus. The sequence goes on from NW_009646633.1 coordinate 806,527, forward strand.
CCTTCTGCAGCAACAGGGTGTCAAGATCAGGTGAACAAAGGATAAGGAAAGGCAGAGCAGATAACACCACCTAGCTGAGAAACAAACGAGGATTACGCATTTGGCTGTTACTGTTTCCTTGGAGGACTTTTATTTATTTATTTTTTTTTTTTAGCTAGAGCAAAATTAAATAGGCCAATGTCTGTTTCCTACAGAGTAAGTTAATATAATTCATAAAAACGAACATTAACTTTCCACAGGAGCCTCGGGTGTCTGTACAATGCCTGATATTCACAGAAAGAGCTTGTAAACTGATTAGGAGAAAGGAAATGCAAAGCTTGTGTTTCCCTTCCCAGCGAGCAAAGGCCCTTCACAACGCTTTTATCATGACAGAAGTTTGGGGTTTTTTTAAACTATATAGAAGCAACAACACTCCAAAAGCTGGGAAACCAGTCAGCTGAAGGACTGCTGAAAAGGGAGATCAACCCTCTCCCCTCTAAGCCATCAGAGCTGCTGACCAAGCCCCTCCAGACTGGAGCATTTCTGGTCTTTTTGTAAAGACAGCCCAGGGTATTTCCACCAAGAATCATGGCACGCACCTGTACCAGGTCCAAACACCTAAATTCAGGCAGAGCAGAAGCAACGCTGTGGCTTTGGACTTCAGCCATTGCCAGCTACTCACTTCCAAACTCTCTCGCTCCATTTTTCCCACTCCCCAAGGCATCAGTGCTGCTCCAACCCAATGCCAACCACATCCATCTCCTTCCCAAAGTCAGGCAGCATCTCCCAAGCCACAAACCATTTATTCCAGTAGCACTGGTATTGCTGCCAGACAACTTCAGATGAAGCTGAAAAACTCAAGGGGTTGTGCCAGGCTGGTTCTCCAACACCTAGATAATGGATTTACACTTTCAGTGTTAAATATTTAAGATACACACCGCACTGTAAACATACATAGCAGTGGAGCTGTCCTTACCTCCTCCTCAGCTCTCCATGAGCTATCTTTCCACCTCCCATTCCTGGACAAGGGCAGTCACTCTCACTCTTCTTATACTTTTGTTTTCACCAATCCAGACACTCTTGTAGCTACTGACTTTTTCTGCAGTTTCTACTGTAGAAAGGCTTTGAAGCAGCACTGGGTAAGACAGAAAAGCATTTACAGATGAAACAACCTGGAACACAAGATGCTTTTTATTCTGTTTCCACAAATATGCTTTCTAGGGATTAACTTCTTTATCTTTTTTTTTTTTTTTTCCAAAAGGGTCAGAAATGTGAAAAAGGATTTTGCTGAAATGGTGCTTGCGTACAGGCGTCTGGGAGAAAGCTTCTGCCTAGTCTCTGTGTCACAGTAGTGGTCCCAGTCCTGTCACAGGATCACATTATCTTCAGAACTGTGCAAATACAGAAACAAAAGACTGACCAAAGTTACTTCTGATCTTGGTAAACCTGAAATCACTACAACCTATTTAAAACAAAACCAAACAAAACAAAAGCGGTAGGAAGGAACAACATCATCTGAACCTCGAATGAGGAACCAATTCTAACAGAGCCGACTAACACCAAGCTTCTCTTCAGTGACAGGTATCTGCTACAAAACCACCTGAATGCTCTCCCCTCGCCTCATCTTCCACCTCACAGCCCCACCACCGTCCCTGCCATACGTCTGTCCCCGCTTTAGTGCTCAGCGGCTGATAAAGGCTATAATGTGCATAGAGCAGAAACATCACTTAACATGGACTCCTGCCCTTAGCAGGGATGGCATGGGGATGAACCGTGTGTTCCCCAACTTGCGGTACAAGTGGATTTCCTTCCTCCAAGTGCTGGTTTACAGCACCTCCCCTCCCAGTCTTGCGTTCCTGTAAAGCATTTGCTGACCAGTTTCTCGGAGCCCAGAGGGTTCCATCCTCCTCCTGTGCCAAGCTGGGAGCAGCATCCCTGGGTCCGTGCAATCCAAACTCCAGTCAGCAACTTGCTCAGCAACTTTGTGCCTTCCATCCCCTCAACCTGTGGTGCAAAAGAGCTGGAGGATGAAAACAAAGTCTGTAAGTGCTTTTTTTTGTTACTGTTATGCGTAAACAAAGCATATTTGTTCCCTGAGGCAGTGGAGCTGTCAGTCTGCTCCATGTAGCAGCCCAGCATCTGCTCCAAATCCACTGGCAGACATGCTTAGGGGCTGCTGCTGGAAGCATGATTGCCTTAGGAAGGGCCCTGAGCTCTTCTTGAAGCTTCATTCCTGTTCTGCTTGTGGTTGGCTTGAAAAAATAGTAAGAGGAAAAAAAAAAAAAAAAAAGAAAAGTGAGAATATTCAGGAGAATAAACCTGTTCAGTGTAAGACCTTTACACACGTCATTCACCTCTTGTTGCAGAGGATGGTGGGCAAGGCTCAGCTTTATCTAAAATTTCATCAAAGTTAAAACCCCTTTTGCAGGCACACACGTCCACAGATGTCACCAATCTTGTCGTTGCTGTGACCCAAAGGTGGATGTGGCACGGCCTCAGCCTGCCGTCGCTTTGGCAGTGCCCCATCAGCCAGCATCCTTTCCAGAGCCGGGATCCCACCCACGGGCACACGCCATGTCCTCCAGCCCCATCCTGGTTGTCACTGGGCCCTGGACGCACCGCTGCTTGCCAGGGCTGGCCCCAAACAGGACACCGAGCCACGGATCCCAGCACAGGGCACAGCATGGGGCATTCAAAGGAGCTAACGGGAATGAGGCAAAGATACAAACCCAAACTTATTTTTATATATATATGCCGATATTAATCAATTATTGGAGCTGATGGAAGTCCATCCCAGCTCAACTCCAACAAAACAGACCTACCAGACCAGGCAATAGCTGCTCAGGGATTGTGCTCCCGTTGCCTTTCACCCAGAAGCAGCAGCAGCTTTCCCGGGCAGGTACAAGAGATAAGAACCAGATTTTAACACGCAGCTATTAATTGGAGTTTGAACCAGTGACCAGAACAGAAACAGTCTGGACGGACACTTCTGCCTCTCATCGCAGAACAGGACTGAGATTTCCCATCCTCTCCCGGAGCAGTTAGGGACAGGAGAGGCTCCTGTACCAGTCCCAGTACTTGCCACTTGATGGCCACCCTGCTTCACCGGAGAGTGGCGCCGGGACAGCGGGGACGGAGCGAGCCCCGGGCTGGGGGCTGCCGGGGACCCCCGAGCTGGCAAGCGGGGAGCAGAGGGACACCCAGACCAACCCCCAACAACCGCCCCGCCGTGCTCAGCCTTCCCCGGGGCTCCTCGGCCCTCAGCGTGCTCTGCCCTGGACACCGCATCGGGAACAGAGGAGTGATGGCTCTGCAAAGGCAGGTCACAGCATCCCAGACTGGTGAGAGTGGGAAGGGCCCTCTGGAGCTCCCCCAGTGCCACCCCCCGCCAGAGCAGGGGCACCTCCAGCAGTGGCACAGGACGGCGTCCAGGCGGGGTTTCACAGCAGAGAAGGCCCTCCTCAGGTTGAGATGGAACTTCCTATGCTCCAGTTCGTGCCCGTTCCCTCTTGTCCTGTCACTGGGAACCACTGAAAAAAGACTGTTCCCATCCCCCTGGCACCCTCCTTTTGATTATTGATAAGCATTGATAAGATCCCCCCTCAGTCTTCTCTTCTCCAGACTAAAAAGCCCCAAGTCCCTCAGCCTTTCCTCATCAGAAAGATGCTCCAGTCCCCTCATCATCTTTGTATCCCTTTACTGGACCCTCTCCAGCAGTTCCCTGTCCTTGAACTGGAGAGCCCAGAACTGGACACTATACTCCAGATGTGGCCTCACCAGGGCAGAGCAGAGGGAGAGGACGACCTCCCTCAACCTGCTGGCCACACTCTTCTTGATGCACCCCAGGATGCCATTGGCCTTCTTGGCCACCAGGGCACATTGCTGGCTCACAGTCATCAGGGCCAATCTCTACTTTTCCCAGCCCCAAGGACCACTGCAGTGGGGAACACCCACATGGTCCCCTCACACTGCCACAGTCACCCCAAGATACTTGTAAAGTCAGTGTACAAGAATCACCCAAGCTCCAGGTGCCCGCTCTGGTCAGGTAACACAGCCAGGAGAGGAACTTCTAAAGCCAGCAATTAAACTTCCTGAGATTTCCCATTTTATCTGGCATTGCTTCTCTTGTGTCCCAGTCCTGTGGACGCAGTTCTGAGCAGGTGAATACACTGAGGCACTAGAAACATAGAACCATAGAATGGTTTACGTTGAAAGGGACCTTGAAGATCATCCAATTCCACACACACCCCGCCATGGGCAGGGACACCTCCCACCAGCCCAGGTTGCTCCAAGCCCCGTCCAACCTGGCCTCGAACACCTCCAGGGATGGGGCAGCCACAGCTTCTCTGGGCAACCTGCGCCACGGGCTCACCACCCTCAGAGTGAAAAATTTCTTCCTAATATGGGAAGCACTAAATGGGATGCAAACACGGGAGCACTGAATACCGATTGGTCTCTGATGCTCTGGTTCAGGCCAGTTTGGCCTCCAGCATGAAGGAGCCTTGGCGTGCTCTTTCAGGAACATCCACCAGGGCTTGTATGGGAAGTGGCACCTGGTGTGACTCATCTCACCCGGACGGAATGGATGTTTTAAAAATTAAGTGCTGAGCTAGCTGACCGCTTGGCAGCTGGGTTGAAAGAGCAGTCACAGTTGGCAGGGTTTCAAACAGGCACTTACCCCCCTTCTTTATTTGACAGGGACCCTGTAAATGATTTATCTACTTCTTTATTTTTCAACTCAAACAGTAATAATTTTGTATGGATTTAGTAAAGCTGTTATTATAAGTAGTAGCAGCAATAATATTTTCCCCTGCAAGCGCTGCCCCACCTCTGGGTTCAGGCCCTAAGACATGCATGCCGCGGCTTTTCCGACCCCCGAGTTATTGCATGGTTCTGCTGAGACACCAAACCCATGTTTTCCCTGCGCTTGCAGTCACATGAACTGGAGTAGTGAGGCTTTCTTCTTACTAACCACCTCCCAGGGGAGAAGAGCAACAGAGTGGCTGTGAAAATCAGCAAGTTTCTCCTTTCCGCTCTGCTTGTCCCCCACTAGCCCCAGAGCTCATCCTTAAATGGAATTTTAATATGGCCAAATGTAATGCAAATGCATTCATCAACTGAAACCAGGGAAACAACTAAACCATCCGTAAGACCTGTCACCTGTAGCAATTTGCCTTTCTTCCTCATCCAAGCGAGGAGCATGATGTAAAAACCTGAAGACATCTCCTCCCTCTGGTGGGAGCTGCCCAGACCAGGGAAAATCCTCAGCCTGCGGCGACCGATGGCGCTTGGCACTGAAGAACCCTGGAGCCTCCAGCAGCCCTCAGTCAGGTGCACATTGTTTAATTGGCTTGATGGGATTTTCTGGACTGCTAATCACCATGAGGTAATTAAAAACCTGGGCAGCATGTTGAGTGCTACAGCACATTAGAGATGTTAAACTCCTGAGAGCTCCCTTCCCAGAAAGGCTTGCTCCCGTTGCTTGGAGCGTGCGAAGCCCAGAGAGGAGCCGGCTGCAGGTGGGTGAAGCAGAGGGCACGCAGGGTGAGCGCGCACCAACAGCGTGCTGAGTCGTCGAGGGGAAATATTCACACACCTTATGAAAAACTTCCACAGTACATGAAAATAAAGATTTTTTGAAAAGTCATGAATTTTGGAAGGGACAGTTCTCGTTTTTACAAGCTTAGGCTGTCTCGCTAAAAAGAAAAAAAAAGAAGGGGAAAATGGAGTTTTCTTTCACAGTTTGAATTTATTAACTACTCACTAAATGGTTTGTGTTTCCCAAGATTCTCATGGCTTCACAAATCTTTTTCATCTTTCTCAGGAACCAGCTCTAATGTTTAATAAAGCCCAGCCGTGCTTTCACCCCTGTGCACACAGTGGGGTGAGACTACTTCATTTAAAAAAAAAAAAAAAAAAGCAAGCCGGTAACTCATCCTGACATTCTTTTTGGTAATTTCTCCAGAGTACCAGGTTTTGCCCAAGAAGCACACCAAACAGATGAGAGTGCATGCAGACAGATGCCAGTTCACACATGTCTTTAAATGAGCTGCCATCATACTCATGCCATCTTCCAGGAGTATGGCATTATGTCTGTCGGGTTTGATCTCATCCCAGAAGCCTTTCCCAAGTGACTCACTCTCTCAAAACACTCTGCTCGAGAAGTCTCAATCACAGCAAGTGAAGGACTATCTCTCATTTCATCTGCCTACAGCCCCTTCTCAGTGGGATCCTGGTCACAGCCAGGGACCCTACACAGCACTGCAATACATGGATGGACAAGCCATAAACCACAACAAGCGTTACACATGTGACTCAAGCCAGGCAAAAATTACCATTACATTCCAAAGCAGATGCTCAGTCCAGAGACTACATCCTTTTCAGTCCCAGTTGGGCGTACTGAAGTCCTAGCTATGCAATGCATAGCAGCATCCCCCCAAAACTGCTGCTTTGGAGATAGAAAGATGCTAAGAAAGTTGTTGTGTACCTGCTGGATCAGTGTTAATAGGCAGGGTTGTGATGACAGCATCAAGAGGGGATAAGGGTTGCAAGTTCTGCTGGATACTGGAGTTCATCTCTCCCCTGGAAAGGCATCATCAAAGCAGCTTCATCTGCTTAAAGACTTTGAGCAACATGATCTTAAAACCACAGTACTTCATCTCATGGCTTTCTGCTGCACGACCAAGTTTCCACAGAGCTCCAGCTAACCAGGCTGCACAAAAGCTATTCAGGAATTCCAGATAAATCTCGTTTTCTTGTTTAGCTTTCATTTTTATCCCAGCGTCAATACAGCAAAACCTCAGCAGCATGGATTTGTCAGGCTTCTCACAGTACCACCAATGTTTGTTTAAAGCACCTCGTCTAGCAGATGTATCCAGCATGAGTATAAGGAGCTGACAGCAGTCACAGAGCACGCAGTCCCCTAAAGCCACTCTTGCTCCACTTTGCTCGTTGTACAGTGAGTATGAGAAGGTCAAGGAGGAACCATATCACTCCACTGGCTGCAGCAGAGGTTCCCAGTAATGCAATCACTCCTTTGGCAGCTCAGGAGGCAGGAGAAATATTTCTACAGGGAACAGCAACTTTAAAAAAAGTAGCATACTTCCAAACCAATGGGCTTCAGGGAAGAGGTTCCACCTCTGCTGACCACCCCCACCCCCCTGCTTCCTCAGGGGGCTCTGCTCTCCAGCAAGGGCAACAGGGGCATCTGGCTCATGGACCTCACCTCTGTCTCTGGCATCCTCCTTCCTGCAAAGGACAGGTCAAAGAAGCCTTCCAGATCCTTTTGGTACAGAGTTCATCCCACGCTTCTTATTCCCCTTGTCCCCATCCAGTGACCTGCAGAGATGCCAGTAGGACAGACCAGGTGGGTGAGAGAGACTACAGCTCTGACAAGACAGAAAACCACAGAACCACATCCAAACACCATGGTCCTAAAATGCAGAGAGCCTGTCTGGTATGACAGTTTTGAGGGGTTATCTTTAAACCAGCAGGCTTTTGGCTCGGTAGAACATCACTCATCACGGTTCAGGAAGAATACACCCATGAACCCACACTCCATGAGGATCACACCAACATTTGTGAAACCACAGCCCATGATGGTTTGGGTTTCAATCCACATCACCCCAGTGCTCGAATATTCTGGGTCTCCCTCCAGCTCCACAGCTCGCTCCTGATCCAGGACTTCTTCCCGGTGCATGAGTCCACCCCAGGCAGCGAGTCAATGGCAGAGCCAGAAACGCTGCCGAAGCGCATCCAGCCCCACACGCTTTGGTCACCGACTGTGATGGCGAAACCTCTCCCGCCGAGCGACAGCGCTGCTCGCACATTGAAATGCCATAGAAAACTATGAGATGAAAAATGTTTTGGCATCCCCCGAACCTATTATATCCAAAAGAAACAAGACTCTCTTTGCTTTCCAGGGAAAACAGGAGGTGAAATTAGAAGCGGCCGTTAGAGGAAACATGAGTAGCACTGTTCTAACCAGCTTTGGTTTTATCTGCATCTCCCCAGCCTGAGGAGTCACGCTTTGAACCAGAGAATTCTCTTTTTGGTGGTTAGATTATTGCTGGGGAGAAAACCGTTTGTCTTGTTTGTGTGTTTGTTTTGTTGTCTTGTTGTGCTTTCTAAGTGTTTTCCCACTGGCTTTAAAGGTAAACAATTCTGGAGTTGGGCTGAATGGGATTCTGTATTTGCTGCTTTGGTTTTTAAAGCTTGAGCCATTTTCCTCACTTCCCCTGTTCCGCTCAAAGACTGGCATTTTGGCAACCACAGGTAGAAAATCCACAGTCTGAGAGCAGGGATGTAACATGAAACTAATGCTTGTCTCAATAAAACAGCTGTCTGGCTCAGCTGGGGAAAATGCCACTCATTTCTGCGGTAGCACTTCTGGCAGTTGGGACCACGGAGCCTTTCCAGCAAAACTTGCTGTGAGCATCTCCAGCTCGCAACGGAGCCGGCCTCGACTGCGAGGATCCTGGCTGGGGGCTTCAGAGAGGTTTCTTGACCTTGGCAGTCTCTCCCAGCATTTCTTGCAGCCTCTACTTCCTTTCATCAGAAAAATACAGGACTAATGTATTTGTTCACAATTGTAACTCATGACCTCGTTATGAGGATAGCACGTGTTAAGCAGTTATTAAATGAGGTCCCTGAAGACCACACTTATGACCATAATACACTACTTGGCTTCTGGAGAAGCAGGACAACTTTAGTGCACTAAAACCAGCTCAGTATCATTTATCAGCTCAGCACAAGCACTATCAGCTTTGAGAGCCTTCTCCTCCCTGGGAAGATGTCCTCCCTGCCGGGCAGCTCCAGGGAACTTCTCATCCAGCCCAAACTCCTGCTGGCTGCACAGAGGCTGATGCCAGATTAGTTTAAATAACCTTTTTGCCCTAGGTTACTAAAGGAAGTTGTGGCAGAAACAGATTTTAAATCCTCATCTGGTAACAAAGAAATTTAAGGTTTACTATAGAAGCCTGGAGATCTTTCAGAGAATGCCACAGAAGCTGAGATGATCAGCAGTGTTTTGTTTTACATTACTAATGTAAGTGCATCCTATTATATGAGTACTCCTGATGTTGGACTTCTTTTGCTGAAGGTTTTGGGGAAAACATAGCCTCAGGCTGGTTGCCCCAAAATACCACAATTCTTTTGTTGAAACTTTTCCAACTTCAGGTATTTTTCAGCATAACATTATCATCAAATTATTCAATGTGACCTCGAACAAGTGCAAGGGAATATTCCTGATTTACAGAGGTAAATTAAAGGGGAGAAAAGATGACAAACAAAGGAGAGATGGTTCCACGTGAGATAAAGTGCTGCCACTTTCCCTGTTTCGAGAGGCAGATAAAAAGAGAATAAGCTGTGTCACCATCTCTGAACAATATGTAAGCGCAGGTGGGCACTGGGCAGGGAGATGTTCCCTGCTACAAGCACTGATTTTTCAAAGCATATGGAATAAAGAAAACCATTATCAACAGTAATGTCCCTATTCAATATGTCAGAAGGAAAACTCATCCCATGGGACACTGGAGTTTGGCAGATTGACTTTGTCTTCCTGTAAATCCCCCCAGGCAGGCTAACGCAAAGATCTTCCAAGAAGTGTTTGCAAGCAAAGAAGTTTTACGGTAGCTGTCACCGCAGCAGACCATGGGCCCTGTCCGGAGGCACCAGCCGTGACTGCTGTGAGCCAGGAAGGAACGGAGAAACCCACGCTGCTCGTTCCCAAACACAGCCCTTCAAAGTCATAGCAAATTCCTGATGAGTTGACCAAGGCAGCAGCCTTCGTGTCTGCAAATAGCTGCTCTGCGGGGCGCAGCATACAGAAACACCGGTGAAAGAACATGCTGTTCTTCTACCCCAAGGCAGGACAAGGTCAATACTACAAGGAGGGACCTGCCAAGACCCGTCAGGAGAGACCAGGGCAAAGCTGCTCTGAGACTCAAAGCCGTTGATGACATTTGGCTAACAGACAAGCCCAGTGGCAAGCAGAGCCGCGGTGCCTGGAGCAGAATGGCAAGCCTGACCCCAGTTTGTTCCTCAGCCGCCCCATTACAGCCCCGAGCTCTTCCACAGCAACAGGGTAAAAGCAAATGCACAACTGCGTGTGTTGTAAACCAAAAAAAGTCATACAGGCTTCACCAGCAGGCAGAGGAAACCAGGAGAAATCAGCCTAGAAACTGGCACTGCAGCTACGCTCAATTTGATTTAGAAATTTCATTATAGGTTTTTTCCTCATACAGGTTATACGTCCTTCAGCAAAGAGGCTTGATTCAGAACATCATTTGCCTAGTTGTACTGTCCCTCCTCCCACCACCAAACAAAATTAGCTTCCTTCATTTCCTTGCTCTGGAAGCACCGAAAGCTTCTCCCCACATCACCTCAGAAACCAGAAGTCTCATTACAGTTCAATTCCGGTGCCACAAAAGACAATGACACAATGGCCAGGGAGCAAAGCTGGCGACGCTGGAAGAAGCACAGACAAGAGATGCAACATTAACCCTGCCGTCACCCTGAGATGCAGGGGAGGCACCTGCGTCTGCAGTTCTTCGTGGTGTAACTTCGCCATGTCTGTACTGAATCGTGCAAAAGGAAAAAAAAAAAAAAAGGCACATAAATCACAAGAGATCAAAATCATTGCCTTGCATTATGACTTTGTAAACATTAATCTGCAAATCTCCTGCAAGAAAAAAGGTAATTACTACCTCGAAGAAAGATTTGAAAAGCTACCCTTTATCAGATCACTTTCCAAAAAAAAAAAAAAAGAAAATCACAAGTTCAGTCCTTGGCAAGTAAACATAAGCAAAGAGCCATGATAACAGCTAATGCAGGCAGAACAACAACGCTCACTTCCCAGAACCTGTTCCCATTTTCTGCTTGGTTTTAGTTTAACCATGTCCAATCACAGGGGTAAGACTTGTTCCAGCAGACCTCCCCTGCTTTGGCCCTCACAGACAGCCATCATCTTTCTTTAGTCACATATCCTTTTTGTGCCATGTCCGAGCTCAAACCAGTCCCTGAGCTTTCATGGCCATAGCCGTGAAAAGAGTGATGGGCCTGCTCAGTCAACACACCAGCAGGGACACGAACAACGGGAAGGACCTAAACGCAGGTGACAGCTGTCCCAAAGTCACAGAAATCAAAATCACAGCCGATGGAGAGGCGACTGCAGCTGACAACTGCTCTGCCCACGTCTGGTTTGCGACAGGCAATTGTTTATCAGCAGCGTTTCCTGGGCACCAAAGCTGATGCTTTGGAAGAAACAGGTGAATCTGTGGAGACCAACTCCTTTTCTTAACCACAAAATGTTTGAAAGATCTGTTTCATCCAGAATTCAGAGGCAAGGGAGGAAAAAAAAGAGATGAAGAACTGGGTAGGAAATTATCGAAAACACAAACAGCACAATGCAACACCCCCATGAGGGGCAGGAATACAAAACAAATACTTAAGAGAGGTTACAATGAGTAGGAAGGACAGTCCAAAGATCAGGAAAAATGGGATGAGCTGCTCAGAGGAGAGCGCCATGAATCCAAGAGTATAACACATCCTATGCTCTCAAGATTGAGTACTCTTTTGCTGATCACCCTGCTTAATCTGGACACCAAGGTTTCTATAAAAGGCAAAAATGTATTTGGTCTCTCCTTAGAACTTAAGCAGCTGCCCAGGTTGATGACTCAAACATGAGTCATTGTGGGTACAAAACCAAAGGATTTCACGTACATGCAAACACCAAACTGCACGTATCTTCTTCAAAATACTTGTAATGGAGGAGGAACATTTCGAGCACCCGAAATATTGAGTGGTCTTCACTTCAAAAACATTTCAACAGTTGCAGTTAGTGTATATTGAACATAAGCATCTTTATCTTCGCCAGTCAAGTATAGCGTCCTCCATGAGAACGCGATTTAATTTTACATTAAAACTATTTTAATAAAGTGCACTTACTCTTATAATCGTTATGGTCATTAACCAACACAGATAAGGATTACTGTACTTTACAGTAGAAGACCCAGAAGTCTTGCAAATATTTTTGTATTTTCATTCCCCAGCAGACTTTTCCTTCAGGCATATAGAAATTCTTAAATAGCTCCCAGAATTTGAAAGTCATGCTTATACCACTCCGCTAATGTGACCACTTGTTTTACAATATCACTACTGAATGGCTTTCTCCTTGCTGGTGCACACACTCCTACTTACATGTTCATTCACTCTTGAATACTAATGCTGTGACTCAGTGGGATGTTGAGTCACCAGTGATGCCAGACCTGTCCCCACAGCCCAGTTCATCATTAACACAGCAGCAGGAGCAAATGCACTCGTCTGATAGCAGCTGCACAAGGAGCGTGGCCAAATATGCCTCCATCAGGATGTCCCTCTGAGATGAGCCATTGTGGTCCTGCAGTACCAGAGAACTCAAAGGGAAACGGGCAGTTGGGTTTGAGGAACAGCCCCGTGCAGTGGAAAGATTAGTTGCTCTGCAGACAGCGAGGAGAAGAGAGTTTTATTTGTAGCCTTATTAGTTTCTAAGAGACACCCTGTTTCCAGTTCCCATCCCCATTACTGTCTCCACATTGCAGAGAGTGCCTCCTCCTGCTTTCCGCTCTTGGCCCTGACCATCTCAGGTCCACATGGCAAGTGTGGTTGTTGAGAGTCCCAAGACTCCTGCCAGAAGAGAACTCCAAGTCTATCCATCTCATGGAGGAGTCATCCAAGAGCAGAGTGCAGCCCAGAGGGGTTGCCACCACCGCTGAGATAGGGAGATGACTCAAACCCTGGCAGAGACCCAGTTCCTTTCTCTGAGAACCAGCAGATACAGGAAGAGCCTCAGACAGCTTCTTCATACAATCTGGACCTTTTTTCCTTTCTCTTTGGCAGCTCCTGGGAAGATTCACAGCCCATTTGGCTTGCTGCAGCTTTAGGCTGAAAGGTCTCGTCCTTTCATCACAGGGACAGCTGCAGAGACGACATCCCGGTCTGCTCTTCCTTCTCTCTTGGGATAAGCAGTGCTGCTGTGTGGATTTCTCCTCAGCTGGGGGAAGATTCCAAGTCTTCTGTACCCAAAAGGCTCCTGCGTACACCCAGTCAACAGCCAAGAACTTGTGCCAGGGAGGAGGAGGAAGAAGAAGAGGAAGAGGAATCTAAGTAGCCCTCACCTTTCCTGGGAAAGGGAAATGTAAACCTGTAAAGATTATTCACTGAGCAGACTGGATTACTTCTTCCTGGCAAGGTCACCGCTTTATTTTTCCACTGGATTTTATTTATCACTGCAACTTTCATATTGACTCTCACAACTTAAACCCCTTTATAGCACCCACGCTGTTCCCAAGTGACTCCGCTCCAGCTTAGCCGTCAGACAAGGCAGCCGCCCCTCAAGCAATGCCACCCCATAGAAATCATCAACCAGATTGAGCCAAAGAGTCGGGGACAGAGCTTTTTGGGGGCTGTAGTACGGGATCAGCTATGTCAGGCCTGAGGCATGAATCACCACCCCAGAGCCAGGGCGACCCTCCTCCCAGGAAGATGCAAGCCCCGTTGTTGCCCACAATATGCTCAGCTGCCTCCGAGCCACGTACATCTGCCTTGAGGTTTTTAAAACATACTGCTTGCTGGTTCCCCAGTTTGGCATTAAGTGCTCCTCTGTCTCCACATCAGCTCACAGATGAAGCCTAAAGGACCGGTTCCAACTAGACCCGTAGCTTTTGCGTAGTCAATTTAAAGGTGCTGAATTCCTTCCCATACGGCTTGTGCAGGGCCATGCACCAAAGGAATAACAGAGCTGGGAGCTGAACACAGACCTCCAAAATCTCCGCACAGTGTCTCATCCACAATGTCAGCCTCCCGCTCTCTCTGCGGACACAGTAAGAAGAGACTTCATAAAATTAAAAAAAATTAATAAAAGTAATAAAAAGACTGCACACACCCTGAATGTGGAACTAATCCCCAAGGATTTGATTACGGATTATTCCCTTGCCATTGTCAGCTCACGTTCCAACAACAGTTATGAAATTTTCATCAGTAGAGTCAAACCTATTTTAGCAGATAGAAACATTGGCAATATTGCATGGGAAACGTTGAACCTGAGGCTTTATTTCACCACTGCACAGGGCCACACAAATTGCCCTCCACTGCAAGAGAGAAAAAACAGACCCTCGTGAACAAGTGTTTCCGATATCAAAAAAAAAAAAATAAATTCAATTTTAAAACTTTTTTCCCCACTCCCTGATGCTGGATTTTTTTAATAGAAGGCACTGTGAGAGAGGCAGGGTTAGAGTAACAGAGAGCCATTCATCTCAGAAGCACTGAAATTGAGGTCAGGCAAGGTAGAGCTGCTGGCTGGACTAAACCAAAATTGGCAGAGGCATTAATCAAATCAGTCATCTTCATCTCTGCCTATTTAGGGATATCTCAGAACACGTTTCAGACCAGGACTAACAAACATGGTTTTAGCATCCAGGGTTGCTGTCGAGGTAACTTCAAGTTACCCAAGGGAACGACTCGCTTACCTGCGATTCAGTCTGTATTCACATGGAGACTTCGAGAGATTAAGCGCATGGGCTTCGGATGCCAGCTGCTTTGAGCAGGTAGATAACACCCAATATAAACTGCGACACGCCAATCCCCTGCCTGCGAGCACAGCGCACCCCGTCCCCCGGCAGAGGGCCGTGCAGGGGGCAGGGACAGCCTCGCTCTTCCCCTACAGCCCTCGCACCCCCCAGCACTAAACCCGGCTCAGTCCCTCTGGCCACCCCTGCCAGCCCTCGCTCCCACCACAGCCACCCGTGCGTTCCCATTGCGGAGGTACTACCGAGCTCGATGGGCAAAAGCCATCACCAAGCATTATAAAACAAATACAGAAATAAACAAAAACTCCTCCAAAAGCCAGGAGAGCAATTTCAGTTCAACTTCTTACAAGCCTTTGCTAGTCAAAGTCACAAAGTCCTGGCCCACAGCACAACCTCCCGAGGGCAACTGTAACACAAACAGCCCAGTGGCGTCTTTTGCTTTCTTTCACACACACCTTCGCCCAGATGAATACGAAAAGGCACCGCAGACCGTTCCCGGGACGGCCGCGTGCTGCTGCCTGTGGGTGCAAGGCCGGGTGATGATTCGGGGCTGGCACCAGGGCGTCTGTGCATCTCGACACTCACAGGCACTAAGAGAAACAGCCTGGGTTATGTTTCTGGAGGCGGCTGACAACCAGCACACAGTTGCATTGAAATGGGGAAATTAATATCTTAGTGCTTTCAGTCCGCTGCTTCAAATTCACCGTCTTCCAAAGCGAAACTGGCTATAACATGCTGGCAAGACTTTTTAAAACTGAGACAGATCTACCATGGGGGGGCTGAGAGGGGTGGAATCAGTGTAAATCCTGACTTTGGATGAGGTGGCAGAGATGAATAAAGAATTTGGTAGAGCCACAAGCCTGACCAAGAGGTCCACTGACATACAGGATTATTTCTCACTGCACTTTGAACCATTTGCTAGAGCAAACTGAGACTTCTAGTGAGCCTTCCTGCCTGTTCTACGTCTTCTGCCCTTTTAAGTAAAATCTCAAGACTAGGTTTAATAACAGAACAGGAAAAACAATCATAGAATGGTTTGGGTTGGAAGGGACCTTGAAGATCATCCAGTTCCAACCCCCCTGCCCTGGGCAGGGACACCTCCCACCAGCCCAGGTTGCTCCAAGCCCCGTCCAACCTGGCCTTGAACACCTCCAGGGATGGGGCTATAAGGCTGGTGGGGGGTGCAGGGTTTGTTTGTTTGTTTTGTGTTTTTTGGGGGTGGGATTTTCTTTTTCTTTTTTGATTTTCTTCTGTTTACACACAGGAATAGTTTAGGAAATTAGCACAATATAATACAATAGACACAAGGAGGCACACCTAGACAAGAACAAGGGCTGAACAAGCTGTGGGTAAATACCAATATGGATATTTGTTTAAAAACTCCCCAAAAAACTTTTCCTCCTGCCAAAAGCTTTGTCTCCCCTTTCCTTGCTTGCTCTGAAGTTTCCCATAGTTGAGTCGGGGCTGCTGGAGGGCAGAGCAGACACCCTCACTGCCAGCTCTGCGTAAGGCCACTGGTTCTTGTCCCCATCAGCTCCATGCCAGCGGTGGCAGATGAGTGACTGCTGACAAACACCGTCATTGTTAGCTGCTGCCCTGTGCCTCAGCTGCAATCATGTAGGACCCACGGATGAGACCTGCTTTGACCCAAGACAGTCAGAAAAGAGCCCGGGAAGATCAGCTGTCCGGGGTAACAAGCCTAAAGGGACACCCAAATCCCTCCCTCCAGCCCTTGGATGGTGATCAAGGAGCAGCATTAATTTGCACATCTCATGCCAGCAAGAAGCAACTCCGTCATTTTGCTCTATCCACCAGGCAGGGTGGAAATCAGAAATCATCCTGGAAAGCTGGCAGGGGAGACAGCTCACAGCTCCCCGTCTTCCCCAAAAGCCACGGGATGCCTCGCAGCTGCTGCCTCTCACGCTTCAGAGGGAACGGCTAATGGAAGCATTGAGATGCCAGGCAGGTTTACACGGGAAGCAACGAGAAAATGACAGCTACCCAAGCAACCACCGCTGCTGGGCATATGCTGATAACACAGAAAAGCCTTAAAAAAGAAAAAAAAAAAAACCCCACTGCACAAAAAAAAAAAAAAAACAACAAACCACACACACTCCACCCCCTACTACACTCCTCCATCCTGTCGGATTAAGGTTTTCCAACCTAGGAAGGGAATTACTCAGTCAAACGTGCCAAGATTCACAGGGCCAGGGATGAGCTCCAGACAGGGAGAGCTTTCCAAGCGCTGTGTTTTGGAGATACGAGAATGGCTGCGATTGCTCCTTTCTCCATGGCAGTTACACCCAGCGCAGGGAGAGCTCTGCGCCTGGGTACTGCTGACTTGGGATGGTAAATACAGGGCTGGGGAGTGATGCACCACGTGATACAGGACAGACTACACACAGCACCCACAGAGCTGCTCTCGTTTGCAGCCATATGGTTCTCCAGAGCAAGAATAAGTCACTGATCTAAAACACATGCGTGATCTGTGATAGGAAGAGATGGTATCTTCTCTGAAAGTTACTGATGGACTGAAGCGTTAGAACACAGCTGGCAGAGATAAGGATTTCACACCTCCTGAGCACATTCCCACTCGGGTTAAGCCCAGTGCTGACCCGCAGAGGTTGCCTGCGAGCCGGGATGCAGCGTGGGACACACACGGCTACGGGGACCTGGCCGAGGCCAGGGGATGCCGCACAGCCTCTGACCAAGATAAAGCCGAGGCACTCAGGGGAGATCGAGGCCATCTCCCCCCAAGCAGGACTTTAGGGGGACTGCTACAGTGCAAACACCGCACAACCACTTTTGTAAGTACATCAGCCTCAGTGCTGAGAACGGCACAGGCTTTGTCCCTACAACCTCCTCAGAGCAGGCAGGTGGGAATGCCCCCGGGACGCCCAAACTGTCACCTTCTCCCTCCTTTATGAACTAACACAGTCTTTCAGTTTAAGCACCTTTTTCTTTACCTCCCCTTCACCCCCCTGCGACACGCATGGGCAGCTCCCAGCCCTCCTCCCAGTCTCTGCTCTGCCAGGCGGAATAAGCCCAAAGCTTCCCTAATCCCCTCTGGGGAGACGCCACGCTTCACCCGTCCTGCACCTGCTCAAATTCCAGATTTTCACTCCAAATGAAGTCAGCTCTTATTCTCCCAAAAATTTAAGACCCAGCTGCAGCCTGCAGCTAAATCGTCAGCATAATATTCAAAATTTTTATCTTCTCAAAACAAGAGAAACATCCCCTGGCTCGCCTCAGAAGAGGCAGAACAGACCTCCAGGTCCTTCACCCTGAGAAGGTTTCGGTGGCAGGTCAGGGTTCAGAGATTTCCATTTTCCATCCCAATTCCACAGCCAGGAGAGACGAGGGCTGGCTCTCCAGTAAACTCTCCTGTCCTGTCTGTGCACCCAAACAAACTATGAAATTGGGAAGTGGGGAGTCTGAGCATCCTCGCCTGCGCCTGGCTCCTGAGCCAGCCCTGCATCCTGCGGCAGGAACGGCTGCCCTGCAGGATGCTGAACCTCTCCCCAGCTGCTCCTCACTCTGCCAGCACCAGCACCATGAGAAACACAGGAGGAGGGGGAAAAAAGAAAAAAAAGACAACCAAAACCTAAATCAAGGCAAACCCCATCCTCTTCTTCTCCTCCCCTGACCCATTACAGCAATAAACTCAAATCCCAACAGCTGGTACCAGAGCCGACACGTCCATAAGGAACACGCAAGGAGAGACGGGTGCCCTTGCGGTCTAACACAGCCTTTTTGGAGAGGACAAAGAGGTACCATAGGAGAAACACCACGAGGTGCTGCTGTCAGGACTGATGCAAATGAGCATTGACTCCCAGTCTGAGAAACTATTAAGAGAGATCATGGAATCTGATTTCTGAACTGCCTGCTGTGAGGCAAAGACAACGCACATCCTTTACTAGCATATAGTGGACCGTCCTCTGATACCATCATCTACACTGATCCCCAAGAACAGTCTTTGGGAAGATCTCAGGGCTGCTATGGAGGGAGCCTGGCCAGCACGATCACAGCCCCTCAGCTCTCCTACCTCCCCCAGCCCTGGGGAGCAGCACCAACACCCTCAGAAGGAAAACACAAACGGTTTCAACCTCCGAGCGGGAGCACAGGCTCGGAGCTGGCTACCAGAATGAGATAACAGTCTTTGTGGCCCAGAGCAGCTGCGGTTTTCAAAACATTAACACCAAGAAGAGGTGGAGGTATGTCTGGGTGAGCTGAGCAACACAGAGAGCTTAGAACTTTTGTCAAGACAACGATTCTTCATAAATTGCTGCTCTGTGCTACAGCAGGGTCCAACAAGCGTTAGTTCCCTAAAACCAGAAATACAGGGCGAATTTTTTTTTTTTAAGCCCTTTTTCTTCCTTCTTCCTCTGCCGGTAAGAGCCTGCAGTGCACAAACTCCTGTGAGCTGTCTGCGTTCCCTCGGATGCGGGTCAGTGCCGAGACACATTCCCCATGGGAGCCAGCCAAAGCCTCGCTCGATCACGGTCTCATCCGTGCTTCGACGAGAAGAGCAGCGGGGCAGAGCGCAGCCCAGCGCAGAGGAGCGGGCAGAGCGCCGGCTCAATTGCCATCACAAAAACCATCCCGACGGACACACAGAGCAGACCAGAGGCTCAGACTTGGGCAGGAGGCACCTGTATTTGGGGAGCTCTTCCCAGAAGCGAGAGCCTCACAGCTTTCTGCTTTATCGGGACACATGATGCCTTGGGGAACTGAATGTTGCACACGCTGAAAATTGGCTATGGGAATTGGGAAAGAGAGCATTCCTAACGGGAAAAGCACGCCTGCAGATCTGAATTTGAGACCAGAGACTGGATTGCTGTCACTGCTGCCGTAGAAAGGCTCTGACCACGGGCTGCAGCTATTTTAATCCCATCACACTATCCTCCAGTCAAGCCAGCGGGGACAGCCTCAGATGTATTAGCTGCCTCCCTCCCCATCCCACCCTGGCAGGCGTCTGGGGGCTTTGTCCAGCAGGACCGAGACACACGACCCGGTCCTCAAAACCAGGAGGTGCAGAAAAGCCGTGCTCCTTGCACAGAGGTCTCTCCGTTTAGTCATGAGCAGTCCTGGATGATGATTTCCTCCTCAGAAGGTCTGACCAGGGATCTGACCGCAGTCCTGCTGCCCCCGATGCTGCCAGGTAGGAGCACGGGGGAGCCACGGGAAGGGCATCCCACCCGCATCCCTCCAGTTCCAGAGTTCACGGCTCCTTTCCCTCACTCCATCAACAGATGATATCCGCAGCCACAGCCTCCACATCCATCAAAACAGTTTCTGTGCAGCCCACCACAGCCATTACCACAGGCTACCGAGCGGTGGGGTCTCCACAGCGCTGTCTGGTCAGGTTCCAGGCAGAAGGGCTGCCCCGTACACTGATCCGCTCCCAAACTTGTGCCATCCCAGACATTTCACCTCCCAGCATCCGAACCCGCAGCTCAGAGCTCCAGCATTTCAAGTCCAATCAATCAGTCCCACTCCAGGCACAGGGGAAAGAGGAAAGCAATATTTGACGGCATTTGTATTGGGCTCTGTACACATAACAACACGATTAAGGCTATTAAATAAACCAATCTGTCTTTATGGGAGCATTCTCCTGGTTAGAGCCAATGCTGAGAAAACCACCAGACTTGCCAATACAATTCACACCGGGAAGCGCGAGGCAGAAGCTGGTGCTGAGTGAAATTAAGGCACCGCTACACTGCACAGGTTAAAAGGAAGAAAATGAATGTTTTCTTGTAGATACTGATTTTCTTTAGATTAGGGAAATGCTTACACACACTCATCAGTTAAAACTGAGCAGAAAAGAAAGCAGATAACCAAGATATTTTCTTCCTGGTTTTAATTCTTTTTTGGGGCAAAGTGATGATTTTCCTCATAAAAGTTAAGACATTTGAAGTTACTTTCTACCCCAAACTAGAATGAAAAGCTGCACTGCTGAGATCTCTCACAAAGTAGAAAATGGACATTAAAGAGTCCTGGATGAGAAATGTTGAAATTGAAAGTTTCTTGTCAACAGAAACACAGTATTTTGCTAAATCCAAATCCCCTTTTGCTTCAGATGAAGCAATAGGAAGAAAAGCTCTCAAAGGTTCTTGTTTCGATGAATCTTTACCACAGAAAATATCAGTGCAACCACATTTTTCAATTAAAAAAGCCTCATTACTCTGACATTCCTCATCTGTTTTATCAAGGGGGTTAGGACAAGGTTGAGATTTTGGAGAAGGTATATAAATTAATGATTAATTTGGCGTGAGGGTTGCGAGCTGTGAATCTCAGAGCTGGAAAGCAGCATTTGACCAGGGCAATTGTGTCATCTTTACATCATCTGTAGGAAGGGAGTATGTCAAGACGACAAGTGTGAGACATGGGGACTGCTCTGCTTAAGGGATTTAAGCTTAACGACAGGAAGGATTTTGGACAAAGAGGTAACATCGATAGCATGGCTGGTAGCTGTGAGTTGGTAAGTCAATACTAGTGGGACAGATGCTCAACTTTCTGAAGTCAAAGCCTTACTAGCTGCGGTTTTGGCTCATTATCTTTTGGCATTTTTTAGCCAACTTTACTGGAAAGGAGATAGAAAAAAAAAAAAGATACTTGAGATACTTGCGTACAGGCTGCTGCAAGACAAAGAGAAGAGAAATTGTACCGCACGCTGACAGCCAAGCACCCATATGCTCCCCTCGTGGACAGTATATTACTTCATAGCTATAAATAATGCAACAGAACTGTCTGCAAAGAATTAGCCCGTGGTTATTCTGTTATTCGGTGCACACACAGCTGAGACCTGGGCTCGTTAACCTGAGCAACATAAGAAAGTTCTGTGAGACGTCAGCACAGCGCAGCCACTGCCCCGACACGGCCAAAGGAGCGGCGGCAGGAGGATTTGGGCAGATTACGCTTCCCGCAGCTGGGCGAGCATCGGAGCAGAGCGAAACTGAACCGCAGGTCGAGGGGGCAGGCCATCTCCTAATTTACGATTCTCGAGCTGTTATTGCCAAAGTATCACAAAGTTCAGCTCCTCTATTTTCTCCCTCCCGCGGCAGCAGCAGGGCGCAGGCTGCCGAGCAGCCCCAGGGCAGTTCAGGGAGACGTTCACCCTCTCCAGTCTGCTTCAAAGCGGTTTCATCACCCCACGCAAACCACACGCATAACGTCAAATCCGACAGCTCCTCACCCTGGGTGACTGCTCCCAGGGGCTCCTTTCCTTTCAATCTCCTCCCTCCTGCGGTTTCCTTCTCGTTTCTTTGCACAAAGCCCCCAGACCCCTCCCTGCTCGATGCTCTGGAGCCCCACAAAAATCACTGCAATGCCACGCAGAGCGCACCAGCCTGGCTTGGGGACCAGAAGCGGCATAATCACATCAGTGCAGACCTGCACCCAAATTAACTAGTTGTAATGAGCTTGTAGGGCTAATTAGCACGGGCACCACACAACCCCTGCTTTGGGGACTGGAGCTCAGCACAGAGCCAGACGCACCAGTTGGCTCAGAGCTTCCTCCTGCTGCTCACCATGAAATGGTGCCACACCAATGGGCAGGGATGGATCCGACAGACACTTCTGTAAGAAGTACCATGAAGTTTCCCTTCCACCCACCATCAGGAACAGCCCAGGACAGACACGCTATCTGGTCTAACTGGTTCAGACAAGCATCTTTTCTCTTCCCCTTGACCCTCAAGCTAGAAGCACAAGGTGGGTCTATGCACACATGTAACCCTAACACCAAGCTCCAAGGTCCCCACAAACTAAACCTGTCTCTACCCAGCTTATCCTCATCTACACGAGCAGCACCATTTCAAGGTTTCACCAAGATCCGGGTGGACTTTAGTAACCTTTAGAGACGCCAGCAGACATTTGAGCAACTTTCTGAACTGGAGCAGTCCAAAGAAAAACCTGCCAGATTTTCTCCTTCCCCTCTTGTTCCTCACTCTATAACTTCATTGTTCCTCTGCACTCTCAGCTTTCACCATGCTCTCCTACAAGCCACTGGGTCCTACTCACCATCTGCCAAGGCACCAGATTTTTGTGTGTACTGAAGATGTTGCAGACGCAGGGACCAAGAGCAGTTCTTGTCAAGGTCAAGTCTCAAAGCAGCCCATAAAAAGTAAAGAAAGCTCATCAGAGAGGCACACACAGGAGAGGCCACTGAGGATCAGAAGCCATCTGTGCTGCCCAGTTACTGGACTCCCACCCACACCAGTACATTTGGGGTTTTTTCACCTGGAGCAAAGGGAGCGTGGATGCAGACAGAGAAGTATGGAGCAGTGACGGAGTGAGATGAAGTCTGGCGCAACGCAAGGGTTGTGCAAGACGAGAGATAAACAGGGGAGATGGGATCTGGCACATGGGAGAGGAATGAGTGATGCAAATGGAAGTGTTTGCGAAATATTGTCTCCCAGGTGCTGGCACACGCCAGCAGAAATCACAGCAAAACTTGTCAGACATCCCGACAAGAAGTTTTGTCACGAAATGCTGACCAGTGAGAGCTGGGTTGTTTCTGAACAACGTACTACCAACGTATAAGAGAGAAGGCTAGGAGCTCCAGTTAGAATGGGAGAAGCCCCCTTTCCTTTCTCCCTCCCCTCCATTATATATTCTGAAATCTTGAAAAATTCACCTGATCGCCAAGCTCTGTGTTGTTCAGCTGGGAGCTACAGCTCCGGGGAGCAGCTAGTGCGGCTCTCGGGAGACGCTCCAACAGCAGGGTTTCTGCAAGTTTACATGTTCCTTTGGCAAAACTATTCACATAAGGACACTCTTGCGGGAAAGAGACACAAATCTATGCACGTCTCTCGTTCCAGCCTTGTCTGGAAGGAGGTAGGAGTATTACCCCGCAGGGCATGGTTTTTCACCACGCTCTTTCACCCACTCTACTTAGTAAAGAACTGCAGCTGAGTGGGCTCCACTGTTCGGTATCACGGACCTGCAGCCAAGAAGAGGGAGCACCGCTAACTTAAATACCGTCCACTCAGAGATTGCTGTAAAGAGGAAAAGAATCCTGCCACCCTCAGCAAAAGACACAGGAGTCTTCCCCAACTTGGCATCTCCCAGACGTGGAGGAAGCTGAGTCAGCAGAAGCACAGCATCTCAGCAGGTTTGCTGTCAGATCGAGCACGAGAGCAGTGTGCCAGCTTTAAACCTCAATACTCGGGCACCCCCGACAAAACCATAGCCACCTGCATTTTGATTTGCTGTATCACAGCCTGAGCTGCAGGAGATGGAGGACTGCATTGTTACACAAGATGTGTAAGACACAAGCTACGGGGTCAACTCTGTCTTACCCTGGGAAGAGGAAACTGAGAAAATAGCAATGAGCAGAAATTACAAATGCAGAAAATCCAAGGCAGAAGGATGACTAAAAATGGGAAAGAGCCGAAGTGCTTTAGCATTCAGAACACTGCACGTACCATAGTGTAATCACCTGGAAACAGGTAGGGATTGCACAAGAGGAAGAAAAAAAAACAAAAAAAAAAAGAAAAAAAAAAAAAGATTGCTTCTTTGTGCAGAACTGAGGCCCTGAGAGGAAAGAGAGGGCCTCCCTGCAGAAGGACAAAGAAGAAAGGCTTTCCCAGCACAGAGACACTGAAGGGCCAGACTGGAGCTGGCTGCCCGTACCTGCGTCCCACCCAGCTGGGTGCTGCCCAGCAAGAGAGAAGGGACAGGTCTGCCACCCTGGGGGGACACTGGGTGCTCTTAGGTCGGAGCAAACATGAAGACCCTTCCTTTGCCACAGCTCAGACTCTACTTCTGAGGGTTCAGAAGGAGCTGAGGCCATTTCACTTCATTCCTCTCCACTCCAGTTGCCATCCCGGCTTCCCCATGTACCCCCTAGAGCCGCCCGCCTGCCCCTTCGTCACCAAACAGCCCAGGAGTACATAAACAACGGGCACAGAGCAAACCAGCTTCTTTGAGGACATCCCAGCTTGTGGAAAAGCAGCTGCCAGGTAGGTACGGCAAGCCCCTCTCCCTTGCCTTCACACGGAGAGAAAGCCGTGCAATGGTTTTCTTCCCAGCCTGTGGTTTATGGGAAACCACCAGCCGCCCCAGCAAGGGCAACCATTCAGCCAGAACAGACACGTGTGAGAGACGGGCAATCACACGGGGAGGGGGGGAAGGAAAGGAAAGCAATTCCTCTTACGGGAAGGCAATTGAATAATTTGAGACGGCTCATAAAATCCAAAGGTTTTAGCCATTACAGTTTCAAACTTAAACAAAGCACAAGGCAGGTAGCAGTAGGATAATACCGAAAACAGATTTGGGACTTAACCCTCTCTGGAACACGAGGAAGGTTGGAGGGGAACATACAGGTCCCTCGTACATTCCTTACATCGCAGCTGCTACATCCGTACCTCCATCTCAGGTGCAGAGAAGTAGGAGAACAGATTTTACAACATTACTGCCAGTATCCCTCAAGTTTTAATTGGTTATAAGGATAAATAGCTCTTCTGTTACTTCTGCTACCCCCTTGCCCAACTACCCCTAGATACAAACATGAAACACAGCAAGACCTTTCATTAAGAGTAACAAAACTTCCAGCTTTTGCATGCTCGTGCTCCTCTCTTACAGCTCCTGCCGCCTCTCAGCCCTCCTGGACCTACAAGACTTCAGCTGCCCCTCAAGCCACAGCCACCCCTAAACCTGGACTCCATGGTCCAACCCCCTAAATACAGCTGAAACAGGTATCTGCAGCCCACCTCTCACCACAGCCGACAGCATTAGCCACTCACAGAGCTTAAACACAGCCCGTTTGCATTGACAGCCACCGAGGCCGTTTATTTCCCAGACTTGCGTGTGCAAATTTTGCAGAAATTGCTTCTAAGAAGAATGTGGAAAGACACAGAAACACTCAGATTCATGACAAGATTTATGATCACAGAAAGCAAACAAAGAGCCTGGAACAACAGCCTGGGCACAACCAGTCCTAGAAGGAAAGAACATGTTCCGTACAGTAGAGACATTATTATTTTTCTTCCTGTTCATTGTTTCTTTTCTTTCTAAAGCCCCCCAGGTAACGCTAGGGGTTTTGTATTAGCAGCTGCAGACATCAAAGAACGCTCTCTTGGATGTTTAACAGCTCCTTTATCCCTTCTGAGAGTACCTGGGGTCAGCAGTCCAGACTTCATATTTTCAAATGAATTTTTAAAAGCAGCATTCCCAGCCCAAGTATTCTTAAGTCAGTGTAATGCACCACATGTCTTAAAACACAGATTTCTTTTTATGCAGAAAGTTAAAAGGCCAGACAATCAATGAAGTAAAATAAATTCACCAGACTACGATCGCCCGTCCTGTACAAACTCATTTCAAGTATGCCAGATTTAGAACTGTATTCACCCAAAAGCTATAAAGAAGCTCAGGGATGAGATAGCTTCAGCGTTAACTGCGGCACGTTACTTCTTGCTTAAAGCTCTCTTTGTCACGGATGACTAGAAAGTAGTTAATGTGATGCCAGTTTCCCAAAAAGGCTTCGGTGACGAGCTGGGGGACCACGGAGAAGCAAACGTGACAAATTAGGAGAAACTGGCATAAAGGAAAGAGCAAACAGGCACATGGACAAGCATACTGGGGAAGAGGTAGCACAGGTTTTCAAAAGAGAAGCTCTGCCTCGGGAACAGCTTGGAGCTCTCTGAAGGAGCCCATGAGGGTGTAGAAAAGGGAAATATAATTACTGCAGTTTGCTTGGATCATCAAAAAGCTTTCAGCAATGTCTTTCAACACCTAACCTTCCATAAGACAAGAACGAAGGTTATCATACAAATAAATAATTGGTTAAAAGACAAGAAACAAAGCATGGGAGTTAAATGGTCAATTTTCAGAGTGGGCAGAGTCACCCCCGGTGACTCTGGGGCACCATCCAGTGCCTTCATAAGCAAGCTGGAAAAAAGGAGTGAGGAGGAAAACGACAAAGTTTGCTGATGATTCAAAGTGATTCTGGGGAGTGAAGATGAAGTCTGACTGAAAAATTAAAGTTGTTTGCTTCTTGATCCCAATAATATCTTAGACTCACAGCTAGCTCTGCTGGCATGCCAGGGCTCCAGCAGCAAACACTCCTCTACACGTACAAAGACAGTGACGGCCCTTTGCAATGTAATTAATTTCAGGCAATTAAAGCAGTCAAGTGGGTCCCCGCACTGTGTGCCCCAGGCACGGCTGTGACGCTGCAGAGGTCCAGGCATGGCTGCGCCGGCTGCAAGGAGCAGCTCCTGAGAAGGGCGAGCAGTGACAGGTAATTGAGTTTGAAAGGGAAACGCTTGATAGTGCTGGCAAGAGCCACCACCTGGAGCAGGTAGCAAAGGCAAAAAGATCCCCCTCCGTTCTGATCAAGTGAAGTGCTGTCAGCTCCCGTGGCTTTCTGTGCGCAACTGAGAGATAAGGAGCTCTTGCTATGCTGCGAGGAGAAGGCACGGCCAGATGTTGCAGCAGCACAGAGTCATCATAGAATGGTTTAGGTTGGAAGGGACCTTGAAGATTATCCAGTTGCAACCCCCTGCCCTGGGCAGGGACACCTCCCACCAGCCCAGGTTGCTCCAAGCCCCGTCCAACCTGGCCTTGAACCCCTCCAGGGATGGGCCAGCCACAGCTTCTCGGGGCAGCCTGCGCCAGGGGATCACCACCCTCACAGGGCAACATTCCTTCCTAATATCTAATCTAAATCTCCCCTCTTCCAGTTTGAAGCCATTCCCCCTTGTCCTATCACTACACGCCCCTGTATAAAGTCCCTCCCCAGCTCTCCTGGAGCCCCTTTAGGCACTGGAAGGTCACAATAAGGTCTCCCCGGAGCCTTCTCTTCTCCAGGCTGAACACCCCCAACTCTTTCAGCCTGTCCTCATAGGAGAGGTGCTCCAGCCCTCTGCTCATCTTCGTGGCCCTGTGCTGCTCCCCATCAGCTTCCCCGCCTGCGCTCGACCACACTGAGCTGCTCTGACAGCGCCCGCTGGCACACTGAGATCATTTTCTTCTTATTCCTGGAGTACTCGGTGCTCTCCAAAACTACTTTCACCTCACTTAAACTCCGCATGTCCTGGATCAACGCTTGGGTAATGTCCCAAGGGGACTGGGGCTCAGACAGGGTCAGCACAGGTCACCAAGAGCTTCTTTGCAAAAAGTTGTGGGATGCCTAATTGCAGTGAGTCATGCCCAACTAATGCAGGCTGGCAAAAGTAGCTTTAAAGTCACTAAAAGCCTTGAGTGTTTTGCTTGCAGTTAACACTCGAGGTGTTTAAAGGCTCACAACAACGATGGGCAACAACCACTCATCCCGCACAGCAAAGTGCCCAATATCTCTCATTTGTGTTGGACACAGATAACTCACAAAGTGGTAACTGCTCAAAAGCATCCCGCCAGCCCCAGCCCCACGAGCCCGTCTGGATTCCCGACCTTCAGACTTCGAGCCTAGAGAACCCCTTTATTCCAAACAGTCTGCTAAGGACATGCAAACAGTACTGGCAACCGGGAAGAGGTAGGTTGGGGGTTAATAAGAAATTGTGGGGACTCGGTTAGCGTGGATAGGCAAGGCGCTGATGTGCCGGGTAGCCAGGCAGGCACCGCGGAGCCGCCTGCAGCGCACAGAGCCCAGAAGGTGCGTGGGAAACTCATCTGCAGCTCCGGGCATACACATCTTCTCTCCTCATTCACACATGGAGCAGCCTGCACAGTGAAATAAGAATGGCTTTAAGCACAGCTATGATACATAAGCATGTGAAACGGAGCACTTCGTTTCCCTGCAAATCTCTTCATTTGTACAACCCCGGGGGTCCTACAGAGCGAGGCAGGATCCAAAACAGGAGGACGAAACAGGAGGCAGCGCAGGTGCAGCCGTAACAGCCACCCCCAGCGACGACAGCTCAGTCAGGCAGCCAAAAACTGCATCCCACATCACCCTGCTGGGAATCGAGAGGTGACGTGCTGAGGGTCTGGAGACACAGAAGAAGAGCACTTCATCCTACTCCTGATTTCTGCATTGAGTGGGGTTTCTTATGTGTTAGGTGGTTGGGGTTTTTTCCACTGATGCAGGTGTTTGTATATTTTGACATTTACAGTCTGGAAAGCGAGGGATGCACGGGGCATGCTGCTCCCTTTGACTATCCAATAAAACAGCTGCGGCTTTGACACCACTTCCAAAACCTGAAAAACCCCCAACTCTTCACCCGCACGCAGCATCAAGAGGCCACGACACACTTCAAAGGCAGCTCCCCAGCCCCCCGGCAGCAGTCTACTTCAAACATCAGGATTTAACAAGACTTCCAAACGCGCAGCAATGGTACAATAAAAATGTTCTGAAGCCACGAGGGTGTTTTATGCGGTAGCTTCACGGTGACTTTTGGGGGGGGGCTGCTGCTGTCAGCTTTGCGGCAGGGCTGGGCTCGGCTGCTGCTGGGCAAGCAGCAGAGATGAAATAAAATACTTGCAGTGAGGCCGACCTGGGAAAGATGCTGTGTCCACATGCAAGAGTTTAGGTGAGGTGAGAGTAGTTTTGAAGAGCGCTGAATACTCCAGGAATAAGAGGGAAATGATCTAAGCATGCCGGCGGGCGCTGTCAGAGCGGCTCAGCGCGGTGGAGCGCAGGCAGGGAGGCGGGGGGGGAGCAGCACAGCCCGTGAGCACACAGCCTCAGCCACCAAAATGATGCAAACACACGATAAATTGAATTACACCGGCCTGGTCAGTCTGACAGGGGCAGGAAGGCATTGCTCGGGCTGCAAATGAGCAGTTTACCTTCCCAGCGTGGGCTTCCCTGCACACCCCCTCGCAGAGCAACCCCTCGTGCTCAGGATCCGTTCTGGGGACAGCCCTGGGCCATCCCAGCTCCATCCCAGTCCCCACCGTTTGCTGTGTGCAGCCCCTTCCCAGCGAGCGGAGCGGCACTCAGCTACTAGAAAGCCTCCATTAAGCAAAGTGTCACTTTGGGCCAAATCAAGCCAGAGAAAAATATTTTGAAACAATAAAAGGCGCTCTCCAGCTGTGAAACCAGGCGCCTGCTCAGCCTTCCTACTGCTTTCGACCGGGGAATTAAGCCCCTTTTTCTACATTAGAGCCGTTTCCGGGAGAATTTCACTCTGATATAAAATGCCGATGGCTGCATCCTTCTCAGATAGGGTTTATAAAACGCAGGAGCAAGCAATGGTGGGAAGGGACAGCAGGCAGAGGAGTGCTGTGCCCTGGGAGAAGTGAAACAAAAGAAGAGAAGCAACTGCTGCCCAAGGGGAACGGGTCCCTGCTCAGGGTGAAGTGCCATGTCCGCTGCCTGCTTGACCCAACGTCCTCCAGCCAGTTCCTACATCAAAAAGCCGATAGAGGAACGAACACCACACAGCCGTCGCCTCTGTGCTCTGCAGCATCCGCCGCTGCTGCCCAGACCTTCTCCTGGTGACGCAGAGGTCCCCACAGAGAGGTCTCGCTGGCACAGGTGACGCATCTGCTACCTGCTCCTCATCACAGGAAGCAACCCATGGAGGGCAAAACGCTTTATTTAAAAACTGGCACGCGCTTTAGAGCCTTTCAACTAACACCTGTCATTTCTGGCAGTGCTTTTAGCTCAACGTCTTTCTCTTTCAAGTACCCTGCACGCTGTCGTTCCCACCTGCCTCGGCAGGGACCTCACAGCGGCACACGAGGCATGGGTGGTAAACACACAAAGCTCGTCATACCTGAGGACAGATGCTCCACTGATGGATTTTGAGAAGAAGTAAGGGTTTATCTCACTCGAATCAGCCAGTTGGTGGGTTACCCAGCCCTGCCCTGCAGCCCTCTCTAACTACAGAGTGGTACCCAGTGCCACCACGGCCACCATCACTGGATGGCAGGGTACATCTCCGTCCACTGCGACGGCCCTGCATGCCACAGACGGAACCACAGGGACAAACGCCTTGTGCCAGGCAGCCGTTTCGGCTGAGGGTGCCCATACCCTGGAGCACCTGCGCTGTACAGCCCGTGCCACAGTTGGGGACGGCTTACAGAGGCGAGCAGATCCTCTGCCCCTGCTTGGTGACCACCAGACCTCTGCTCTGCTGGGAGGGGCTGGATGCTTCTGGTCAAGAGAGGCCCTGAAAAGACTTGAGGGAACACGGTGCAGAGCAGAAAGAGGGCAGCAGCCCCAGGGGGGGCTGAAACAGCATTACGAGGACTCTGGCGCAGAGTTCAGTGACACTGCCACAAGGGGGAAAAAAGAGGATTTTACTGTCTCCTTTGCTGTCTTCACAGCAATGTGAAGACAGGCACTAGAAGTCAGCACTGAGCTATCACCAGTGGGAACAGAAGTTGCTCATCAGAAAATGTATGATGTGGGATTACAATTTATTATAGAAAAGCAGCTATTTAAAGGAGAATTTGAATTAGCATCCGCTGCTTCAGAGAGGTGACCCTCACCAGCCCCAGCCGTCCATGACTGTCACCATCCCCAGGTCCTTCCAGCTCTACCCTCATGTGTGCAGGATGGCAAATGCCACCATGGAGTCCACAGTGGCATAAACTCTACGCAATGACATTTGCTGCTCTTTACATGCTGCCAGACAACCTTTCACGCTTCATCTTCTGTATCTTATAAGAGGGTTTCGAAAGCTCCAGCAGAAATCTCTGCTGCCAGGCAGAGGCAGCAAGAGCTGAGGATGTGTGCTGCCCTCCGTGCTGAGAAAACATCTGAGGTCAGCAACAGGAGCTTTAGCTGGAAATGGTGGGAGTCTGATTTTTTCCTTACAAGTCTGCTGGCCCCAAAACACTTCCCTAAATCCTCTAATCCCCAGCTATGAGGAACCAGGCTGAGAAACAGAGAACAGCCTCCCAAGGAGGGAACGGGGCACCTGGAGAGGAGGAGAAGATGACTGAGGACATTGAACAAAACTGCAAAGCAGCGGTGTGGTCAGCACAGCCATGCAGACTAGAACGTGGAGGTGCTGCACAGGACCTATGTAATAGCAAATAACGGCAAGGGAACTTTTGTCTCTAGTCCAGCATCAGGTTTTGGCCCATGGAAGGTGCTTCTCTCAGTTTGGCTGTACTCCCCATGTCTCCTCTGATGATGGTTTGGAGCATTTCCAGGAGAACTCTGCGATGATTTTTTTTTGTTTGTTAATCTTGAGTGCTTTGCAATAAAGAGAATTCAGAAGCATTTTTCTGCATCCCCATACCCGACTCACTCTCAAAAAATTGTCAGAAAAAATGATCAGATTATAACTGGCATGGAGGAAAACGTGAAATATTACCCAGGCCAAATCCTCTCCTGTGCTGAAGAGGTTCTCCGAAAGGCATTTGTAAGAGGAAAGCTCTTCTCAAAATTTTGGAGGGAAGCGATGACCTCTTCTGCCTACCACAGCCTGCCTGCCTTCCCCCGACTAACCAAACTCCCTGCAGCTCTTGTAGGAATTGAAAGGGAAGTGGGGAGGTCAAAGGATAAAGAAGCTCAAATAGCACATCTCAGACCTTGCTAATAAAAATGTATATGGGGCTGTGCAGACTTGGGGAGGTGAGGGTGGAAAGCAACTGTCCTCACAAAGTCAGGGAGGATCCAGCAGGATGGCTTGATGTAGAAGCTTTAATGAGGCAGCTGTGTAAATGACACATTGGCCGCACTATGCAGCACAAAAGGCTGCCAGCAAAGTCACCAGCTTATTTGAATTAGCAGCACCCGGCTATAAGGACTGCCGAAAGAGCTTTAGCGCTGCTAAAACCTCTCCAAAAAACAACTGAGGCTAAGACAAAGTTATGACTTGGCACGAGTCATCACAGGCAGGACCCGTCTCTCCCCCTGCAGACAAGAGCGCCTGTCCAGGGACCACGTTCAACCAAGACAAATCCATGAGCAGCCGTATTAATCACCGATGTCAGATATAAAACCACTCACAGCTAATCATGATTTGCTGTACTTGTAAAAAATACCTGCTCATTAGCAATGGTTTCCAGCATCCTTATCTCTGTCCTCTGCAGTTCCCCGTACCCCAAAGAACAACTCCTGACGCGGCAGTAGAAAAGCGGTGAGGAAATCTTCTCCTCGGCAGGTCCTGGATGCTTTGGGTCTTTTCCAGACACTGAGGGGTAAATGGATTTGGCAAAGCAGATGTGCAAAGCTGAAAGACATTGTAAATCAATGCGTTTAAGTTCTTGTTTGCATTTGTACCAAGGCCCTTTGGCATTAGATTCTGCTCACAAATGAGCACATTAGAAACTTTTTTCGTGCACAAACAACCAAGACACGCAGCTGCTGCTCTGCTCCCTCCTGGCAGGAACCTCTACGCACAGATGTGCTATTTGGCCAGCCCCAGTGTGACGGGGTAACACAGAGCACCTTGACTTCTGCGTTAGAAAAAGTGCCCGGATTAGTGGGTTAATGTTGTTTTGCGCAATTTCTTCCAGACTGAAGCCACGCGGAGGGCTGTGCCTGAGGGAGCTGCTCCTGAGCATCCCCGAGCACAGCTCAGCTCTACGCGCTGCACTGCTGTCCCATCTTCCAGCCCCACTCAAACATCCAGCTCCTGGGCAGTAAGGATCTCCTTTGATTTACCAAAATCAGGGTCTAAGCAGGGTTCAGGTGAGTCTCTAACCAGACTAACCAGCCCGCACGTGCAAGGTGAGTGTGGTGGTACAACAAACAGCAATGAAATGCACACACACCAGCCGGGATATACCGTCACGCTCATTTTCCAATGAATATCCAGTCCCTGCATATGGGAAATAACAACTAAGCCGAACCACTTCGTTCAGTCTGATGGACACACGAGGCCATCTAGTTCCAGGTATCGAAAGATCACCAGCTTCCGCCTGCCAGCAGCAGGAGCTGCACCATCACAGCTGCTGTACAAACACAGCTCCAGTAACAGACTGACCCAGCCAGGGCTTCCCTCACCGTAACCCGAGGGCGATCTAAGCTGTTTGCAAAGAAAACTGAATCTGGAATGAGCACTGACAGTCCGTGACAAATCCAGCCTCAGCCTAACCCATCGCAAATGCTCAAGAAAGTTAAATGAAGTACTTGGTCATTTAACACCAGTGACCCTGGAGCAGGAGGGAAGATGAATCTACACAAGATGGCCAACTCACCACATCCTACTAGGGCAACCACGCAGCATGATGGGTGGATGGATGGATGTGCAGACAGAGTAGCCATTTGTCCTGGTTTGAGGTAAAACAGAACCAATTTTGGTCAGTAACTTCGCTTCTTAGCTGGGCCTCTCTAACAACTGAAATTATCAGCATATTGTGCAGACAATGTTCACTCTCTCAGGGTGATAAGACCTATGTTTATAGCTGATGCCCAGCCATGGTATGCAGAGAGGACCTTGCTTATACTTATTGCTATAACAACCAAGGCCAACCAACTTTGTTATTTGCCCCGTTGGAGGGTCGGAAGCGGAAAAACATAGTGGGGTCCCACCTGCAAGAAGGAGCGAACAGGACAGGTGACCCAAAACTGACCAACGAGGGTATTCCATCCCATCTGCCTCATGCTCAGTATAAAGGCTGAGGGATCGAAAGGTCAGCTCTCTCTTTTAGCAATGGTGGACGTCTGAGGAGGACTCTGTTCGTCTGCCTACCATCCCAATCCTGAATGCAGATCCGGAATCCAGTTCCCGTCCGTCACTGAGTCCAGCCTGGGACTGCCCCAGTGCCAGCCGGTGTAGTGATTGTCATCTCGGGAGCTTGATACGGTTTTGTATATATTTCATTATTTCTTTTTTATTTTATTATTAATATTTCATTAAAGTAGTTTAGTTCCTTCTAAACTCGTAAGTCTCTTTTTCCTCCTCTGCCTCTCTCTCTGAAGAGGGGTAGAGGAGAGCATCTGTCGGTCCCATCTGGGATCCTCCAGGTCCCCAGTAGCCGATTTGGCTTAAACCACGACACCATTTTTTGAATTGCAAAGTTATTTAGGATGCAGATGTGGATTTCCTGGAGGGCAGCAAGAGAAGGAATTAAGGAGGCTGTAACTCCCCCTTATTACCCACCATCAAGGTGGTCTGGGTCATACCTGGTCACTGAGGCTCCCCTCCCACCTTTGCAGAGCATGGTGGGATGTGGCCATGACACAGAATCACTGTCATCTCTATTGAACAGCTCTGCAACGTGCCTTGCAGGTTAGACAGGGGACAAATTCTGCCTGCCTGGTGGGTGCACGGGATGTTCAGCCAGCACCATAGTGCCATCCTACCAAGAGACTGGGACAGGAAGCAGGATTTGGATGCTCTGCAGGTTGTGTAGGCATCAGACCTCCTCCTGGAGAAGAGCCTGCACCCCACTGCATAGAGGGATTGAGCAGGAGGATCCATGCAGGAGGCAGTGATGTTCCCTCCTTCAGGAGCTCCCCTGATCCTGAGCGGCCACATAGGAGCCCCATCTCCATTCCACCAGAGAGACCAGCAGTGCCTGTCCGAGCTCAGTGCTTGCCCCAAATAGATGAGTCCTTCAGCGTGGAGAAAT
This sequence comes from Charadrius vociferus, assembly GCF_000708025.1. Classification (NCBI taxonomy): domain Eukaryota; kingdom Metazoa; phylum Chordata; class Aves; order Charadriiformes; family Charadriidae; genus Charadrius; species Charadrius vociferus. The sequence goes on from NW_009646633.1 coordinate 841,491, forward strand.
CATCTCCATTCACATGTCAAGCACCAGATGTTAAATCCGAATGTCCACTACCTTTGGTCCCTGGCACAGCCGTGGGAGCACTCCCGGCCCCAAGGCAGGCGCCGGGACACCTCGCAGAGACTCGGACCAGTCTGCAAAAGTCAAAGGCTGCCAAAACAGAGGCCAAATGATCCCACTCATGCATGTCACACAGGAAAACGAATGCCATCCTGTCTGCTGTCCAGAGCTCCGGGCTGGAATCAGATCAGCTGCGGAGATGGAATAACATCTTCTCCTAATATGGTTTGTCTGTAAAGTATATCTGACTCGAAGGGAGAATCCACATTGTGGAGACCAGCCCCTGACCACATCAGTCTAGGACAGCAGTTTAGCCCATGGTGCCCCATCACATTCCCATATGGACCACAGAGCACCTCCCAGCACCATGTAGCAAACGTTGGACCTCATAGAAGTCCAAAAATTGTAACTTGTGTAAGAACAGAGGGGATCTGTGTGATCTTGAAGGGATCCCTCTAATAGCAAGATGGAATTCAGGACACAGAGGAGCAACAGTTCATTAGAAACGGAAGAGCAATGGCAAGAGGAAAGCGGGGAGAATCTCTGGCCCCTTCTGCTCCTTCCATCCCTCCAGGACCAGCCTTCACCATGCTCCTGGGCTGGAGATAGTGCAGGTGTTACCTGCAAATCCCACAGAGCCGGAGCTTGAGCCCTCTGCCCTTTCCCACCCCAACTCCAGGGCACCAGTGGAGAACATCTGGGTTGCGTCCTCTGCCTTGCCCAGTGCCACTATTTGGGCCAGAAACACCAGACGTAGTAGACAAGAACCCAGGACAGCATCTCAGTCCCCTTTCAGCACCACTCCTCGAGCTGTCCATGCAATTTACCCCCGTGCAGGGGAAAAGCTGATGGCAACACACAAATCCTCCCGGGCTGACAGAGAGCTCAGCAAGGGATGACTACTCTCAGTGAGCAGAGCAGCTATAAACCCGGTATCTGTGTAAGGGATCCCGGATGAGGGAAAATAAGCTGGTGATTTCAGCCCCCGGAGTCTCGCTTTCACACAAAGCAGCCAAAGAGCAAAGCCATACCGACTCAGAAAGGACAACTGAAGTTTCATATTGCAAAAAAACAGGAAGAAAGGAGACAAAAAATGCCAAAAAAGCTCAGTGAAGTCTCCAAATGCGTTGGCTGAGTTTGGGTGACTCTCTCACCGGTGGGGACAGAAAGCAGGAAGAGTGAAAAAAAGCACTTGGGGACCAGCTGGGAATTCGGATATCACATTTGCACAATGTGTCCAAAGACCATGAGTGCTGGAACAGAGGGATTTAAATGCAAGTTTCCTAGGAACAAGAGGTGACCAGGGGACTGCCATGTCCTGCACAGTGGGTCACAGCCACCTCACCAATGCTCCTTCTCAGGAACGGCTGCTGCCATTCGCGTGTGCTCCCAGCTGTCAGCGTGGCGCTGGGATGACCCGGGCTCAGCACGATGCTACAAATGCTTGTTCTCCTTTGGGCTGAGCCCCAAATCAGGGTGGCTTCACATAAAGTAATTTGAATTTCTGTGTGCCCGTGATAACAGTGGAGACACATATGCTGTATCATGACTACTCCTGGGTATTAAAGGGGGTCACGCATGCAGATGAGTAAACCAAGTTCGGCGCATGGGAATCACATCTTACCCTGAGCTTGCACGTGTTTCTAGACCTGACCCAGACCAAGAATGCAGACACATTCATGAGATTATTTTCTTTTATCAATTTTGGCTGCATTTGTACACACTCTTCCCTACACAGAGGCACTTTATTACATTTTTAAAGTGTGGTACGTAGACAGACTTACACTTCCAGCTCGGGGCAGAAAGAAGCCCATGGCTGCTGGCAAACCTGGTCTCAAAACTGCCCCAGCAAAAGTGGAACATGCTGAAGGGGCCCTGCACAGACCGGGGAGGCAGCAGACAGTCAGTAGGGTGCACAGCTGGCGGGATGCACAGCTGGTGGGGCGCACAGCCCAATTCCAGAGACACCAAAGATTTGACTGGTTCAGTTGAGGTTGTAATCAGTAATCAAACACAATTAAATTCACACAGCATTGACACAAATGCTTATATCAAAGAGAGAGAAGGAGTCTCACTTGCCCTGTATTTAACAGAATAATAATGGTTATTACCTTTGCAGTAACTTCAGAAGGCTCTTATGCAGGACTCGAGCCCCGTAGGAGTGGATATTGTTTGAATGATTAAACAGACCTGTTTCATATCTCAGAGGACTTCTACCTTCATCTGTTATTGACTACGCAGTTCCTAGTCCTGCTACAAATCATGAGGGCTGGTGCTCCTGTCTATAGCTCTAATAGCATCTGACAAATGTGAAAAACCCTGAAACTCAGAGCACCGGGAGATAAGTGAGCTTAACAATCTCTGTTTTACTGATGAGGAAAATAAGGGGAACAAAAGCAGCAAAACTATAACCACAAACAACCCTGTGAGCCAACGCTGTGAACCTGACACTGTCCACGCTGCTCTCCAACGCCTCTCCAGACACCTCCTCTAACGACTCCAGCAGGACACAGACCGTATGGGAGTCCAGCTTCCCCCCATGGCAGCCCCGTGGGCACTGAGATTTCCTGATAAACACACGGATATAATATTTTTCAAAATGTTTAAACACCAAAAAAGGAAGTACCAGGTTGGGGCCAACAGGTCCAGGAAACTCATGAGTTGGCCAGAAACCTCCCCCCATCCCATTCCCCCTTCTTTTCCCTGGCATGGGCCAATACCAACCCAACCGGCACCTCGGTGACAGTGGAGTGGGACAGTTCCAGTGTCGGTGCCTGGAGAGAGACCTGCACACACCTACCAAACGTTGGAGATGGAAGCGGCGTGGCCGAGCCATGCCCAGCAGAGGCACCCACCTCCCCGGCCAGCATCACCGCAGTCGCACAGGGCTTGTGCCAACGTGCCCTTTGAGTTGCGTGCAGACAGTAGCAAGGGGACTCAAGGACAGCAGCACGTTGTCCCTGCTCTCTGTGTGAAGAGGAGACTGCCACAGGAATGACCTCCTCGCTCCCAGCAGATCACCCGCAAATAAAGCTTTTTGCCAGTGGTTTCACCTTCAGTGTTTGCCAAGGGTGTTCGCAGTCGATGGGCAACTCCATCTCGCCTGGAAAACAGCCTGAGAAGCAGCTTCCAGCTCACGCTTTTCCAAAGATTTCCAGGGGCTAGCCACAAAATGCAGATTTTAAAAAAAAAAAAAAAAAAAAATCTTTAGAGCAAAGCACCCGTACATTTGAGGGTGTTTGGGCTGAAGTTTTATAGCTCAGCCAGCCCTTGGTAGAGCTGCTAACGTAAAATCTATTTTCATTGCAAAAATCAAGCCTCCGCATGAGGATTTGCTCCTAACCCAAGTCCTCACCACACTCAAAAGCCCATACCTCAGAGGAACACTGCCTTGCACAACCGTTGCCCCGTTGGAGGGACAGCCACAGCCGGTGCTCACAAAGCTTTCCAGGTGTTAGCCCAGTTTCTTGAGCGGAACTGGGCTTGCACTGCAGGGAGACAAGACCTTAGACACAACATGCATCTGAAAGCACGTGGAGAGCAGGGTGTAAAAGTTGCGAACAAGGAAGAAACGATACAATTATCCAGGGAATGAGTTAGAGGAGGAAACAGCTCTCAATTAGTAACAGCAATGCGGGATGGATGAGACGGGGCCGGCTGGTGTGCCCGGTACTGCTGCCTCCCGGGAGCCCCACGCTGGGAAGCATCACCTAACTGCCATGGCTGCCCCCAAACGCAAACCAGCAAAGCAAGCAACGGGACGGACAGGCACCTCCCACACCCCTGTGTCCAGCAGAAGACAGCCTGAGAGAGGTGGATGCTCCTCACTTCCCACTGGCGTAACTCAGGAGCAACTCCCCGAGATCCACAGAGCTAAGGTGGGGAACTGGGAGGAAGAGCAATCCCATCGTGTGCAAGCAACCAGCACAATATTCAGCTGCTGACAAAATAATCCTGAATTTAGCCTCGGCCTTTCTCAGCACCAGCCCCTTCCTCACACACGTGTTTTTTCTAGGGCCCTGGTTGATCTCGCTCCATCTTTGCCCTCCTTGAGTGCGGCGGGGGAAAGAAACCCCAAACAACCTGTGTAACATTTTGTTACCGCCAGCCTGAAATATCTCAGATGCTGTGGTGCGTGATACCACCGCACAGATTTGTCCGTTAATACGCTGTCCAACCCAAATAAACTTTGGCTTCACTTTGGAATTGATCTCCCAATCTGCCGTTTCCCCGGGCAGCCCACCCTCCCGCAGGAATTTAACCCTCCCTGGCCCCGACCCCTCTCCCTGACACAATGCTTTTGCTCAGGCAGCATTAGGCATTTGAGCTCTTCAATGCGACGTAAGGAGGGGTGGGATGGCTTTTCGTATCACCGGTCCTGGGATGAAAACAGCCTTGACATCTCGCATCCCCGGCTGGCTCACGGCCAGGCGGGGGGAGCCGGCTAAGCGAGCCACGGCTATCAAAATGCTGCTGCTTTAAAAAGGCTCTTCGCTGGCTGCAGTCAAAACCACGCTATGCCTAACGTCACTGAGTAACAGAAATAGCAGGCGTGAGTGAAGGGAGGAGAATGAGAGTATTAAGAGCGCACAGATTTCAAACATACTTGGCTAGGTAGCACGCTCCCTTCCTGCCGCTGCCTTCCCAGATGCGACGGAGCACGGGGATCTCTCGCTGTCTGCCCAGGAAGGAGGATTCTCTTTTTTTCTTTTTTTTTTTTCTTCCCTTTTTCCTTCCTTTTTTAAGTTTCAGCTTTAATACTACTAGATTCATTTCTATTTTATTTCTTGTAGGAAACTTCATCTGCCGGATTTAAAAGCAAGGTTTGAGCAGGAGGAATTCATTTGTGTTCGTAGCTACTGGAATGTGCATGGTACTCCTGTGTGATGATAATGTAGAGGGAAAGGCAGGATTGGCTGAGAAAATTGCTTAGACCGTAAGATGCTTGAATGGCTGCTTGGAATAACAAGCTCTCTATTGTATGTGCATGTGTGTGAGTGTGTGCTTTTATGTACAAGTGCAGCAATGACAGTAACTTTAAAATGATGCGAGGTTTCCCCAGTTCGCTTAATTTTCCTCCTCTAGGAGTGAGGGTTTGCTTAGCTGTGGGCTCTGTCTGGAGGCAGGTGAAGTGTCCGAATGGAATTAGTGCTGTAGTAATTTTATGAATGAAGCAAAACGTGGGTTCAGTGGAAGAGGAGCGGAGCGGGGAGTCGCGGTGTGCTGAGCTCTCTCCGGCAGGAGCTGTCACGCCAGGGAACCGCACAGACGCGGCACAGATCTGCTACAAGTGCTCGGAACACAAAGTGAGGCAGCTGCAAGAAGACACAGCGCCTGGGCCGTGGAAACGTGCTCCTGAAAACGAGCTATCACAAATCCAACTGAGCTTGATAGCTGTGTGTGTGACCAGCTCTGGGCTTAGCTGGAGCATCCCATGCAGAGCCATTCGTTTCCAACTAAGTGTGCCAGCAATCGTGTGGCAGAAGAGCAGGCAGAGCTCCCCGAGCATCCACATCTCCTTCACGTGTGACAGTTTTGCTGCCAGCACAGCTCGTACATGAACATCGATAAAGCAGACGATGAGGGAGCAAGTCAGTGCACGGACAGGTTGGCTACAAATGCCCAAAGCCGAGCAGGAGAGGACCGCACAGCACAGCAGGGGAGGGAGGAGGCAGATTTGGGTTTGCAAGGTCCGAGAAAGCCGAGATGCTGGTGAAGGTGCTGCAGACCAGCCCAGAGGAATGACGTCCCAAAGGAGCACTGACCACTGCAGGACCACACTTCATCTTTCCCCCTCGGATGTCTGTACCCACGGGACTCGGGCAGGGGATGGGCTCTGTGTATTTTCTCTTTTTTTTTTTTTTTTTTTTTTCTTTTGCAGTTGGGTATTTTTTTTTTTTTTTTTTTGGTTTTTTTTTTTTTTTTTTTTTTTATTGGCTCTGTTTTTTTTCTCTTTTTTTTTTTTTTTTTTTTGCACCCCTATCCCAATTGTTAACTGAGGGGAATTCTCACTCTGTACTGGATTGTGCTTTTTTATGCAGAGTTTTTGCATCACATCTCCATAGCACCCATCACCCACAGCAGGTGGTAATGCGAAGCAGAAAAGATGAGGGCAAATCATGAAAAGGATGGACATTGTCCACCCTCTAGCGCTACGGAGGTCACTGTCAGGGTCTTTGACATGAGGGCAGTCAGAGGAGGGCCTGGTGGTGTAATCCCGCTGCCAAGGAGCAAGTGGGTAGAAAGGGCAAAGGAGTCAGAGCTGGTGTGGAGGCAAAGGGACGCCGAAGGCACTGGGAAAAGCTGCAAAGTTTAGCAAATTCCCAGGATAAAACAAACCCAGCCTGCCCAGTGGAATGAGGCAGAGGGAAGTCTCTCCCTACTGAGCCTTGCAAGGACAAGGTGGTCCAGCAGTCCTTCTCGCAGTGTCTTCCAAACAAAGAGACAATCTGAGCTCCATAAAATACATAGCGCAAACACACTTCTGTTTGCAGCGACCTTTAGGTTGGCACAGGCTTTGGGTATGCCTTAAAATTTGGGCATTTTATCTACTTCTTCAGTGTTTTTCTCAGATTGGTTTGATCTCCCTCTACCTACACCCAGAGCTAGTATAAATTCAAAGCAGCGCAGTCGTGATTTGTATAGTGTTGAGCCTGAGCTAACTTAAGTTCCCACGTACAAAGAGTGACTACCTGCCTAACACGCTGCAGAGCAATCTCACACCTCGCTGCGTGAGGCTGTTTGGACAGGTTCACAGACAGGTCTGTCTGAAATACATCTATGCACCGACGCAAGAAAATCTGGGGGATTGCATTTGACAGAGAACATGAAAAAAACTGATTTTACAGACACATAAAACCCCCAGTGCAGCCTACAATATGCTCTACAGACAGAAAAATGCGTTTTTTCTCCATCACTCAACTACAATTTGATACTGCAGGTCAGGACGTAGCTGGAGCTTCTCGTTCAAGGGAAGCTGCACTGTGAAAACACTGCAGAAATGCTGGACAGGACTTTGAGTGTATCACTTACACAAAATAGAAGTTTAAGCAATCATGCTGATAGATCTGCAAGTTGCTGTTATGAATTTAGGAAGGATTCTTTTTTCCCCAACCCCAAACTAACCCTAAGGATTGCAGCAAGCGGTTCCAGTGATCCATACGAACTCTTTTGTCTCTTCCATGGACACACTAAGACCTGTCATTCCTCAAAGCTGTGCTTTTGTAATAGCAGCAGGAATCTTACACGAGTGGCCTCAGTGAGAAGACTTTTGGTACATGCAGACAGTGCAGATACGTACTCAGGGACAGGTAACTTCTAAATGATAATTTGTGTTGCTCTGGCAGATTTCTAATATGTTGGTTTCTGACATCTTTCCTCTAGTGGAGAATGATGATCTTCCTTGGATGAGACCCTGCTAAGAAATGGTTCACCGTCTCTCAGCAGTCACATTTCCCAGAGCAGAAAGAACAAATCTTCAGACCTCTGTGGCATGAACAGAGCCTCTGGCGTTAGAAGGCCAGAAGGATGTCCCTAACCGACGAGCTGGAAAGCCACTTTTCTGCAACCCCCTACATGGTGACAGACACAAGCGAGGGCAGCCTGTTCAGAATCAGACCCAACGCCTCCACCAATGCCACCGGGGACGGGATGCCAGCCGCCAGTTCCATGGAGGACATGATCGCCATCTGCACCATCGGGACAATCCTCTCCCTCATGTGCGTGATTGGGGTGACGGGTAACGTCTACACCTTGCTGGTGATGTGCCATTACTTGCGATCATCTGCCTCCATGTATATTTACATCATCAACCTTGCCCTGGCGGACCTGCTCTACCTTCTCACCATCCCCTTCATCGTTGGGACCTACTTCATTCAGAAATGGTACTTTGGGGACATTGGCTGTCGCATCCTGTTCAGTCTGGACTTCCTCACTATGCACGCCAGCATCTTCACCCTCACAGTCATGAGCACAGAGCGCTACTTTGCTGTGCTGAAGCCCCTGGACACAGTGAAGAGGTCCAAGAGTTACCGAAAGGCCATTGCTGTTGTCATCTGGCTGGTATCACTGCTGCTCACTCTCCCAATGCTCATCATGATCCAGCTGGTGCAAAGGGACAACAAAAGCATCTGCCTGCCCACTTGGAGCAAGCTGTCCTACAAAGTCTATCTCACCATCCTTTTTGGTACCAGCATCGTGGGCCCAGGGGTAATCATTGGCTACCTTTACATCCGATTAGCCAAGATTTACTGGGTGTCTCAAACAGCATCCTTCAAGCAGACCAAGCGGCTGCCGAATCAAAAGGTGCTCTATTTAATCTTCACGATAGTGCTGGTGTTCTGGGCTTGCTTCTTGCCTTTCTGGATATGGCAGCTCCTCTTCCAGTATTATGAATCCTTCCCTTTATCTCCCAAGGTGATGAAGAACATTAATTATCTGACAACCTGTCTCACCTACAGCAACAGCTGTATCAACCCTTTCCTCTACACCCTGCTCACCAAAAACTACCGGGAGTACCTGAAGAACAGACAGCGGTCCCTTAGCAGCAGCAGTGGGTACTTCCAAAGGAGGAATCGGTTTCAGAGGATTTCAGGGAGATCCCTGTCCACGAGCAGTCAGCACTGCACAGAGACGTATGTTCTTGCTCACGCTCCTTTGGGAAACAGCACTGCCTGAAGGTAAAATATATCTCCAAGAACAATCAATACTGACTTCAATGTTGCTTTGATTTAAAGTGTACATTGTAAAGGCAAAGCCTTAGCAGATCCATAACATGCACACATTTAGTCCAGAGGCTGTGCCATATGCCTGTTGTCATTTTCTTCAGTGCCACTGATTTGATGCTAGCAACATTCAGCTGAACATCTATCTAAATAGTCTTTTGCTTTTTATCTTTATATTTTATAGTGTATGTCTCCTCAAGTAGCCATCAATAATGACAGCCTATAATAGGGCCATGTTTTTTAATAGTATCAGCTGTCTCACAGAGTTTAAAATTATGTTATTCCCGTGACTGGCTGTGGTTTGCTCTTTCTTTTCTTTAGCAGTAGTGCTAAAATTGTAGTTGTATGAGGACTGAAAGCAGTGAAATAAAAACAAAGCAGCTGATGACTGTGACATGCAATTCAGTTTGAATTTGGGGTAGGACCGGACAAGTTGGATGAGGCACATCCAGGGGTGTTCGCCCTGGTTTCGGTCACATTCACATTTACCCTATACTCAAATGTATGCACTGGGCTTGATTCTCCATTCACACAGGTGTCTGTAGTGGAGTTACACCACAGTTTGTGTTAACAAGACAGGATTCCTGTGACAGTGCCACAGTCAGGGAACACTCAGCATTCCCTAATGCACTGCCCCCAAGCACACGAGCACCCATGTGAGGGAGCATCATCTGTCCTGGAGAACTGCATCTGCCCTCTGCCCTCCTCCAGGGAGGAATCAGGAACCTCTGATGTTGTTATTCTCAGGGCATCCATCAACAAACTGCAACATCCAGCCTGAGGGACCAGACCTACGTTACCGAGTCTAAGAGGAAAGTACAGAGGGAGAGGAGGGGGGGTGAGGGGATGTGGTCTCCAATGGGCAAAGCTGTGCTATCTGAAGTCCCTAACAATCTCAATTATAAAAGCAAAAGAGAGATCGCTCATTCTGTTCACAGGAGACGATTTTGCTTTACTGCTACAAAAAGTGAATACAGTCCTGCATACACCAAGAACGCTTTGCCTGTCCTGGCTTTCACTGATGATAAAGCATCATTAGTATAAATATATCCTCCATGGTGTCTGGCGCTTCTCCAGTGACTCTAAAAGTACTGTCCCTGGGATGCTGCCAACATCCGGACAGGAGTCCTCTGCTTGCATTAGCCCCGTTACCTCATTAGCAAGGATACAACGATGCAATGCCAACACAACTTTAACCGAGTTACAGAATTAGAAACAAATTAATGCTTACGAGTAAATTCAGGACTGCAGTGTGCTACGCCATTTGGCACTGAACTCCGTTTGCTTATACGGAAACTGAATTTAGGTTTTAACCACCTATTTCCCTTCAAGGCCTTTAAATGGTCATCACTTGTGGGGACAGGGAAAGCTCTGCTTCCAGCCTCCCTGAGGCTTGGAAAGAAATTGCCTTTTTCGGGCATGGGTTTGTTAAGATTGCACATGTCATGAAAGAGGACCCTCGTGCACACAGTTTTAACGCTGAACTGTTGCTGAAACTGGAAGACCCTCACCCTGTCTTCCCAACCGCCTCCACGCACACCATCCGCAGCGGTACTGGGACTCAGGGCGCCTCACCTGCGCCCTGTCTGCGGCGCGGGACACTGACCAGCAAGTCCTGCTACAGGATTAGCCCCTTCCTGAATTCAGAGGGGCAGAAATACCATTATACTTGGCTATTCCCTACACTGACAGCACTTGTTAGTTTTCAGACCCTCCTCAGGCTGCAGACACACTAGTCAAAGCCCACTAGAGAGAGTAAAGCAGCATTCACCCCACTGCAAGGAAGAGGGAGCCCATGGATGGGAGGTGAAAAGGCTTGCTGTACTCATGAACCCATTTTCCAGTTATATTGTCTGGTGTGTAGCATGGGTCAGAATGTAAAGTTTGGCTTCCTTACTCCTCCTTGCTCAGAAATAGCCAGACAAGCTCAGCACGAGCAGTCCCCATCGTTGTGAAGGAGAGCTACTATGGGTTGAGCCGTTAGAAAGCACAGTCCATCTTTTCTGAAATCAGATAGTCAAAATGATAGGGCGGTTTCCAAATCTCAACTCATCCAGACTTTACGCACCAAAGAGGACAGTACAGAAGAGTTACCAAAAGACAGAGGAGCAGACCTGTCTCCAGAGTTAATCAGTCAAACCCCCTTGTCCCCAGCAGTACTGCTCTGATTTGAAATTGCCTTTTTCGTGCATGGGTTTGTTAAGATTGCGCATGTCATGAAAGAGGACCATCGTGCACACAGTTTTAACGCTGAACTGTTGCTGAAACTGGTAGACCCTCACCCTGTCTTCCCAACTGCCTCCAAGCCCACCACCACCACCGCGTCTCAGAAATTATTTGCAAAAAACCTGGTGCAACAAGCGCCCTGAAAGCAGCATGAGCAGCGAGGCCATGCCAGAGGTCCTGCCGTGCCCTGGGAGCTGAGCTGGTCTCGACGCCGTGGGGGATCCCTGTCCCCCCCGGGAGGACACACAGCCTCAGCCCTGGGCTGCATCAGTCTCATTTCTCCTTTGACGCCTGTGCTGGGCTCTCAGCAGGGGCTTGCAAATGCGTTTGTCAAACCAGCACAACAAAGCCAAGAGAAAAGAAGACACCCGCAAGTCAGGGAACGATTGCAGGTGATGTTACTGTCAATACTGGGTGATCTTTGAATGATGAGATGTTTCATTCAAGCCTTTTGATTTCCACCCCAGGCTGGGTTGTTTTTTTTTTGGGGGGGCTCCTTCAAACACTCACGTACATCACCACTCAGCACAGGCAATAACAAGGGGATATTATTCAAAGTCTACAAGTAGAAGCAAGGCTCGGAGCAGTTTACAACACCATGTGTCCAAGCTCTGCATCCCCAACTAAATTTGCGGGGCATGAGCCACACTCAGATCCCAAACCACAGACAGCTGTCCCCTTCCTGAAACCAAACAGCAACTCAACCGCGAGAGCCTGCTGAATATAAATGGGGGAGCCAGAGCAGCCAGTGAGGTCCGAATAAGGAACTGCCTCCTCCAAGACATAGATTAATTGCTTGGTTAACGATAGCTATAAAATAGTTATTGCACCCTATTTATTCCTCCTCGCAGAAACCTATCATCAGTCAAAGATCCAAGAGCTGATCTTTGCATAAACAAAATTTGAAAACAATGTGAACGTGCCGTGCGTGTACACGTGGCCGCGTGCTTGCATACCTCAGACCATACCCCACACCAGCACCCTATTTGCCAGATCTTTCTTCCCTGTGGGCTGATACCAGGAGCTCTTTCATCATCCTGAAGTCTAAAATCCACTCACCCTCCCATGTCCGTCACATTCGGTGCCCCACACACTGGATTTCACCAGCTTCACCAGGTAGCAGAAGTCAAAACACTTTTTTTTTTTTTTTGGGGGGGGGGGGGGGTGTTCTAATTTAAGCCAGGGAACATTTAGCAATACCTCAAGACTCAAAGAAAGTATAGCTGTGAATACACCATCGCACGGTGTCCAAAAAGGGCCAGGCCAGAGATGCTCCTACACGCGAAGAAAGGTCGGGTACCCACTCTGGTGGCTGAAACAGGCAGCGAACTACAGCTACATCCTTTTCTTTGCCAGAAAAGGATGACGTTTGTGTTTACCCAAACTATCTGCAAATCCACCCAGAAATTTAAGAATCCTCCTGGAAATTCTTTTTTTTTTTTTTTTTTTATTTTTCTTTTTCCAAATACTGAATTGTCTCATTTCAGCCTTTAGGAGGCAAAACAACACAATTTCTCACTTCAAGATTAAGTTTTATTCATCGGTTTGCTTACGCTTAATTTCAAAAAATCCTCTGTACATTTTGTCCAGTCCTCAGGACTCTTACAAAAAGTCCCGCAGCTCAAGTAGCACAGCAGAGAGCAAATGCTCACCGCGCTGTGCATCCCTCTGTCCCAACCCTGTCCGGATGGGGTGGGCACCTGCGGTGGGGAGTGCTGCAGTGCCCCCCCTCTGCCCAATTCCCACTCCCAGAGTCGCAGCAATCAGGCACAGACCTTCCTCCTCGCCGTTGATGGAGCCTGATTTCAGCTGATCGACCACTCGTGTCTGGTCTGAGTCCCCTCCTCGTTCCTGCAACCCGGCGACCACAAAGGCAGGAGATGAGGCTGCTCTGGGCCACCCTTGTAACCCGTGCGGGTGTCCCACCTTGCTGCCTGGCAGACAACCAGGGCAGCAATTCTTCAGCATACCTCTACCCAGACAGAAAAACACGTGCTCCCAGAAGAGGATCTGGGCAATAAATCAACAGGGACGGTTTTGTTTCACTCAGAGCTGCAAGATGGGCAGGAGTGGAGGAGTGGGGACAGAAGGAGCTCTTTAGCTGTAGGTCACCAGCTCAGTAGGTGGCCAGGTTGGGAGGGATGGGATTTCCAGATCAGCAGGTGATCTCCCTTCATTTCTCTGGGCTGCTTGCTAGGAAACCCCTCATTTCAATGTTTGCTTGAGGGCATTAAAAGGAGAGGCCAAAGGCTGAACAGATCTTGGAGAGCAAACCCGCACTCTGGCAGAGCTGCTTAGAAAAAAAACATTCCTCTTTCCGGTGCTGTCCCACTTGTACCTGCTGTGACGGCCACACCAGGCTGAAATCGCCGTGCCCGAGCCTACCCCAGCACCCAGAGGAGCTGCTACAGCAGCACACGCTCAGAATGGCCTTTTTTTTCCCCCTCCTTTTTCTCACAATGCATGATCAAACCCCGAGACCCTCCCTCAGCTTTTACTACTTGTCCAGATCAAACTCCAGCTGTCTCCGGTGCAAGATCGGAGAATCCTTTGGAAGAAAAATATCAGACCCTCTCTCGTACCTGGCCAGCTTTGCTTTAAAGTGACACGCAGGCACATTAAATATTGTCTCATGCACAGCTGGAGCCAGGCCATCTCTGCATGGGGATCCACGCCATCTATTTATTGCATGAGCTCTCATATCCTGGAAAAAAAAGTGTCACTTCTAAATGATTCTGATCCCTTTTGCATCTCCAAATTCAGTATCGCGGCTGTAAGCCCTACTTACGCCCTGGTACTCCTGATTTGCAGTTAAGGATACTGATTTAGGCACACCAGAAATGTGGTGGAATCAAGATAAACGAGGAGACAGTGTAATAGCAGAGAACAAATCATGCTGCAAGAAGAGAGAGGCATATTTGAAAGTGGGCTGGGAAAGGAGAGGCAGAGCAAAAGCACGCAATTTGCTGCTGATTTCCATTTTTTCGGTGTAGTAAAACTGAAAGCTAACTGCAAACATTGCAGAAAAAAAATCTCACATTGTTGAGTGAGTTCCAAGCAGCAAATAAATCCATTGCAGATATTAACAAAGAAATGCATATGAGGGAAAATAATCCACGTTTTACAGTGATGGGCCCTTCACTAATTTTTATTACTTGGGAAAGAGACCTCAGAGCTATGATAAGTCACCAGCTTCACGCTCAGCAGCAATGCAAGAAGCAAACATGCCAGTTGCGCACAAGGGCATTAAGAGCAAAACTGGTTCAACCCAGTCCAGCCATTTCTGGTTTAAAATTGAGAGATTTTCCTCAATTTATCAGCTCTCAGGTTACTTAAGTACAATATCAGATGTGCTATGACCAAAGCTACTTCGTTTCACTTCGTGTAAACTTCCAGCAGCTCTCAACCAAAAACATTACAGGTCTGAATGCTACAGGACAAAGCACATAAATCCGATGTGTGGGTGCGACGCACGCAACTCTCCCCAGGCAGCTTTGAGGCCAATCTGCAGCAGCTGCTCAAATGCCATTGGCGCAGTAAACATTTCAAGAGAAAGTTTAGCTTGATTTTATTCTGCTTTCCCAGGAACAAACACACCTTCACCCTAGTTTGAGATCAAGGAGTCCACCAGTCAAAAATAAATAAATAAATAAATAAAATCAGAGTTTTATATGCAGACTGAAGGCTTGCTGCTCAATCCAGTCTTCCCAAACGTTCGTCACCTGGAAAGCCATCTGTCTGCGAGGAGAGCTCATGTTTTTGCCACAAGAGAAAGTGCAAATATCATAAATTTCGTTTCAAAGACCAAAACACTCAGGCATGCATAATTTTAACTGTCATTAGTTTTAATTACATGTCAAGTAGCTGCTGTTACTAGTTTAAAGCTGTCTAGGAAGAGGATAAAATAACACAATAAGAGTAAATATACAAAAAAAAAAAAAAAAAAATCAGTGAAAGAACCTGCCTGATGAAGTGAAATATCCACTGGCACAGGACCAGATAGGATTTGTCACAGCAGCTCTGACTGTAACTACTGTCCTGGTTGATTCAGGCATCACCCAGTGCACACAGACATCCTGCAGCTCCCTTAACAGAGTTAGTTCATCGGCACCAGCCGCAGTCCCAGCCACAAAACATCCAAGACCTGTCTTTTCAGGTACGCCAAAGGCAGCACAAAGTAAATTAATCCTTCTGGGAGAGAAAGGCAAATGCCAGCAGTGAAGTAGGAGCACCAGTAAGGTAGTGACATGAGAGACCAGTAAGGACATGAGATCAAATACTCTGACAAAGATTTCTAACTCTTAATCACTATGCCTCAAAAATAAAATAAAGAAAAGGGGGGACGTTTCTTCCACAGCAGAGTGGTAGTGGGTACCGACATGTTTTGGGATCCAATGTACCAACTACCCCTTCCAAAATTTTCTTTTCCAAGAAATCGTGACTGTTTTCAACTATCGAACCTGAGGGGCACACCTGAGCACACGTGGGCAGCAATGGTGCGCTCTGGCTTTTCCTGCACTCATGTTTATTCAAAACACTAACGAAGCGCACCCAGCCAGTCTCCTGCTGATTACTTGCTTAGTTTACAGTTTACCGCTCAGAGGAGAGTATTACATAATTAATTCATTAACTGCAAGCATTTTGCAAACAGAATTGTTGCATCCAAAATGTCTATGTGAGTTGGTGAGTCACTAGTATTCGCTGATATCCTCGTGGACAAATTCCTGTTCTGTGCCCAGAACAGGAACGGGAGAGAGCTCAGTACGGAGGACAACCAGGCTACGGCAGCAAGACGCAGCGTGCCACGAGCCCCTGCAGCTCCTGCAGCCACCGACCCAGCTGCCCTCGCAGGACAACCTCCCTGGGGATGCGAGGTGCCCCAGGAGAGCAGTCCGGCCAGGCCACTTTGGAGATGCTGGACCTGACTTCAGATGAAAGAAGCAACGTCACTGAAGTCAGGGGAGGAAAAGAATTTTGTGGATTTCATCCTTGTCTTGTGTTTCGCCAAAATATTCGGATAATTTAGCAACATTCAGCAAAACCTGGAGAGGAGTAAGGCAGGAGCGAAGCAGCACAGGGGTCCCACCTGGCGTTGGCTGAAATGTGCAGGTAGCCCGTGGAAAAGAACATCTGATTATGAAGGTTATGGGCCAAACCACCCCAGGAGCCGAGGACTGACACAGATATGTATTACCGTTCAGGCTGAGATCTCCGGAAGAAATACACGTTTGAGTTTGCACAGAGTCTGCCTATCCTGTGTTTTCAACTGAGGCTACGAATCTCTTATTTCATGCAAGCTAAGCTTACCAAGGAAAAACTACAGGGCCAAGTCGCTAAAAAATAAACCAGGCTGACTTCAACGGGAGTCAATGCAATTGTACCAATTTACCTTAAAAAAAACAAAACAAAACAAAAC
>NW_009646633.1:857940-861589 GCF_000708025.1 Charadrius vociferus
TCAAAACATTTTTTACCCTTTGACTCCACTAAATGTGAATTTCAGTTGTCCACGTTAATAACAGTCAAGATAGCAAATAATCTTGTGAATGATGAAGTAATCCGCTTACTAGGACTTGCAGTACTCAAATGCAAGGTCTACCCCAAGTCACACTAGAGACACTACAAAACAACACCACATAAGGTGGAATTTCCAAAGCTTTCCGGTCCTTGAGGCATCAGAAAATGGCGCGTTTCCTCTCTTTAAGGAAGGTTCAGCACAGGCTGCTTGTGCTGCTCCAGCCTTCTCCTCCGTGGCTGGATTTCAGTACAGCAGCTTTGGCCATCTGGCTTCATTAAGACAGCATCGTGTCCCCAGCTTTTCTTGATGGACCAAAAATAGTAAGAGCAGTTTCCCATTTCGCAATCCCTCATTAAGCAGTGCTAGCTGGTGGGTTGATTACAATTTAGTTTAGCTAATTAAAGAAGAAAACATCTTTGTAAGCTGCTGGAGCTTGATTTGCTTTCTGCTGCCTAAAAATTCTTCCTTGATTTGAAACCTATGTCTGAAAAGATCTGCCTTTGGGCCAACCTGTGACAGAACATACCCTGAAGCAAACACCGAACGCTGCCACACTTCTGCACCACAGCAAGAGAGGAGCTTTCATTTATCCTAGCCCTGATCAACGGATGGAGCTAAAACCTAAATAACCTCTAAGAGAAAACAACCGGCACCAAAGCACCGTGCGGCAGGACCAACCATGGGATTTCAGACACTCTGCATTCGTGCAGACCCCATTGCAGTTGCTCTTTATGGTCGCCCCTGCCCAGGGAGGTTGGGCTGGGAGGTATGGGGCATGCCCATGCCCTGCTGGGAGAGGGCTCCATCCCACCCACGCAGCTGCCACCCTAAGGCTCCCTGTCCAGGTTAAAGGAAAATGTTTGACCCTAATGCATGAAGTAGCTGTACTCAGCCACCAGAGACCTAAAAGTTATCTTTCTCCCATTCTACAGGAACCCTAAACTATTAATATCCTTGACTGAAAAGAGAAGCCCACAGGCTTCGATACCTGGGTTCGGAGCACTTGAGGATTATCTTGGATGTTTTAAGAATCACAAATACCTGCTTTAGACATTTTTCTTGGAAGAAAAAAAAACTCCTCCAAGCCTTAGCGGTGAAAAGCAAAAGCCCAGCCTATATCCCCACACAGAATCACAGAAAGGTCAGGGTTGGCAGGGACCTCTGGAGATCACCCAGTCCAACCCTGGTGCCAGAGCAGGGGCACCTCCAGCAGTGGCACAGGACGGCGTCCAGGCGGGTTTGGAATGGCTCCAGAGGGGGAGACTCCCCCACCTCTCTGGGCAGCCTGTGCCACTGCTCCACTACCCTCAAAGTAAAAAAGTTCCTCCTCATGTTAAGATGGAACACCTGAACAACAAAATACCCTTCCCAGGGTCAGGAGGTAGTTCCTGTGCCCTGCCCACACCAGGAAAATCAACAGGTCCCCACAGAACAGAGGGGAGCAGTGGGGCCATGCTGAAGACACTTGGCTGAAATTGAAGAAATTTTAATTAAAGTGTCTCCAACACAGACTTTCATGTGAACCTAGGCCAGTCAATTAATTTATCTGTGTTTAAGATTCTCGTCGCTAACTTGCCCGTTCTTTCCCCCAACCTTTCTCCCTCTTGCCTATTTAGGATATAAACTCCACCTGACACTGAGCACCTCTTGCAAAGCCTGTGCAGATGTTCAGCACAGCGGGGCCGCAAAAGTGACCGATGACTTCAAAAGCTGCTCTGACACAAACAACAAATTTCAGCTGCTAATGTTAAAAGCAAAGGTATTTACAACGGAGAGGCTTTAATCCCGGACAAAGCTGGTGCCGTGGTGTCCAATGTCCATACATGGACAGCACATGTCATCCCTGCTCCTGAGTGAGGAAGCGGCAGGAGATGTCTCTGCGGCAGGAGAGACCTCGCTCCGTGCGTGCCGCTTGCCAACAGCTCCGGGGGACGGCTCTGCCCTCCCGAGCCATGTTATACAGCTGCCTATAGACTCATTATGATAAATTATTTCCCCCTTCCCACCCCAATGCATAACAAAGCATAACTTTCTGCCCTGCTGTGAAAAGAATGGATGTCTCTGGATACGTGCTTATGGAAGAGCTGCACTGGCGCATTTGGAGCTTCTCCGACTGGCCAGGTAAATCCATCACTGACACGTAAAAATGCTGCCCAAACGGATTAGCTATCACATTGCGTATCTTGGCTCAGGAAAGCAGGCTAACGTCAGATGACCCTAGTATTAGTTAAATGCAGCTGTTTCTCCTTCGAGAGTCAAGCTGGATTTGCAGCTTGAGGAGAATGAAGTACCCAACAGCACTACCCAGCGCTGCACTAACACCCCTCGCAGCTGCCCCTAGCCAGTCTGAGCCTACCAGCTACGCCTGAAAATTAGCTTTGAGGGGTTTAGAAACTGTAAAAACTGCCTTTCACTGGGCTTCTCCCCACAAGCCTCCAAGCATCTGTAGGTGTTACTCCCCGCCACAGCTCAGCACGCTGCAGAAGTGGGGCTCTGGGGAGGAGCTGGGAACACCAGAGCAGAGCAAACCTCTGGGCACAGCTGTGAGACGACAGGCGACGGCGTGCATGGAGGAAAGGACTATCGCAGCTTTGGGTAACAGTCTGCCAGACAGGGATGGAGAAGAGCTGTGGATACCTATCTCCTGGGGGTTAGCAAACCCCTCCAGAAGAGCACACGTCTCAAACCGCTCAGCTCCCAACGGGAGGATCAGCATGTCACGGTGTCCCCTCCACCTCTCCTGCAACAAGCTGAGCTCCCGTCCCAGGTCTGGACCTTAAACAAGTATCACCCCATCCCTGTCGATAAAGAAAAGCTCACAATATTTGCTTTCCTTACTGAAGTCCTTTGAGATCAATGCACAAAACAGCAGTACACTGTATACTTCTTGGATCTTCGCTTTAGCATAAACTAACACACAGTTCTATGTTTTCTTTATTTCCGAGCAAAATAGTTTTCAAGAGGAGAGAGGATCTGCCAGGTTGGTTGGGGAAGGGAGTAAATCGTGTTGGGGTACAAGCAGGGAGACCCGAGAGCTCTGCCCAAAGCCGTGCTGAGCCGGAGCTGTCTCCCCGCCATGGTGCAAGACAGCTTCAGCCCCGAGAGGTTGAGCACCTCCCGGCTGCAGGACCCGGGTGAGCTGAAGGGAAAAGCAGAGCCCCGGGAGGCAAACTCAACAGCGAACACCGCTCAGCACGCTGCCTGCCGCTCACACAGAGACAGGACAACGCTGCGTTATCCTTGGCACGGCTCCCCCGAGCTGCGGTGATGTTTATAAGGGCGCTCTTTTAAACGAAAGAAAAATATGCCCAAGCTGAGTTAAATGGCAGATGTTTCTTTAGACTGAAGTTTGGCAGGGGATGCAGAACAGGATTGTTCTGGCACCATCCGAGGCGGCACTCTTGTGGAGGTTTCTCTGTCTCCTTTTTATTTATTTACGTACTTCTTGTGAACGTGTAGTTCTTTCTTGGGGCTGCGCAGAGCCTGCGTGGCAGAGGGTGGAAGGGACTTGCTGATGCCCACTGATGGGGGAACCAAAAGTTGTCTATGGACACCAGAATAACCATGTAGGAGGGTGGATATATATCAG
>NW_009646633.1:861670-880845 GCF_000708025.1 Charadrius vociferus
CGCAGACATAAGGCTGCGCACGTGAGCAAAAGCACCATGTTCCTGCTAACCCGCTCTGAGGCAGCTTTGTTAACATTCCTGGTGGATCAGTAGCAAAGATAACAGAGTTGTCTTTCGGTCCTGGAAAAAGCAAGCGTATGCTTTGGGTAAAGGGTCACGGTGAGACAATCAAGAGCCACTTGCACTGATTTTCATCCAAGGAATTTTCCCAGACTTTCCCCGTGAGCAAAAGCACCATGTTCCTGCTAACCCGCTCTGAGGCAGCTTTGTTAACATTCCTGGTGGATCAGTAGCAAAGATAACAGAGTTGTCTTTCGGTCCTGGAAAAAGCAAGCGTATGCTTTGGGTAAAGGGTCACGGTGAGACAATCAAGAGCCACTTGCACTGATTTTCATCCAAGGAATTTTCCCAGACTTTCCCGGAGATCTATATCGCATCTGCTTAGCATCACCCCGCAGCCTCTAAGCATCTCCTGCTGCAAGGTGCCAAACCAGCTTAGCAAAGCCAGGGGAATACAAGAGCCTTGCAATAACAGCACCTAAAATCCGCACAGGGAGGAACAATTTGTCCTTCATCATTCCTGTAACAGAAAGCTATATTGGGCTACAATAAGTTTCTATGTTCTCTGCACCCATTACATTGGAAAAACCTCAATAACAGCAAAGTGTCAGAAGCACTGTTAACAACTGGCAAACCCAGCTCGATGTGCGGCACCGAGCAAGCAGGGCACGAGGGCCCAGCTCTGCATACATAGGGTGGGGAAAGCATCACTTGTAAGCACTTTGCTACACCTATAATTACAGGAACGTACAAATGGAAGTAGAGACTGCCCAGATCCAACGTGGCCCAGAAGCTCAGTCTATTAACAGCCAGAAGTATGGGGAGTGAGACCCCATCCCAGCCTCAGCAGGTGCCCTCAGTGTCCATGCCTTCCTACAGCCTCTGTTGTAAGCGCACCGCATGCTTCTTTTCTCCATCCTGGGAAGGACTTGCCTCTCAGTAGGGTCCAGACCTAATGGGGACTCTCCACACACAGCTCTGGGATAGATCTGCATCACTCAGGAGTCATAGCATCAACATGTCTGATCCTTCAGTGTGATTCATAATTTTGTAGATAGGAATTCCAGAAAATTTGGCTGGTTCTGAAGTCAAATATCACAGGAACAGTGTGCACCTTCTATAACTAGCAGAGCCTGAACACTATTAGTCAGTACCTGACAGCAACAGAAAAATCAGTGTAATTGGCATCGTACAGTATGTGGTTATCCTCAGGAAATTGTACCTTGCTGGACCAAGCCACAATAAAAGGGCTTGATTTAACTCTGCAGCTCAATGCACCGGGGCCCTACAGCAAATCACTATTATTTGAAGCACAATAAATATGGGACCAGTTCAAAGGCCACTGCAGACAGGGAAGAGCATCCCGCTGATCTTAGCAGGCTTTGGATCAGCCCCCGTAGGACTGTGAAAAAAAATGCTGTCTCGAGTCCTTGCCCACTTTTTGCAGCGCACAGATACGTCTCACAGAGCCCCAGCTCACTTGGGTGTGAAATAAATGCTGCCCGTTTTGGCAGAGATACAGACAGGGAAAGCAGGAGACAGCATACAGAGGGAGCAAGAATTTTTTTCCTCCCCTTTTTGACTACTAGTGTTTTCTGTGACGATCCCCACAGCACTCAATATATCCGAAATTAAAGAAGCTACTATAGAGAAACAGCAGGTGTGCATGGGTGAGAAAGCTTTAAAATAAGCCCTTTAAAATGAATTCTTGAATAATGATTTGTATCTGAAGCTACTTAGATAGCGGCACGTTAACAGCTGGCAGAACTGACGGTGCCTATTCTGCTCACACAGGCACAACAGAAATACGTGCTTTATCTCATAGCCATGCTGGGTGCAAAGCACATTTCTCTGAAGATTTTCATTCACCCTCAAAGCACTTTGAAAACACAGAGAGCTGTTTATCCAATTACACACCCAGCTCCTCCCTTGTCCTCCCTCTTCCTCAGCGCTGCAGTTCCAGCAAAAATGCTGGGTCCATCCTCAAAAGCGCGCTCCTTTTTTTTTTTTTTTTTTTTTTTGCAGTCTCACAGACGTTCACTTATCTCCCTAATTCCCGGCCCCTCGCTCTTCTCATCAAACCAAAGTATTTAACCGCACAAGATTGTCTCAAGAGGCTAGCAAAAAGATTTACCGCATGCTTAAGACGTGGAAGCTCCTCCAGAGCCTGAGAAGCATGCTGCAGCAATTCCAGAACTGCTGTAGATCAACCTACCTAATTTTACAACCTACAAAATAACTCCAAGTTTTTTCACCATGGCCCCTAGAAATAAGGAAGGGAGTTGTTTTCCCGTTTCCTCGGGCAGACGCATTTACATGAAGATTAACCTTCAAAACTGTCACCAATCAGTCAAAGCCCCGTAAGCAATTTGAGAACAACCTTCCCGCAGAGCTGGGCTGCTGCGTCGGGCTCAGATATCCACCAGCAGCGCTGGGCTAGAACCAGGGGGGATAAAGTCCTCCCTACTGCCCCAGGACAGGCTGGCCCCAGGACATCGGGATGAGGAAAGCATGCGGGTCTTGCCTTTTTTGAGGCCTGAAGAACAAATTATAGTTTCAAGGCACAGCGTCAAGAGACAGATTATCACACGCTTTGGCTGTTGGTGCTACTACAGCCATGAGAACAGATGAAGTAGGCAGATGTCTAGAAACTAAGGCTGTATACATCAGGCGAGGAAAGGAATCGGAGTCCTTCCCTAGAGAAAAGGATGTTATCATCACTGATTGTTTAGCTAGGAGTCATCCTGGAACATCACGTGTTATGGAAATGTTACCTTGGCATTCACTATGGGCTTCTTCAGAAGGGTTTGGTGGTTTTAACTTTCTCACTAATGGACACTCATGAAGTCTCAGCCTCATGAAGTCACCAGCCTTTTGAATTTCTCTCTCCATCCAAGACAGAGCACGGACTGAAATCCCTGCGGAGTGTGAGGAGGAGGGCTTGGCCCAGCAGTGAGACTGGGAGAAACCCATACTCACACAGCGCCCGCTCTGGAGAGGGCTCTTGGTCTCATCTCCCACCAGCAGTGAAATTTATTCCAGGGTTTTGCCCGCCTCATGAAGTCACCAGCCTTTTGAATTTCTCTCTCCATCCAAGACAGAGCACGGACTGAAATCCCTGCGGAGTGTGAGGAGGAGGGCTTGGCCCAGCAGTGAGACTGGGAGAAACCCATACTCACACAGCGCCCGCTCTGGAGAGGGCTCTTGGTCTCATCTCCCACCAGCAGTGAAATTTATTCCAGGGTTTTGTTTTCTCTCTATTTTTTTTTTCTCCCCTAAATGATCTGAAGTCTCCACTGGGACTCTGCATTTTGGGTTATTCCAGTCAGCAGCAACACTAGTGGCTTTTGGACTGCAAAAAGCAAAGTGAAAAAGCAGACAGTGGTGGGAGGAACAACACAGAGACATTCTAGTGCCAGCACTGATGTCACACTGAATAGATATTTGAAAGAATTTAGTGGCTTGGTATCATTTACTCCCAGAAGCAGCAGCTATCCAAAGCACTCCAGCACGATTTGCACTCAGGAATTCTGGTCTCTACGTGCTGGACAAGTGGAACAAACTCTGGTTTGTATCTCACACTGAAGGGACAGGATGGGTTGAAACGTCCTGGACCTTTTGGTGTCCAACTGTTTAAATATCATCTTTACTGGCTCAAATGTGAAAATCCCCCCATCTTCCAGGAGGTGACCTGAATCGAGGGGCAGAATTTTCATGGGATAACACCGAGCAGGACCTCCTTGTGTCTCTGCAGAGGGTTTGGCTGCCCAGGCTCCCTCCTTACTCCTTGTGCAGGAACGTGGTCCACTGGCAGCGAGGCGCTGGGCAAGTCTGATCTGGCAAGTAAAGGGCAGGGACATGCTACAGGCTTGGCAGAAAGCAAAAGAATTCAAAAGGCACAAGCAAATAGCACTAGGAGATGCTGTCCTTTCCTATGTCAAACCCCACCCCAGCAGAATTAGGGATACACTGCAGAGGTCGGGGATGGAGCCGGGCTCCCCCTGGGCAGCATGGACCTCGTTGCGTCTGAGCAACCTGGTCTGCTGGAAGGTGTCCCTGCCCACGGCGGGGGGGTGGAACTAGATGTTCTTTAAGGTCCCTTCCAACTCTAACCATTCTACGATTCTATGATCTGTCCCTCCTACGCCCTCCTCCAACAACACGCCCCGACCCCAGCCTGTGCCATGACTGGTGCAGCTGGGCAAGAACTGTCTCAGCAGAGACAACCCCGATGCTCCTGCTGTGGGAAGGGCTGGTTTCCAGCAGCAGGACCCTCAAAGGCAGTGGGGAGCAGTGGTGGGGAGCGCTGCTCACACTGGGGAGGTGCAGAGGCACCACACTGCACTTGCACGAGCTACTGCCAGCGTTTGTGATGCCAGCAGGATGGCGTGCTGCAGAGGCTGGCATTGCTTTTCTGCACCACGAGAGCTGGTTTTAATTAGCTCCTTCACCTCAAAGAGAACATGCGTACTTTCAGGATGAAGTGGGACCACTGACAGGGCTGGGGATGCTGGGAGAAAATATCCTGCAGGATAAGTAAGAGCACTTCTACTCCTGTTATTCCACAGTTTTACCAGTGTATTATCCACGTTATTCTCAGCAGGTAAAACGCAACCTGTGCTGACAGCAGGCAAAAGATACCTGAATCACATCCTGCTTCTGCACCATCCAGTAAAAGAGGATCAAAAAAACCTTACAGCTACTTATTTACTTGACAGACTTCGCATTCAGAAATTCTCTTTCCAGATTTTGAGGTAAACAGTAATAAAAAAAAAATTATTCATCACTTTTGCTTCCATCAGTTAGGTAATAAGGCTTGTTACTTGGCCATCACTGTTTTCTGTACAGGGAGCTTTCCCGCAAGTGTCACAACAGTAGTCAAAAAGCACAGTCTGTTCACATGGTAGACAGAGAATCACCAGGCTCCTGGTCTGACCCTAAGCCCATTTTGAAGCCAGTGGGACCCTTTGATTAAGGTCCTTGATGATCTGGCAAATTTACAGAGGAACGCTTGGTTTCGAGTGACAAAGCAGGAGCTGTTCAGAGGAACGAGTTCCAGTTGCTTTAGCTTTCCCATCAGTACTGTCTCTTCCGGTGGTCTTGGACATCTCTCCACATACGTACACCTTTGCTTGATCACTCACTGCTCCCTGATACAGTATTTATTTTTTTTTAATTATTATTTTGGTGCATAATACATGTTGTCATTTCATATTCATTTAAAAACAATTCAAACTCCAGAACAGAAAAAGCAGCACAGTCCAGACTACTTAGGTGCATTTCTAAGAAATCCAGTGTCTTTGTGTTTGAAAAATGAAAAGCAGAGCCTGCCCTGAATTTAAGATTATACAAATAACTTTGAAGCTGATCATTCAAGATCAGAAAGGAGCTTTCTGTCTCCAGGCTGGGGAGAGACAGTTCCCCCCATCCCTTCTGCCCAACCAGCAAGCACAACTGTCTTCTACACACCCAGCAAGTGGTGGGATGGGTCTTCTCCAGAGCCCAGAGCTGCTCGGCTGCATGCAGCGGTGGAGGACACTATGGGAAAGTAAATAAAGCTGCGCCACAAGAGCAAACGACAGCTGCAGTGCTCCTGCTGCTCACAAGGGTCTTTTTTTGCTGCAGCGTGACAGCCCTGGGAGAACCTAAGCAAAGCCCGCAGGCTGGTCGAGAGCTTCCCAGGGGCTGAACATGATGCTGCTGCCCATCAGCTCCTGCCGGTCGGACACGAACAGAAGAAATGGGAGACTTTGCTGCCTGCGCTCTCCTTTCCCTGTCCTTCCTCCACCTCTGCCTCTCCCGCTCCAGCACACGCTCTCCTCTCCAGCCCTCGCCGCAGCCAGTGCGGGATGCCAGTGCCACCACCCAGCAAAGAGCTCCGGCATCCCGACAGCAACACCGCTCTCTTCAGCCTTAAACATCATGAGTTGCCAACAAATGTCTGACCATTGGTTTGGTCAGAAGCATTTAGGCAGTGCAGAGGCTTTAAGATGGATGTAGGTATAGCAGTGAATCCCCGTCTAAGCCTCACCAGCTCAGCTTCCCCATCATAAAGATGATGCAGCAAATTAAACCTGGAACCAAAGGGCTCTGGATGCATTCTGCATGCAGCCTGGCATGGGGTATTCTACAGGCACACACCTCGTACCAGGCTTTCTAATCGTGCGTGTCACTGGTCTCCTGGTCTAGTGCTATGGGTTGGGAATAGCTAAATTGCTAACATCATCATCTGAAAGGGAAACAGGGAAAATCCTGTGGCCAAGACCAGAATCAAGAATGACTGTACCCTGGAGAAATCTCTGGCAGGAAAACAGGGACCCATATTCTGTGACCACCCCAGCCAAACATCTGATCATCCTAAAGTAATTCCCTCTTTGCCTTGCTTCATGAACGCAAAGGGCTTGGAAAGCAAACACTGCTAAGCATTAGCAACAGCAGATAAGGGAAGAGCTGAGACACCAACAGATACAGCCTGAAGCATCAGATAAGTAGAAGAAAGATGCTACTGTACAATATGGCTGTGCCAGTACTTCTGCTACTGCAGCTATCATAAGCATCTCATACCAGCTTTAAATACAAGTGGCAGACACACACACACCACCCTCCCGCTAAGCTACGGTACGTAAATACAACCAATAAGTGGCATCAATATCGTTTTATCCAGCATTTATTAAAGATCAGCTTTTTCTTTGCTACTCCCAGTTGAAGCAGATCAAATGGTTGCACGGGAATGAGACGATCAAAACATAAAGAGAAATCATCACCAGTGTTTCTCACCACAGACTTAGCTGGGTGGCTGTAGGATTAACTTGCCTTGAAAAGAAGAAAAACATCGCACTTTATGCTGAAGCACTAAAGCCACCAGCCACCAAGCACCCTCTCATGATCTTCTCTAAGTCAATTCATCTGCACTATGAAAGTCAACAAACTCATTAAAGCACCAGCGTAATGTATTTGCCCCACAACGCTTTTTGCCCCTCAGTTAATGAGTATGGAGGAGAAAAAAAGGACAGATGTGGGAACAGTTCGCTGGTACCACTATGGAGACAGCAGTCACCTTCATGCTCTGGGCAACTGATATATTAACGGTATATTAAAAATGACAAGTTTCAAGGACTCATGCAATGGAGACGGTCCTCATTTGCCACATGAAAACAGACTGGAAAAGCGTCTGTCGTGATGCTCTTAACTGGATCTTGAACCCAATTGTCCATCCTGTGAGATGGCTCTTTCGCATCCAGAAGAGATATGTGCGCACCAAAGTAATGCAACATAACTATAATCAGCAAGTGCAAGGTGGTCATAGCCATATCTCAGAGTGAGGCAAAAACAACAATTTCTTCCATGTATTTTCCTTCTGTTCCTTTCACAATTTACAAAAGACCCAGTTATCATTTTCTCAACTGGATTCATTTCAAGCAGCTATTTCTTCAAAGTACGCTCTGATTTTTGTTGCTTAGTTTGGACTGGACACCAGTGTCAGATGGGATTGCTACTGGTCCCACGCTGGATGGAAACACACTGACAGACCTGGATTTCTGATGAAAATTTTCACACTTGCAAATTGACACATTTGCTTCCTGCAAATAAACACTCACAGTTGCTTTTCCCAAAGTCATTCCTGCCAGCAAATGCATTAGCTCAAGTGTTTGGGCATTTGACCACAAAGAAGGTCACAAAAAACAGCAGAAGCAAATGCAGCATTTAATTTGACAAATATTTACCAAAAAAAATGGCACCCAGCCTCTATGGCAGCCATCCCACAGTAATTATACTCCTTGCATCCCTGTCTAATTTAGAAAACTTGAATTAAAGGAAATCATCAGTATTTTGGGGGGGGGAACAAAGTTTACGTTGAGTAAAATCTAGGCTCATGCAACCAGCCACCAAAAGTGCTGTGGAGCTCCCAGGCAGAGCTTCAGAACAAATTTTTCCAGCTCTAGGTTACAGAGGTCCGTGTTTAATAAGTTTTGACTCGTCAGTAATTCCCTGGCAGCAGTCTGAAGGGAAAGCGTGGCAAGTTTTGAAAGGCACCAGACTGAGGGAGCTCACAGATTCGTACTTGTCACTGATGACAGTGAGACACCTTTCAAAGGGTACTCTGAGAAAATTGTTTTATGTAATTACGGAGATTTATGTTCCTTACAGTTCCAGGAGGTTCACTGCTATCCTGGAGCTCTCGGCGCAGAGGAGTCAACAGAAGAAAAATGTAATGTCATCTTTGGATGGAGAGCGTATCATCGTACCCACGAGGTAAATAAAGTGGCCGGCTTCAGTGTTTGGTTAGGTGAGAATAAAGCAACCCCTCCCTTGGTAGAGGCAGAGACGGCGGGAAGAGCCTCACCACGGCAAATCACTGCGGCGAGCAGAAAAACGCCGTCCGAGCTGGGAAGCAGCGACCACATTTTGGTTTATTTCCACAGGGCAGATAGAAGCAGCTCATTATCAGAGGCACTGAGTTTGCCAAGACTTCTCCTCATCGGTGCGCATGACGCGGTTAGTCTGCAACAGTTTTCACGGTTTGAATGTTATTAACGACAGCGTGTTGAGGTCTCATTTAGGGGTAGGGTGTCCAGAGCAAACGTCTACAGCTATAAACCGCAAGAGTCCTAGCCACAGCCCTGAATTCCCCCAGTGTTGTATAATGTTAAATTTATCGTTTAAATAGCACCCCAACTGAGGTTTCAGTGAATCAAATATATGGAAAACAAATGTCAAAGTCCATCTATTTAACTTAGTGTATACACAGGGCAGAAATAATGAATCCATAGAGATGTAAATCAAGGACTTTCGAAACCAAATCTGTCATCGCCCTATCAGGATAACAACAGGACATTGTGCCACCAACTCCTACACTTTTCTACCAAGTCTCAGATATACAGTGAATTTTATTTTCATTTTTTTAATGCTCTGGTTCCTGAAATCCCTAGACTGTTGGAAAACCTCGTCTTTTTTTTTAAAAAAAAAAAGTTTCTAGCCCCTCAGGTTGTACAGATCAGCTCATAAACATGACAAAGATGACAAAGAGAAACCCAGGTCTAGTTTCTCATGCCATCTTGTGACACCTAAGCCAGTCCCAGGCCAAACTTCTGGCTTAGCTCCAGACTAATGCTCCTGCTCCCCGGCACCCGTGGGTTCACTGCCTGCCCTCAGCCCCTGACTCAGCGCATACCGCCTGGGAAAGCCTTGTACCAAAGACAAGGGCAGGGTAAAAGAAACAAGGTAATGAAAAAAAGGCAAACTAAAGAGGCCATTTGAGTCTTCCTGACACAGCGTTTCCCCAGTAAGATGGCAAAGACCTGGAGAAAGCACCACCAGAATGCACCCAAATCAAAACCCTGCGATGGGAGGCTCACAGACGGCAAGAAATTTTAAATGTTGGCTTTCAACTGCACTTATACATTGATTATAACATGTAGTTACATACACTTTGAATGAACAACACTTTGAATGCAATGCCTGAGCTCCGGGCCAGCAGCATCTTCTCTGGGTAAGAAGGTTTGCTCCGGCTGCAGGACTTGCTCCCCGAGGCAGGAGACTGAAACTGCTTCACGTATGCACACTGCTGAGGTTTTCTCTAACTGGAAATGTTCCTTCTGTTATTCTGAACAGTCTGTCCACACTTCATGGCATAAACTGCTTTAGAAATTACAGCCCTGGAATGTAAATCCGGGGCAGGCTGGCTGCTAGCCCTGGCTGCTCCTCGCAGCCTCTTTGCCAAAGGGTATCTGGTGTCAGCAATAGAAAGAGGAGCAGAAGCATTAAAAAAAGAAAAGCAAACACCTCACTCCAAGTAGCCATCCATGCAACCGACCAGGCCCATCTGCTTTGTGCCGCAGAAGAGGGGTGGACAGAGCCCCCATTTCGGACAAAACAATTCTTCCGTAATATACACTCCCCCCACGTTTCCACTCCCCATCTGGAATTTGCCCCAGCGCCACACTACTGGGCCTCTTGAAATGGCTTCTCGATCCGTCAGCATCGAGGTGGAAAGCATAAAAGACTATTTTGGGTGAGAAACGCTCATAGGTGCTGCTGCAGAGTGGGTTTGGGGAAGGGTCCCCGGGAGCCGAGCGCAGGGCACTGCACGGACCACCAGTGCACCCGGTGGTCCCGGACCCCCGAGGCACCCAGCCTCGGCCAGAAGAACAAGCAGGATACGCGTCCACCCCCCAGACGCCTCCAGTGCATGGGAACGCAGCCAAACGAAGCAGCCTGGTCCAAGGCCTGGCCTCCAGATGTTCCCAGATAAGAGAAACAGCTTTGCACCGCGGTGATATTTTTCCTCCCCTCTGCTCACGCGTAACTTCACAAGGGTTAAGAGGGCTAAAGCGCATCCACGTTAGCAGTGTTCAGATGCAGTTATCTATCCCGTACTAAGGCAAAAAAAATAGCGTAGCCCAACTAAATCATGATAACGGGCTGCATTCCTGAGTCCCTGTGATGGCCCCTGTTTTATCAACATAGCAACCAGAAAAGAGGTTTTTGGCCCCAGATGATATGCGATAATTGACAGCAGTACTGGAAGGGCATATCTTCTATATTACTGCCTGTGTTTTTAACATTAAACTCTACCACCATATTTAAGGCCAACAGAGGGTTTACAGGACAAGTGCCAAATACGTTAAAAAGGTTTCATCACATAAAATTATATCTTAAGCACTAAAGAGAACAAATGAGAAATTGGGTGAAGGCAGATGCCAGAGTGACAAAGCTAATACTGGGACTCTTTATCTTCACAGAAAAATGACCGGGTAGCTGCTGATTTGATGTGTTGCAATTAAAGAGTAATTTACACAGTGCCACTTAGTGACAAGTATAATTATGTCCTACTCAGAGTACATATCAAATAATAATTGCCTCCAGCTGAGCTGGAGTTTGTAACCCACTGAAAGGGACTTCAATGATAAGACCAAACATGGATTTCAGCTAGAAAGTTTATGACTGACCAGATCACAGGAGTTGCTCACAGCCCTTCAAAGAAAATTGCAGTAACAGCTTGATCTCCTCTACATAAATAATGATATTGATCTATGCACGGATCTATAATAAAGATAAGAAGCTACAGAAGAAATTATGACATTTCTAGGACAGATCATACGGGAAGATGTTCAATTCACAAGGCTCTGCTGCCTACAAGCTTTAAAAAAAAAAAAAATAAAATTGGTGCAGCAGTGCCAGATAAGGTCAGTAGTCAAAGTCTGGTAGACAGAGGATGCCGCCAGCCTCGTGGGTGCCCTCCAGAAACCTAAGGAACACCTACAGGAACTGCCTGACACGTACAGGGACACCCTCATTTAGACTCTGCAGTGTCTTATCTGGGCTATGGTGCTCCAAAAGACATCAGCTACCGCTCCCAGGGTGCTGCTGGAATTAAGTTATATCAGCCCACATTGAAATAAAGCCCCAGAACACCGAAACCAGACTGGTCTGGAGCACCTGCATGAAAAATAAAGTCTCACATTAAGCTATGGACAGACTCGAGATCTTCTGTAGAGCAGAACTGCTCAGCTACATACTATGAAAGAGACCTTCAGAGCGGCTGTAGCTCTGAACGTATCCCCAAACCTTTTCAATAAGAAGGAGAAATTACAAAGTGTAAGGGTGCTTTTGAGCACGTGTTTCTCCCCCCAGACTTCACTGGTCTTTGGGCTGCCCTCAGTTCGGAATTGCCACGTGAAAGGGATGAGGATGTTGGAACAGGAGATGAGGCTGTAGGAGCATCACTGAAAGCCAAGGGAGAAAGTTGCTGTTTGGTTTGGTTTCAGAAAGTTTTGAGACAGGGTGGCTAATGCCCTAAAAACACAACTTAAAGCTAAGTAGGACCTAGGCCACACACAGAGATTTGGTAATTACAAGAAATGCCACGAATTTCTCCGACGGAATAAAGCCAAGTCTACCCTTTCCCCCAGAACAGCTGATACAGAGACCTCATTTACCATCATCACAAAACACACAGGGACATGAATATTCATGGTGAGCCCAAAGCAAGCGTGAAGCGCTGTGCAGAGCCCGTGGGGTACCGGCAGGCTGCGATGCAATGCTGAGACACGTGAGCTGGCAGAGGTACCAGAGTCAGTCCAGCTGTGCAACCCAGGGCGAGCACAAGCTCCTCACGGAGCCGCACGCAGACCTTCAAACTCACGGCTCAGGCTCACCCTCAGAAGATCCTCCACCCCTCCCCACCAAGAACGCAGCCAGTCTACTTGTCTGTAAGCACACTGATGTCAAATTCTTATGATTTGGGGTGTACTTGTACAATTGCCAGCTGAGTTGCACTGAGCAGCAAGAAGCACAAAAATAAAGCAGGACTACAGCAAAGGTCATAAAAGCTGAGCTCAGTAATATTTTGCATTGCAAACTAAGCAGCCTTATGGTTTCTCCTAGATTTTATCAGCCTGTTTAGGGGAACAGCAGTAATACTAAAGGTAGTTTTGATTAACTACCATGACGTGACTCAAATGCACAAGTGTAGAAATGCATCAGAGTGTGGGATGTCAGCTCAATGGAACAATCAAAGTCACTTTAAATGAAAGCTCAAGGCATCTTTTCACACTTATTTATCTTCCTCCTCCTCTAATCTGAGGATGAGAGATGGCACGAGACAAATTTTACCTCTCACTTTAGTTCTGGTTTCTAACTGGAAAAGCACTCTCAAACACGTTCATTAAACAGGTGAGGTGGCTCAAGAGTTTATCGCAGCTACTCATCACTCACTGTGCCCCTTTGCCATGGACCGCTCCACGGAGGAGAATTGGCACAACAGGACCCAGGGCTGTAACTCCTCATCACTGCCCACGTGAGCAGGGTTCCTGTCCAGGACAGCCTGGGACTCTCCCCTTTCTCACCTTGCTGGATGATAGCTCCAGACAGACAGCAGGTCTCACTCTGCAGGCAGGACCTTTCTAAGCCAGAGCAGCCAGACCTCCTGTCCCAGCTCCTGGTCCTCCAGGGCAGGCAGATGTCATAGCAGTCTTTTGGGTAGCTCCATAAGGTACAGTAGGTACTGTAGGAAGATGACAAGTTTCACCTGGCACTTAAGTTTTGCTTGTCCTTACAAGTGAAGGTCTGCTAAGGTTAGCCTGGGGTGAGGAATTCCTCTGTTATGATGATGATGGTTTCAGGAGGAGTCCAATGAGTGCTATCATTAGATCAAGACTGGCTTGGCCAGAGTGGACATAACGTCCTGTGACCCTTTGTACATCGTTCCCATTGTAAAAATAACTTCATGTGGGATCGTACTTCCAGGAAGAAGTCCTGGTAATGTACACAGCTCAGACAGTGCTCTACCCGAGCTCAGTGTGGCTGAACGTCCTGTTCCTGCTTTTCACCATCCTATCTCCTATCTCTGCTTCTCCAGGCCAGTGGACGTTCTCTCTCAGCCATCTGCTCAAAGCAGACTAACCGGGCATCCCGGGTCACCTCCGGCTGGTCTTCCCTTCCGCACCTTCCCGAGACAGCCAGAACAGCCATCCTCAGCCTTCATGTCCCCAACCGAGACAAACTCTTCATCACACACCACCTCAGTATTTATGCCAATTCCTGCCTGATTTGGGAGACAGTAGCACACGAGATCCTAGCGTAAGCTCTGGAATGGATATGTTTGCTCTTCCAGACATATCCAGGCAGACCACCTTGTTAACTGTGTTAATAATGTACCAAAAGGTGTCCTGAGCACTCTCCATAGAGTGCTGGTAATTAACGCATTGCCTTTCACAAGCTTCATGGAAGGCATTCATAATTAACCTCTTTTTTTTTCCTGCTGTATGATGCAAGATCAACTGTTATTCTAGTAAGAGCCCAGGAATACATATTGAGCCATCCCAGCCAAAGCCAGGCAGAAGCAATTTAAAAGACAATAGTGGCAGGAAAGGTGAATTCCATTCTCCTTTACTCTGAGACACTGCACCAAAGAAAAAAAAAAAAAAAAGCCTTGACCCAGGCATTACTCCAAGGGTAAGCAGCACGCAAAAGCCCCTCCAGCCCACAGTGCAGCTCGACAAGGCCTTAAATTGGAGAGGACAAACCAAAACAACTAAAAAACCCAATTATCTAGGACTGATTGTGCTCGTAATTGTTTGTTTCCAGGTGAAAGCTTCAAGTTGCTCATGCTTCAGTCTTACTAGCTAAAATCTTTACTGGTTCTCCTGGGAGCCTCATCTCACCTTTTGGTATACCTAACGAGCTGAGGCAGAAGAGCTGAGTTTGCTGCGCACCATCCTGGAGAAGGGGTCAATGGGAAGCAGGAGGCGGCTGCTGGAGGGCAGCACGCGGGGTACAGCGGGGTCTGCTGCTGGGGCTGGGGCAAAACTAGTGCCAGCCTGCAAAAGTTTTATCTGTCATTAAAGCTTATGCTACTCACTGCCAGCTTCGGGGAGAGGATCTGTGGCCTGCAGGACACGCACAAATCACTATTCTTTGCATGGATGTGGCAGTGAAGCTATTCCCACATCCAGCGCAGACTCCCGAGTGATGGCAGGAGGTAAGAGGATACGCCAGAGCAGAGATCTGCAGTGGGCAAGAAAACACGCAGTGCCTTCAGCTAAAGTACAAAATAAGAACAGATACCAGCAGTGGTTAGAGGCAGTATCAATACTGGCTGAAAGTCATGTAGAGAAACCCCCAGAGCAAACCAATACAGTCAGTCAGTAAAAGCACTAACATTTGAGAACAAAAAATAACCCGCATACTTAACAAACATCACACTACCAGCTACAGGGGCTTTTACCTCAACTGTTGTTGCAACTGTATGAAAAAAGAAATTTATTGGTAATTTTGCTTCTTCTAATTTCTTCAAAATAACATGTTTACTTGGAAAGTAAACTGCATGCAGCAGCCAGACCAACACCCACCACAAAATAAAGGGGACTGTGCCATGCTCATGGCTTGCTGATGCTTCCATGGGCTTCAGAGTCTGTCTGGAGCACAAAAAGGTCCAGCAGCCCCTTGAGTCATACCTGTTGCCTTCTTTTGTGCCTTATAAAAGGTAGTTTTATTCAGAAGCAATTTAGGAGTTAGACAAAATATGACTCATAATAAAGCGGTTAATCACACAGCACACAGTAAATGGCGTGCTGAAGGAAATGCAGTAAATAATCAGAAAGAGCGAGGCTCCCTTGGCTGTAATGGGATGGGGTTTCTCATCCTGAGGTTTTCTTGGTCATCTTTGACATGATGCTCATTCCCCAGAGCCTTCCTCCCGCTCCAAAAACAGGCTGTGCTTTGCCACATTCCAGTCTACCAGGGGAAGAAAACAAAGCCAAAACAACTGAAAACACCTGCAGCAGCAAAAAGGATAATAAAACCACCATAAATATTTTCTCAAATGAGAGCCGCATTACGCTCCTGACACCGAAGATGTTTCCACAACCGGAGCAGATGAGCACAACCTCAGCGCAGAGGTTTCTGCCCGCACCTGCAGAGCAAACCTTCGCTGCCACGTTTTCCACCCGTCAAAGCAATCCACAGCAGTTGGTGGCATCAGCACAGAAAAGTGAAGCAACTTTTCCAAATTTACTCAACAGGGCAGTGGCAAAGCTGTAACGCGATCCAAAGCCCCGAGCCCCGGTCCAGCGCTCCAGGTACCGAGCCACGTGTTCGACGTGGTGCCAGAGGGCCGTCGGGGACAGCCAGCACAGGGCGCACCCGTGCTGGGCAGGGAAGCGGCATCAGGCGGTAAAAGGGTTTAATATTTCATTATCACATCATTCCCTGCAGTTTCTAATATTAAATTAATGCCTGTCTGTCCAGATCAGCTAAGTTCATCGTCTAGATAAATTAGGTCAGCGATAGCCTGAATTATAAAAAAAATAATAAAAAAAAAAGCCTGATTGAGTGTTGAAAGTTTCTGCCATGGCTGATTACTCCATGAATTATTCATCCCAGCAGCAGCTCTGCATTGCTCAACAGAAACATTCCTACAGTCAGGAAAGCACTTCACCAGCAGAGCAGGGCAAAACAGGCCAAATTCCCCCAAAATACAGCAGCAGGGCCACACCCTGGCCCGCCATAAAGCATCCCTCAGAGGGCTGCATCCCTCTGACCCGTCTGCCTTTGCCCTGCTCAGCAAGCGCAAAAGCACTTGCCTTGGAAAATTTGGCCTGCAGTTTTAAAGACAGCTAAGAAATTCCACTGTGGCGTATTTCTTTTTTATGCTACCGAGAGCCGATGGCTGCAACAGTCACTGATAAAGTGACTCAAAGCCTCTGCGTAGCTGCAGAAGGAAATCGAAACAGTAACACCTTAGCTGTTCCGAAATCTGAAGAAGCTGCTGCAAAGACCCATGTTCAATCATTTACTCTGTGTAGTGACATGCACTTTAGTTGGTCCTACAAAATCTTAAGGGTTTCCTAATCTACTGATAGCGCAGATTTTTTACCTTATATAGATGAATTAAAAAACAGAGATGGCTAAGTAATTCTCTCCTCCCAAACGTATGCACCTCTATTACAGAGAACCCTGAAAATATGCCCTAATGTTTAAATACCTCTTCTGAATAACACAGACCTGCTGGTCTTAGAGCTGTGCAGCTTTTGCTTTAAGTATTAAACTATCCTCCAGGGCTTAAAACCCACAAGTTTGAAAACAAAGGAAAAGATGCTCTCAAAGATATGTTTAATTATTATTAGGTGGAAGAACTAAAGATACTGGATGGGAGATAAGCTCTCACAGAGACAGAAGCTGTTCTGTAGCTCTAGGAGGTAATAAATTGTGCTATTGGTCTGTATCTGGGCTTTGCTGGTAACAGATCACATGCATTTTCATGCAAGTTCAAATAACACACAGAAAAACAGCCACAAACTAGTCACGTTGCCAAAACGCATCTTAAATAACACACCAAAAAAACGGCCACGAACTAGTCGGGGTGCCAAAATGCATCAAATGTTAAGCAGCCTGTGGTCATCAGGATGTCAGGGTGAGACAGACTGTTTGATGATGGCTTTTCAAGAGAAATTTCAGGGTTTTTTTGCATGCCATTCCTGAAACAGCCATGCTGCTGCAACAGGAAAACAGCATTTGGTTAATAGTGATCGTGATTTGGGGAGCCATTTTACGAAACCCTCTCTGAGATGGCTGTCTTGAAATTGGTGTAAGTGACGTAAAACATTCAGGGTTGTTACATCCTAAAGGTAAATAGGGCAAACACAAGGCTACGTGCAGCAGGAGCTGGCTTCGGCAGCGTTGCCTTAGGCAGCTACTGCCCAGACCTCTCCTCATGGGGACAAGGGACATCAGGAGGAAGCACAGAGGAAAAGAAGGAGAGACAACATTATGAAAACTGGATGAAAAAATAGCATCTTGGGTTTAAATATTCAGCATCTTTGAGCTGACAGCCAGCTCCTAGGGCAAGGAAGGCAGAGAAGCGAGGCGGTGTCGGGGTCAGGACTCAGGAGGACGTGGCACTGAGGAGCACAGCAGGGACCTCCTCCCACCAGGCGTTAAACATCACCGAGCGGTGACCTGCAGCTGGTTCTGAAGGCAGCCCTTACACCAAAGCAAACCCTCGACCCTGGTGAGTGTAAAGCTGCAGCACGCCCGGGGTGGCAGACGACAGGAAAGCCAACACCCATGTGCGACGCGTGGTACACAGGTGGTGCACGTGTGTCACCGCATGTGCCAGCATGACCCCACCGGTGCGCAGCGTGCAACACGCTTGGACGTGCTGTAACCACAGATGAGGGGAAAGAAGCATGACTAAGTTCTCATCTCAAAGACAATTCAAAGGAAAACGGCAGGATCCAGCTTCAAATAACACCGGTGAGTCAACCCTGCTCGGATGCGAGCCGGCGGCTCCAGGGAGCTTTGGTGCTGCTTCACCCCCTGCACCATCAGCACGGACCGCAGCTGAGAGAATGGGAGCTGGGTTGGTACCGCGGCGCTGACCTTTGCAAAAATTGTGATGCAGACGGAGAGCTGAGGGAACAGTTTGTGCCTTCACCTGCTATTTCCAGCCCTTACACAGCTCCAGAGCAGGAATTTGGTACCCAGCCCATGAGCACATACGAGGGCTATGCTGTCACTCGGAAGGACTCATGTTACTGTAATTTGTCTGTGTTGAGAAGAGATGGAAAATAAAACTCCGTTTTCCTGAAATGATCCTCGCTCTCCATACTTGCACGGTATCCGTGGCATGTGGGCACCACACCAGCTCTAACGGTGTCAAGGATACAGACGCTCTGACTTTGAGAGCCTTTCCCTCCTTTCTGGTAAATCAATCCCAGCTTGACCCGTGAGTAAAAGTCAGCGAGAACAAACGCACTGAGCACCAAGGCAGGGGGTGGGGGGGGTGGATGGGACAGACAGGGACCATCACCTGCAGACTGCTTCCGATAGCCTGGATGCACCAGCAGATGACGGCTGCTGTCCCATCACTTCACATTTTTACTTCTGTCACACCTGGAATTTCTCAACAAAGCACAAATAACCCAGAGGAGGAGAGCGGCAGGCAGGGGGATCCCTCTGCTGGCCTCTGCTGCTTAAACGCACCACGGTGTACCCCTCTACGCATCCCCCCTGCTTAAATGAGCATCCCCTTTGGAAAATCTGAGATTTCATTAAAAGCAGCAAACAAGTTATAGCATTCAATCATTTCTCCTGTTTTAACGTGGATGTTAGGTAACAAATGCACCATCGTGTGCTTTAGTCCCCCGCTCTGTTTTTACTCCTCATCTCTAAGTTTGACACTCTCTGGAATTAGTAAAGCCAGAAAAATATCACTCCACATACATCTGATTGAGAATGGGGGGCAGGAGTAGCTGCCTTGTCTCAGACATTATCGAGCACCGTGGGTTCCGTTCTAAGAAGTTCCCATAAAATAAAGGTTCTGTGCCCAGTGACTGATACTCTCGAGGTATTTTTGCAGGGTGGCTGCAGCTCTGCCACGAAGGGGTTACAACTCTGCCCAACATACAGAACAGGCTGCCCTGCAGCTACCGAAACTTTTAACTGTAGGAGTGAGTCATCTGCTAGGGAGATAAAACCACAAGAAGTGACAGCGAGAAGGTGTGAGAATTCCAATCAATTTGACAGCTCCGAAGCAGTTTTTCAGGCCCATCCTCTGAGAGGGCAGAAATAAGCTAGGAAGGGAAAGCTAATCCCTGGCGTGTCTCCATCGG
>NW_009646633.1:880898-889422 GCF_000708025.1 Charadrius vociferus
ACTATCTTTCTAATTCCGCTAATCCCAAGGGGACTCTAAAGATCCCAGCTAAGCTCTAAATTAAGCTCCCACTGCAGAGCTCTACACAGGCACGACTCCTAACTGCCAGTCTTGACTGAGCTCAGTCTCTGGCACATACTAATGCTCACTCTAACCAAAAAATAAACCCAAAACCACAAAAGACCCAACCAAACAAGAACAAAAAAAACCCACCACCAAGGTTAATCCCATTCTTATTGCCTGCTTTGTGTTTCGTTAAGGTTATGGTTAAACACTTGCAAGCAAAAATGAGTTGACAAAATTAATCTCAGCTTATCGTCGTGACAAGGTTACCCAAGTAGTCGCACCTAACCCAGGTCATGGATGCAGATGGCTGCAAAGGGCACCAGGAGCCAGCTGGTCGGGCTGCCTGGCTGGCGTGTGGATGGAGACACCTCAATTTAAGTGCTTCTGTACCCTCCTACGGACGCTATCCCCTAAAGAACAAACAAGACCTCCCTGAAGGATTTACTGCTATGTTTAATTCTCTCCAACAGAAAGCTGAATCAAAATACTTTAAAAGTTGCTCCTATTACCAGCGTGGGCTCCAGCCCCAAGGGAAGGTCCTCACCTGCCGCGCTCCATATAAAAAGACAGCGTGCCCCTTTTTCCCCCCTTCTGTCTCCAGACCTGCTGCAAAAGCACGCTCTCCCTTGAGTCACAGCCTGGTTTTATGAACTGCCAAATAACTGAAAAACCTTCATCTCAGATCTTCGGGCCCTCAGCGTGGGAGACCGGCGTCTTTACAACAGATCACACCAGTTAACGCCGCGGTGACAATAAGACCTGTGACACCTTGCTGAATCTCACGGTCAGAAGAGGAGAAGTCCAAACAGTCCCCAGTCGTCGGCAGTCCTGCTCCAAGCGCGCTACACCCCAGGGCTCAAGCCAAGCTCAGGTCTGAGCCTCTTCGCCCCCAAACATTGGCCTTTCTGCTGGCTGCACTGACACAGGTCTTGCACTTGCCCCTCATGTTATTTCTTAGCCAGCAGTCGCTACTTTTCCAGCCCAGGGTTTCTGAGGTAGCAAGGTTTTATATTTATTCATAAATGCAAATCATATTTCCCAATGTGGAGCAAGCTGAGCGCCCCGTTCCCATGGAAACCATTCAGCTGCATTTATATGAATGGGCAATTTTACAAACTGCAGAAAAAATCCTTGACATCGTCACAGTCGAGAGCAGACTCAGGGACTAAACAAACCGAGTTCTCAAACCTCAGTAACAGCCATGGGGAGATAAATAGCCACGCAGCAGTGGCAGGCAGATACAATGGAGTCGGGATTTCCACTGACGCTGACTTTGAGCAGCCACAGTCAGAGCAGTGGGATACAGCAGCCAAGAGTGACATAAGATGAGAGTGCCTGGACAATTTCTTTACCAATAGCTTCTCCTACAGCCGATACTGGGTTTTGGACTTCTGTAGATGGTGGTGAAATCTTCCCCAACACAGACCTACACTCCCCCATAAAAGGTTCTCCATCACCATGAATGCTTGCACCAAGCAATGGGGGACTTTAGAGGGCTGGTTGTCATTCTGGGGTTGCAGAACCAGCACAAGGGACCGAACAGGAGAATACGCCATGAGCCAGCGAGGTCTCACAGCACTCAAGCCTGCTTCGACAGGAACACTGCTGTGCAGATGAGAGCCTGGCACTGATGGTCACCCATGCTGGGTCCAGCACTCAAGTCCAAAAAACAAACCCGGTGGCTTAAGCCTTTGCCTGGTCTGTAAAGAAATTAAGACTGAAAAGAGCAAGTGCATGTTAATCAGTACACTCACTTGGTCAGTAGAAGAGTATTTACTGGGGACAGCAGGAACAGAAGATAGTAGTCTTAGTGCTGATGTCTGGTGGTCTTTCAGGACTGTTAGCTACCAACATACCAAACAGCTCTGAGGCAATGACCCCATTTATACAGTATCATTTATAGCATTTTTTTCTACCACCTCAAAACGAGTGTTTGGTCTGCACTGGTCCTCCAGTGCATAAGGTGAGTCACCCAACCCCAAGTTAGATATCCAGAGAGAGAGAGAGAAGAGCCAGCTCCAGAGCACCCCAGCTATCCCGTTTATGGGACAATTTGTCTTTACATGGCTGGATTAGATGGGGTGAATGTCACCCCAGCTCTCAGCAGAGCAGATACTGCTGATATCATATGGCCATGAAGAGCAGGACAGCCAATCAACATCAGAGACAAACTGCTCGGACACGCACACCAACTTTCTGCAGCGCGATGCTGTCCCGCTCTCCTGTGCCACGGGCTCTCAAAGGACCCCAATGCTGGAGAAGAGGCAGTAAAGGCCATTCTTAGCTGAAGCTGCTGAGTATGCAGACTCTGCTGATGCTGGTCTTACAGACTCTGCTCTGGTCCTACAGCTCCAGATATAACTCACTGCAGCTTGTGTGGCTACCATCATCCCATGGATGTCCCCACCAGCCATGAGTTGCCATGAAAGGGTTCACTAGGCAGATCCAAAGATCAGGTTCCCAGTTCCCAGCTAATCCCAGCCAAAATCCCTCATACTTTGCAAAAGCTTCTTAGGAGGCGGGGAGGACGGGCTCAGGAGCCTGGCTCTAAGCAGATTTCAACTCACTCTGCCAGCTGTTTTCCTCCTCTCATTGATATGTTTCATTGGGCAGTGGAACGATGAGACCGTTACTTTCTTCAGCTGGGATTTCAACAGCAACTCTGCAAACGCCATCTTATAAAACACAGAATTCCAAAGCAACAGATTGCCAAGGTTATCAGATTTGGACGGCAATTGCCAACTAACACATGCAGTTTTTGGAGATGCAACTGTTCTAAGGGGCAAAACAAGTTTCAACTCTTCAGTAAGAAAAAAAGAAGTCTTTCCTAGGAGAGATAACTCCTCTATTTGCGCATCAGCTAAGGATCTTCTGACATTCATTTTAAAGCTGCTCTAGAAAATTATTTTTCACTATGAAAAGTTGGAACCAGACACACTGCAAACTGGACAGAGAGCAGGCTGCCTGTGCAGTGCCAGCCAGCACTAACCTGCGGGGAGCCAAGCTCAGGTTTTGCATATGTGCTCCTGCACTCTTCACTCCAATTTACAAACCAGAGATTATTTTGTGAGCTGCTTTAAATTATATACAAGTGTCAGAACTACTTTAAATTATACACAAGCGTCATCAGACTCCAAGTTGCTCATGGATAACTCGCTACGTAGAAGCAAAATCCATGACATATATTTCTGGGCATAAGTAATTGCTCCCATGAGTTTGCAAACATACCACAAGTCATGAAAGCTACTAGATATTGCGCTCTGGATTAGTCCCAGCCTCACCCTGAATTGGTTGTGGCTCTTCTATAAACATGGAGAGCGAATACTCTTGTCCTGAATGCTGCTCTCAGAACTTGTCACAGATCATGATGTGCTGTAAGCACCAGGCAGATTTGCAGCCCCCTTACTGGCATGTCAGAGACCACTTAAGGTCCACATTTTGGAACCACTAGTTTGCACCAGAAAAGCCTCTTCTGCTTGAAATCAAGGTGAGAGGAGCTGCCAGTAGCTTGCAGTGGCTGATAGAGGCTCGGGGCTCGTCCCCACTGCCGGGTACAAAGGGTCGTGGATCTCCTCCCTCTCTGGGGCTCCCAGTCTACACAAGTGCTTTGCCAAACATCAACCCATTTTCCATCTAAATTCTGTGCAGGTGTTGTTTGCCACTAGAACAGACCTTAATGCACCAAGTGTTCCTAATTTGTGGGGGAAAAAATTGGAATTAACCAAAGGCTTTAATATACGATGATAACAATTATCAAAATGCGATAGCTAATAAACAACCCTCCGGTAATGGGCTTGATCTGCAACTCTATGAGTTTGCCAACTTAGATTTCTGAATTTGCATTGATTGCTTATTGCATATACCCAGAGACTCCTTCAACTTCCCAGCTGCTGAAGCACAACAATTTCCCATCTCCAACATCTCGGAGGTTCTGGGGTTTAAGAAAACAGGGTTTGCAGGGCTTTTCCACATAGGACACTGTCACCTACTGCAAAGGGGCAATGGGTGGAATCCCTGCAGCCACATCAGAGCCCAGC
The DNA here is from genome assembly GCF_000708025.1 of Charadrius vociferus. Taxonomy (NCBI): domain Eukaryota; kingdom Metazoa; phylum Chordata; class Aves; order Charadriiformes; family Charadriidae; genus Charadrius; species Charadrius vociferus. Next base: position 885,002 of record NW_009646633.1, read on the forward strand.
TTGCTGCTTGAGGACCATGAATCACGATTCACATTTATTTAAAGGAAAAGGGACAAAGACATCACTCAGTGCAACTGGAGCTAAAGGAGATGCATTTGTTTAGGTCTGCGGTAAATCTAGCCTATACATAAAATCTACCACGCTCTTCATCAAGCTGTAGGATAGATTCCTTTAGCACATGCCCATCCTGTGCAGGGAGGAAAGATTCAAGACCCATTGCCCAGGAGAGAGGTCTGGGCGTCCCCTCTGCTCTTTTGGGACACTGGCTCGCAGGCTCTTCGCGACGGCCGTTCCCTGCGATCCTGAATGCTAAACAGACTTTGCAGTTGCTGCCAGATTTCATTTCATAGGCTCAGACCGCTCTCCGCTGCTGACAGCACAGCCCCCGTGCCGCACACAAGTGTTTCTACAGCTGCAAGAAGCGTCAAAAGATCCTTTTAGTAAATAGCATCAAGCCCAAAGATTTTGAAGGATTCATCAGTCAGATTTAACCATCCTCTTCCTCCAACTATTTTATTCCTGCAGTGGAAGGTACAGTAGTTACTGCACAGGGCTACACAGCAGAATGGGTCCGTGCTAATCATAGCTTTGCTGCACGCTCAGTATACAGTCTTAGCTAAGACACTCTCGCTGATCTACAGTTTATCTACCCCAAACAGAGGATAGGAGTCCAATAATGCACATAAAAGCATCTATTATGGGCATTTGTATAACAATAGAGCTGCAAGGCATCATTGTGTTCAGGCACTGCTCAATGCGGCTGCCCCAAGAGAATTCATAATTGGAGAGGAGGAGAAAGGAACACGGTGTGTGCCCAGCTGGGGAAGCGCAGCGCTGCGACTTGCTCGCAGTGGCAAAGGACACTGTGGCAGGGCGAGAGATGAAGCCCTCCCGCACTCCCTTGTAACGACCGACCAAGGCACTGCCCATGCTGAGAGACCCTTCGCTATTGAACACGATACGGTCATGCACGCAAATGAAAAGCAAAAGGCAATGTGGAATTATTATCTTGCAACAAGCTAGGTTGGAAGGTTTTCCAATATTTGTTTAAAAGCATGCAAACAGCCTCTTACTCCGATGGAACTCCCTTATTTCCCCTCCAGGGCTCCCTTGGTCCAAAACAAACACCAGAGATAACCCCAGGGCAGGTTGCAGCGGTTGGAAATGGCAATGCTACCCCACTGACCCCTCAGGCTGCTCCTCCCCAACACCGCAGCAAACGGGAGGTAAAATAGGACCCCTGATCCCAAACAAGGCAAACCCAGATGGGGCATGAGAAATTCACGCTGCTTGCTTTTGTTTTTCGCAAGGCATTGCCCTGACTCTGTGGGGTTTCTGAGAGCACTCTGACCTGTTCATGCAGCCACTTAGCTTCCAGGTGGGGACAGTCCCTGCGGAATCACTTTCTGTAATTCAATCTCATAAACAACTGGGTAAAAGGAAAAAATGTCAGAAAAACGGGGGGGGGGGGGGAAGAGAGAGATCCAAAACAAACAAACAATACGAATGATGAAACAGCTGACATGATTCAAATCCCCCAAAACAGCCTGAGATCTCAGAGGAGGGAAATGCAGAGATTAAAAGGCTTTCCCATGAAAGCAATACTTAAAACAGGGGTGATTTCCTTCCAAATCAGTTCACCTGTCCATTATTTTCAGACTACTCCTTTGCATCTATTCCACTTGATAAGCCAATTATTCCTCTCAACCACATCCCCGAGGGAAGTCATAACTCCCTGTCTGCACTTTCCCTGTCTGCTTCCCTGGGAACAATATCAGCTGCAAATCCAGATTTACGACTTGGCTAAGCGAAGGGAGCTAAAGAAAGCAGACAAGGAATGACTTGGTCAAACAAGATAGAGCTGGGATCAGCAGCAGAAGCGCTACGGGAAACGCTGGAGGAGGGGAGAGAGAGATTCAAATGGGCTCTGCTCAAAAGTGTGTGCTGATCTGTGATGCTTTAGTAGCACTGGAGAGAAGTACAAAAACACATCCAGTGAACTTCTACCCTGGTCCCGTCCAATGGCTCTAAGCACCACGTTGCAATATACCCCTCCAGGAAGAAACAGGACAGTTTGGGGCATGTGACCCACATACTTCTGACAGTCTCTGCAGCCCAAAGCAGTGTTTTATCACTTGACGCCAGGAGATGTAGGCTTGAAAGGTTTTGCTGCTTTTGGGGCTTTCCCCAAGCCTTTCTGGCTGGTCATCCCTTGGTGACCTGCATCACAGCCAGCCTCCTCTTTCCTTGCTACCCCAAAAAAACAGGGATGGAAAAACCAGTCTCCCCCTATGCCGAAGGAACAGACCAAAGCCCTCACAGCCATTGCTCAGTAGAGCTTGTCTAAAATACATATTTTATTTTTTTTTTTAGTTAGCAACACTCTCCCATGAGCTCTGCAGCTGAGTCAGTAAATTCCACTGATACTTGTTTCCCACTAATGTCTTTTTCCCCTCTCCTCCATGTAAAAACCAACAGCATTTCCAACCAGCTCTGTGCCTTTGACACTTCTCTGTAACATCGTCAAGGAAAGCACTTAATTCTCCTATACGTTTTACACACAGTCACACACTCTCGTACACAGCACAGATCTGTATCACTGCAGAGATGCTGTTGGTATTTTGCCACTATGGCACAATCTGAGGCAGATAACTGCTCGCTTTCAAAATCCAACTTGCGATACCAAAGAGCCTACAGAGAATTCCCCTTCAATTCAGTGGACACGCATGACAAATGCACATTTCTGACTGCATGAGACAATGATATATAACATTTTAAAAATCCATATATTCTCTTTCATTTCTTTCGGTATTTTTCCTCTTGAATTTCTGCCTTAAGGGACATGATATCACAGGCTGAAGCTCCAGTTCTAGACCAGCTGAAATATCTTAAGCTCCTCTTCCAGCTAATACACGTCAGTTCTGGTTTCCAGCTGCATGCTGCGCAGGGGCTGCTGAGCACCAAGGGTAGCTCTGCGTTCATCCTGCTCAGCTCCAAGATCCACGCTACGGCACGTAACTTTGGACCACAGTCACTGGGACTCACCTCAAGAAAGCCAGGGCTGACCGAGGAAAAATTAAATCTTAGGGTGATTAAAGTGTCCTCTGAAAGTGCTTGTCTCTCCTCCTCCTTGACTAGACACGAAGCAGGAGTTTCAGACGCTGAAACTACATGGGATAAGTCCGGGCTGCCGTGTGTGTTTGGACCCTGGATAAAACAAGTCAAACACTTTCTGGCCGATGACTTTGGCTGCCACGCTTCATAAGGTTAAGGCTAGAAAAAAAAACACATTTAGCATTTTCACTCAGGAATGTCAGAATTCCCGTGGTCCAAGAAGCCAAGGGCGCATTTAATCTTGTTTAGCCCAAGATTTAAACCTCATATCTTGCTTATGCAAAATGGCTGGAGACACTTCTGACCCCAGTTGACTTTTCTTGATTAACAGCCTGTGTCACTTTTATTTTGGTTACTGTGAACACAGTTGCTATTCTGTGCCCTGATGCAACATCACCAAGATCCAAGGAATCAAACCAGCCTGGGAAGTGGCGTGAACTAAACAAAAAATAAATACCAGTTTAAGACTTTCCAGGGGGAGAACAGAAAAGGATCAAAAATACCTTGGTGGCACTTTGAAGAGCTGGGGATGAACGGTGTCATGACTCATGACATAACCAAAACTCCAGACAGTACAGAATTAGCTCACCACAAGCTCAAATTAAACCTTCTCTCTGACCAACCATGATGTGAGAGAGGCGGGAGGTGGCGGGAGAGCAGCAGCCCCTCGGCCGGGCACAGCGCCGCGCAGCCCAGCTCCTCTCTCTCTCTCTCTTAAAATAGCTCCTGGAGTGCATGCTCCCAGACAACGCGGAGATGGCGTGCAAAGATAAAATGAGACATTGGACCAGATCCCAGGTATCTTCTCGGCTCTGTGATTACAGTATAAACGCCGTAGAATATTTATCGCGTTGGAAAACAAATCACATCTGAAATTCGTGAATTGGTTCTCCCCAGGGAATAAAAGCCGCCCTCCCTTTCCTGTGCCACACAAGGATCCAAAAATAGGACACAGGCAGAGCTCTTCATTTCAGACTATTAGTTTGTGGACATGCAGTTAAACAGCTTTCCCCGTGGAAATAGTCCAGCCGCTACCCAGCGGTGCGGAGGGTAATGCTGCTGGAGGAGCCTGTGGGGACCCAGAGCTTCTCTCCGCTGCGGGACACTCCACTCCCGCAGCCACGATGTGGGCAGAGCAGTTTTAGCCGACACATGCCATTGCTGGGCTGAGATGGACGCAGCAGCATGGGCTTCAGTCAGGGCATCAGAGACGCAAAGTAATGCGGGAAATTAAAAAGAAAATGGGAGTGACTTGCACTAACCCAAAACATTTCAGGGGGAGAAGAGAGCTCAAGCCAAGCTAAACC
>NW_009646633.1:889466-909281 GCF_000708025.1 Charadrius vociferus
GACAACTAATAAAAAGTAATTAGTCCAGAGACTGGAAAAAAAATATAGCCACCTGTACCCAAGCTGTGATTAAGCACAGGCTTCTGAACTATAATCTTCAATTGAGTGCTGGTGGTTTGGGCTCAGACCCAGTGTCTTCTGTCCAAGTTCTGATTAAATATGAATCAGAGACAACTCACGGCAAAAGCTGGCCAACTCCCGAAACCCTTCTGATGTGCTACTACCAGTCCAGGAGGAGAGCAGGCTGAGTACAACAAAATGGTTTGGGGATTTCAGGTGGGTTCTTTCAAATTGTTCAATCACAAGATGAACCGATGGAAAGGGAATTTAATTTTCACTGTAGCAGTAAGGTTTCGGTAAGCAAGCTAAGCAAAGATACCTTACAGGGACAGGGCCTGTTAAGAAACATTTCTTGGGCATTTTGCTTTAATCCCCATCTTCTACCTAACTGTTGCTTTCTACTGCTTGCCTTGCTCTTCCTTAGTCTTTAAGTGACTTTTCAGGTGTCTGTTTTGCTCCAATTTGTAGCTGAGATTTAATTCGGTTGTTTCTGCTCTGCCATAGCTTCCTGCATCACTTCTCTAAGTCAATCCCACGGCAGACACAAGTGCCCTGACCGCAGAGACTTATACTGCTATGAAATTCTTCTCAGTGTGAAAGCTGAGAGCTTGTGCCCCTTGCCCACCCACCCTGGGGACACCTTTCACCTTTGTACATCTTCAACCTTTAAAACCATGTCGCGGAGGGGTGGTCTTAGAGCAGCACAACCTCACGATGCTCATCCCCCTTGGAGCTGCACTTGGCAGCTCAGCTCCAGCCCTGGTTACGGACCACAGCCTGTCCACACCAGCTTCTCTACACCTACAGACCACCTCCTCTTTCCCTTTCTTACTCAGGATTTGGCCCCTTCTTTGCAACAAGATGGTCAGCGTGTCCACCCTTCCCAAGAAAACCATAAAGGGCTTTGGCATGAGCCCTCCACCTTGTCTCACGCCTTCTCCCCGCAGGCAGATGCCAGCCTCAGCCTCTGCTTTAGGCGTGCTACCATACAGTCATTTCCTTTGGAGCCCAGGCTTATTTTCACAAGAGTTCTTGTCCCATGAGTGTATTTCTACCAGGCTATTTAAGAGCCTGGCATTTTCCCTGCCCAAATGACCTGTTGCCTGTTGGTTCACATCCCAAAGCCCAGCTTAGGGCCCCTCTTCATGCATACTGTTAAGTTTAACAGTTTACTTAGCAAATGTTATCATCGCGACCTCAAGCAGACTCATCACAGCTCCCAGCACTTTATCACTCCTTGCTGCACAAAATAACTTGAGCCAACTATGCAGGGGAATAGTTAACCAAGCCACTGAAGCCATGTCCTCAGCATGGTCAGCCTGGCGCAGGAAAAAAAAAAAAAAAAAAAGTATTTTTCTTGACAGCAAATCAGTTGCCATCTTACAGCTCTGTCTTGCTTCACTCACTGTCCGCAGCATCTGCTTTGTGCAAAACTATCAGAATATGACCCTGTGCATTTTCCATTCCTGCCCTTTTCATCTCATTTACATCAAAGATTCACATGGTGCTTAGATTTATACTTTTTGCAATATTTTATGTCTCGTAGTGAATCTTTTGCACCAATAACAGGTTCCATCATTTGAAGTACATAATCATTTTCATAGCCCATTTCTTGGTAAGCACTGCAAATAAAGTACAGAGGAGATTTTTCAGTCTATTCCTGTCTAGTGTTTTTTGCCCATAAATGTCCAAGCACTTTATAAGCCAGCAAGACATAGCAGTCAGCGGGATTTTATGACTGGGGCTAATAAGACAAAAAGAGGCAAAGTGACTTGCAGGTTTTCAGAGCCTGAGAAGTGCCGTCTTCTACATGCCGCGTTAAGAGGTTTGCTATTAAATGCTACGATAGCTAGACTAAAAGCAAAGCACTCCAATCTGCTACCACAGGAACACCACCGGAGCCACCCTTTGCCCTTGCCTCTGTGCACCGTGTGGCTTTCCCCAGTGACTCCCCAGTGTCTTTGCTCCAGAGCTCCCCAGTAAATCCATATAGACTACATGGCTCAGATCCCATGCAATTCCTGCAGCCTAGGTGACTAATAAAGCCTGTAACACTACATCAGCATTTAAAAGACAATTCTGACCCTCCTCTTCACATACTGTGCCTTCTCCAAAACCTCCTCAGCCAAAGCCCACGCTACCATCTCCATGACCTGCTGGACCTCACCTCGCTCACTTCAGAGTAAGTTTCAGCCTCCTGCGCTGGTCAATCAGCTGCTCGTTATACATCCCCTCCAGAGCTCATCATTATTAACACCTTTGCTTTGTTTGGCCTTGCAAATTTCTCTATTTCGTCATTCTTTTTATTTTATTTTTTCTATTTCACTTCCCTAAAGGTTGATATATTCCTCCCCCTCCTCCTAGAGGAACCTGTTGCAATCCACGGAGCTAGAGGTCGAAGAAGTTAAAACGCACCCTTTTTCTCACAGTACTGGGGACATTTCCCAGTATTTATGGGCATTTTTTCCTCCAAGGAGGTACATGAATACAGAAAAGCTAAACACACTGAGCTCTGCAAGGGATGAAATCCGTCACAGTTCAGAAAAATATAGAAGTGTATCTCTCCCCAAAACTGTTATCCATGTTCCTAATTGGACTTAATGTTTATAATCACTCTGTGCTTGTTGAAGGGCCTCATTAACCCAACAGAGAATAATTATGCCAAGTCACCTTCATCTTTCTCATTTATTACATTCCAAGAGATAACCAAACAAATTAGCAAAAAGCCAATTACAAAGGACAAAAAGTAAGCTGGAGACGGACAATTGAGTTGGTGACAGGGAAGGACTGCAGAAACAGATCTAGAGATGCCAGAAGCCCTCCTGCCCAGTGAGGGTTTGAGAAGGGTCTGGGAGCAGGGCTGAAGCATCACATCCCACCGCCGAGGACAACAGGACAGACATGACGTGGGTGCAACCTGGGGACACACACACTGTTCTGCATATATAGAGATACCCATATGCACATCTCCATAAAGTGCATTAAGGAGGTGCGATATGATGTCAGTCTGGTCAAACTGGCCCAACTCCCTGCACACAGGATTTTATGCCAGTTCGGCTTAGAATAGTTTACTGAATTTTGATGTAACCAGTCATGAACAGGCACAAGTCCACAGCAGAAGTTGGAGATAAAACTGAGTTAAACAGCAGAAGTGAGTTATTAAACTCATCACAGACCAGCAACCTCAAGCCCTCAGATGAAATGCCCGATGCCAAAGGTCTTTTCTGGACATAGATTCAAAACGCAGCAACAATCTCTCTTTCTTCCATTACTTCTGTTTGGGCTGGTTCATGGCTGTAACGCACAGGAGGCTGTGCCGAAGGCTCGGCTCTGCTGGGGCAATGTCTAGCTCAGGCCAGGACTTTTGTCTTTATGGTGATGATGCCCAGCTTAAATTTATCTCAAAAAAAAACCCAAACAAACCAAAAAACAAAAACAAACCAAAACCAACAAAACCCACCACAATGCAATACATGAAACACTTGACGTTATAATTTAACATTCCCGCGTGCTGCAGGCTCTAAGCACCACGTAGAACACTTCCCTGCTTTTTGCTGCAGGTGGATCTCCTGCAACACTGCCTTGCTGCTCAACTCCAAGGTCTTTTATTACATGATTTTTTTGCCTAGCTATATATTAACAGCATCACACAAAAAGTGAGATGGTGCCACACGTCCTGACAGGAAGGCACTGAATTGCTGCATATGTAAGAGATGGATAAGTGAAAACAGTTCAAAGAACAGAAGGCTCAAAGTCAAGTAGCAAGAGAGGGAGATTCGCATTTTGTGTGTGTATATATACACATATAGGAATATCGACTTGACCATGAAAAATAAGTCTTGAGTGGATGATTTCAGCTTGTACAATACATCCTAGAGTCAGCGAAACCGGACTACTGAAGGGCTTCCCCCGCACCACCATTATCTGAACTCCCTGGGAGCACACGGGGAGGCAAGAGGAACACGCAGCATCTCAAACGCACTGAGGTCAGTGAATGTTACATGAGGTTACACCATGTACCTGGCAAGCTCAGGTTTCCTGCAACAGTTGTCCGTGATTTCTTAAATGCCAATGAGGTGCAATAATATTGTCTCGCCTGCCCAGTTAATGCTTCTCTGGTATGCCAAACCTGGACAGCAGTGCTTATTTGGATAGCTGAGGATACACTGCCCAGCAAAGGTAGCAGTATCTCCTAATATGGGAAAACCACCATCCAGAAAACCAGAGACAAACAAATAAAAATACATTCACTTACAATTTCAGGTTCCATATTTCAGTCAATTTAAGATAGGATCTAACATTTCTGCCCATCTAAGGATACATTTTCTAGTAGCTCCTAGAGCTGTCTCCTCTGCCAGTTATCCCAGTTATTTGGGCCCATTCCTAACAGGCAATTCCTTCCATGAGGAATAAATCTCTAGCAGCATCACTGACAACTAGCTGCAGTTTTTCCGCACAGGATAAACAGTCATGTAGCACAAGTGCCACTTCCTATATCAAACCCAACATCTCCACAGTGTGTCAATGTTGACAGCAACATTATCCAATGCATTTTTAATCTCGTGTCTCTTGAAACAACTAGGAAGGATTTGAGTGACTAAAAAGAAACATCTACCTTCTATTCCTGCCTACTATGTATTAAGAAAACGTTGTCCACACATTCCTCTACTTCTTTTAAGTACTGGCCTCAGATACTCCTTCAAACCAAGAAGCCAAGTATTCTCCCCGAGCAGCAAGTTTCTCATGTAAACCAAAGAGCCACTAAAATTCAGGGATTTTCTTCCTTATCTGTAGATGTGTCCCAAGCTCTTCTCCACCAAGACAAACCCCTTCACAAGGTGCCGCCCCGGGACAAAACATGTCCTCCCCAGCTTCCGCTGCAGGCTCATGGGCTACGGAGGTCACACAGGCTTTCTTAGAAGATTTCTTATTTGTACAATCAAAACTGTTGATATCTGCCCTTTGATTTCTTTCCTCTCGTGATTAATATTAAACCGTGTTTTTTCTGCATTATAAAAGCAGCCTTTATGATAGGCTCATTAATGCACTTCCTGACTCTTTGAATTAAATGGCTTATAAACTCCATTCTTTAACTTCGCCTCAGTAAGGTTGATGGATGAGCACTGTAAACGACTAAGAGGGAAACAAGCCACTGCAGCTCAGCCACAGCCATTATCAGACACAATAGCCCTCCTCTGTTTGGATAGAAAGGGCACTGAATAACTTTAATGCCCATGCCTCGCTTGGCTAACAAACCGTCATAAAAGTAGCTTACATACAGCCCAACATCATTTCATTTAAAGAAGAAAGAGACTAATAAAACTCCAGCCCCAACACCAGCCCACCTTCCCATGCATGCTTGTCTCTCGGTCTGATGTGCCAATCATCATGATATTCTGGGGTTAGATACATTCAAGAGACATTCACCAAATATTATCAACAGATTGAACTTTTTCTATATCTTACTTTCCTTCTAGCGACCAGGCTGACGTGCACTCCTGCAACATGTATTTCCTTCCTCTCTGTGCACCTTTGGGCAATTTTGAGCAGCTAAGTGTCAGCGGTGGCTGAATGTTCTCCACACCCACACGACCTCCAGCATTTTGAGGGCTGGTTCTGAGCAGTATATGAACAATCTCCATCTCTCAAGGGGGGCGGTTGTGTTGTCTGTGTAAAACTGGACACTACCGTCAGCATTTGCTATCCCAGGTCAGACAGGAGAACTGTAGGAGTCAGGCTGAAGCACTTCAGAATCTTTGACTCTGTTATAGCGGATGACAAATGCGATGCTACTTTTTCTGAAACAACCGCTCACCTCAAGTGGTGACAGTCTGCCAGTGGGGGACCACTATCATCTGGGAACACAGAAGAGTTGCATTTCTGTACAGTCTGAATTACCAATGCAATCCCCAATTATTTCTAAGCAAAGGATTAGGAGGGACTCAAACCAAAATGAAAGAAACCAAAACCTGCTCATCTCTTACCCCAGATGGTACCACAAATTCTCATCTGAACCATTCTGCAGTTCAGAAAACCACCCCGCAAAAGCCATTTAACGACTCAAATGTGCGTGTGTCCAGCTGGTGGGAGGAAAGCTTTGCAAATCTCTCACTTTCCATCCAGTGGCACCTGCTGTTTGTCGGCACATTATCAGTACCAGTGCATTAGGGAACCATATGGCATGGGGAAGGCTGCTGGAATGATTCATACTGCGCTAATGAAGTCACGGGCCATCCATGAGGGCTTGGTCATACAGCAGCTGTTGAACTCAAGAAAATGGGAAGTTTCTTATAAAGTTGTGCAATGTTTGCTGGGACTCCTTGGCCATAATCGTCAATTTTTACAATAAGGAATGATTCTTCAACATTTAACTGAATGAAGGTATCACCAAGTTGTCTCTAGAGGGTTCCATCCTCTACTTGAGGATGGACTTTCAAAGAAACATAACAAAAAAGTCTGAAGCCAGGAGGCATTGATGCATTTCAAAAAGATTTGTCAGGAAACGTGACTTGGCTATAGTCCGATATCTTCCAGAGTCCGGGACTATCCACAGCTGGGCTTCTGCTTCCCCCCATTGCAAAACTAGGTCGGTCAGATGTGAGCTCCAGTTTCAAACCTCTCAGAGGCTCAGGGCAGGGAGAGCACAACCATTGCTGTGCTGCAGGTCTCTCCCTCCAGAGGAAGACTTTGGGACTGGAAGGGCACACGGCGTTTCTGCTTGCTTCCCTCCCTCCATCACTGTTAAGAACTGAATTATTTGTCAATTATATATATTAGACCTTAAAGATCTTAATTTGTGTGATCAAGTGCCTGTTAGTGCCTATTAGTCAAAAATTGTACCTCGTTAATGGCACTACTGAAAGGTAGGAAATTCGGCATTTCCATTGGACACAAGTGAAAGGAATAACTCACTCCTGTAATAAGAGATCAGAGCCTGGGATCCAACAGCCTAAAATATATTTGTCAATTTATGTTTGAGGATGCAGCTTTTCAAATAACTGAAGAGGGCAGATGTCAACATCAGATCCAGATCTCAGTACCCTGACACACAACCAGAGGTGGACTTGAATCACCGTCGTGGAGCTACCAGCACATATTACCCCCGAGTTTGCTCCTCGGGGTTGGAAACACGTATCAGTGTGTGCTGGGTGTCCGTTTGCACAAGGTACCCAACAAACACCTGCCTACCGCTCAGCATCTGACACGCTGTAGTTCTCTCATTACGTGTTTAGGAACTACTGCCAGCAAGAAAAAAAAACAACATAGCTGGTATTTCTGGCTTGTAATTTTACAGGCAATCATCCGATTAGTGTCTTATAAGAGTATATATATAATCCTACAAGACTGATATATCTAACAATAAAACTGCTACCTACTCTGAGGGAACTTACCCCTTAAGAGCATAGCAAATGATTTCTGGATATGAGACAGAATGTGTGATTTTATCATAAAACTCCAGGGCGCCTGGCCTTAAAAATATCACTATTCTAGTTTAATATTTATCATATGTATTTTAAAAAGGAAGTGTGGAGTAACTGTAGCGAGGTTAGTGGATTTTCTCTGGAAGTATATCAGTTTAGCCAAGACAAAAGTATGTCCCCAATGACTGTTTTCAAAAACATCAAGCAATATCTATTCATTCTATCTTCAGACCTGAATCTCTGGTAGTGAATGTATGAACTTTCACATTAGGTGGTAACAGTGAACACTTAACATCAACCTAAAGCTGATCCTGCAAAGAGTTTCAAGGTTCACTTGAGTCACCACTGATGGACATTCAGGTTTAAGCAATGGGCTTAAACCACCTTGCAGCATGTGCTCTTCATTGCTCTTTCCCATGTGACATCACCTCCAATACCTTATTGTTCCCAGAAAGAACAAACTCTAGATTGTTCATAAAATTTGACAATTTGACTAAACATGTTTCAGTTTTTGTTGGGTTGTTTGTTTTTGTTTGGTTGGGTTTTTTTAAAGGATCATAATTCACCTAAAAGCCTCCAGTTTAAAAGCCACCTTTAGTAAGCAGTATAAAGCTACAGCATAAATTAGACACATATAAAACCACATATGGCTCAAACTCTATATTCCTCCTATGGACTAGTATCATCAGTCCTTTCCCAATCTCACTCCACAGATCTCAAGAATCCACAAAAACAGAGCAGAACATAGTCACAAAACAAGCAAGTCTAAAGACACATGTTTCTGAAAACACAAAAAGAGATCCTACAGCGTGATGGTGATTTTCCCCAGATCTCACCAACACTGCCCAGACACCAGCATGGAGACCCCCTCTGCAACCCCTTCTCCATCCCTGGGTTTCACTGTAGGTGAGGGGGTGCAGGCAGAGAAAGGACAGTGGCACGCCTGGACCTCTTTAAGGGCCACCCGAGCAATGGGCAGAGAGAAGAAACCCCTTCCCACATCTCAAACACACCCACATCAGAAATGGCTCACATCACCGCACGAGATACTCCTCACAATCATCCTCAGCGAGCTGACCCACCAGCCAGTGCTGCTTTCCACAAGGGATAAGGAGGTGCTGAAGTCCCCGCACAGTTTGCCCCCACCTTACACCCCAGGGATGCCCGCAAGGCGAGAACGAGATGGGGGCTGAACAAAGCAGAGCATGGGGGTTAGTGACCTCGGTGGGAGCAGGTAGGTCCAATTCCTACAGCGAAAGCCAACGGCAAGACTTTTTATAGCTGGGATGCTCAGGCAAGCAGGGCACAGGGTTGGTCTCCGCTCAGGCACTTGCCAACTGCTTTTAACTGCGCTCTTCGCTCGGCTTTTAAATTCCTGGGGGTACCCTCTACTCAGCTGGTAATTTCACACAGAGAGACTCACTCGCTACAGAAGAGTTTTGGCTTGGGAAGCAGAAAAAGAAAAAAAACCCACCGCTCAAAAACGGGTAATCTGAGCAAAGCACATTTAACATGCAGAATCCACTCTTCCCTCCAGGGATTCATTAGAGAAGGAAAGGAAATTTTCTTCTGTTTGTTTGGAAAGGCAGATTTATTAATGGCTGTGAAAAAATTAGGCATTGCCAGCATTTCCCCAGGTATCTAATATGTTTGTTGCAGAGCAAGTCAGATCTTAGTTTAAAGGGCTAAGAGCCCTTCGTGGTTCAAAGTGAGAAAGGGATGAGCCAAGATTGGGGCTGGCCCTAACTCTGTTTCCAAAGGGGCCATGGGCCACTACAGGACATTACCACTATTAAATTACCATTATCACTATTAAAGCGAGCTTGCATCATCTGCGATTTGTTTGTTTTCTAACCAAAAATATGCTCAAACTGTGATTCTTGAACTTCAGTCTAGTTCTGGATGTGAGTTTCCAAAGATCCTGAATGGCTCTGAATTCCTCCAAGAGAGGAACATTTAAGCCAATTCTCAGTTTCCCACATACTGAGAGATACTGGATTTGATCCACAGCTTGGGGTTCATGTCCCCCAGACCCTGGGGACAACTGCACCCTTTGCCTGCAATTGCCGTTTTTATGGACTGCTGTACAGTCGCTTGTTCCTGGGACAAGAGCAGCACAATGTCTCAGCCTCTGATTTCTAGCACTTTCCCTGGGTCTGTCTGCTTTGTCTCTCAGGGCAGCACCAGCCTGGGACCTTCTCTTGCCAGGGCTGCTGCTCCCCTCCCAGCTGCGATGAAGCGATGCTCAGACAGCAGTTCAGGTCCGGTGGGTGGGAGAAGATGCAGCAATTTATGAAAGTACCACAACAGACCTTTAGCAGAAAGGATCAGCAGCAGCTCCTCGGGAAAACAAACTCTCTTCCCTCACCTCAAGTTGTATCTTTTAAGAATATTCACAAGAGCGAAAAAATAAAATCAATCTGCCAGAAAGAGATGTGACCAGCATGGACATCAGAGCACAGGCTCGGCTGTGCTCTTTTCTCCTCTTTCCCCAGGAGAATTACGAGCATAAGAATTAGCAGTGAATTCACAGCCCTCGCCCAGATCCATCCTCATTTGGTGCTCGGTTAGCAAGCTCACTGCTAATTGCCTGCTGCAGATTACACTTGGCAGAGGCTAACAGCGCACCTTTCTCCCAAATCCATTTCCCAGTCATTTCCCTGTAAGACTCCATTCTTTCCAACCCAACCAACGAGAAGGAAGTTCTCCCACGTGTGCCCTCCTCCCCTCAACTGAAGAGCCTCAGACCCTCAGCTTCCTCCCACTGCATCTCCCACAAGGTGCTGTCCAAAAACCTAAAAGCTTCTCCAATACGGCTGACTGTCTCCAGGACACAGAAGCTGTTAACCATGATGGGCTTCCTGCATTTTTTCCGCTAGTAATATTAAAGATTTCTATGTAAAGCCTCTCCACAAGTATCACAGAAAAAGCTCCAGGTGTTGTGCACCACGCACAACAGCAGCCATAATGCCAACCTCTTAGTTTTGGCGTTCACAGAAAGAAATGGCCAAATAATAACACCCAGCACTTAACCCATAGTTATTTTCCTCAAAGGAGGCCCAGGGAGGACTTATTGATTAACGTTTGTTGACCATTTGGAAAACATAAATGAGCTATTTAACAAGAAACACTTCCTTTCCACTGCCTCATCATTATCAGATGTCTCATTGTCATTAGATCAGCTTGACAAATGGGATGCTGAATCCTAATTAGGGACCCTAGATGTGACTTTCACACAATATAATCATAAAATAAATGCTAGTCAAAAGGATATGAAAGTGCTTTCCATTGGAAAGTGTAGTTCTTTCAGAAATTACATCAGAAAACATTTTCGGCAGGAAATGGTGTCCTGGTTCCTCAAGCCCCTCCAGTCAGCTGTAAAGGAGCTGTGGCGCAGTGCACAACTGGAGCACAATGATTTAAATAAACATTCCTAAAATCTTACAAATAAGGGCAGCTGAAGTCTTTAAAAGAGAACTAAATTCTGTATTTCTCTCTCTGAGCCAGAAACTTCACTATTATTATTTCTGTATCGGTGTAGCCCAGGTAGCTCAATTGCATCCTATTTAAAACTCCAAAGAACTTGGCTGGGCGTCTGTGGCAGCGTAAGTGTGCGACTGCACTTTGCGATGGCAATCCAGGCTGCTCCTTTGTTCCCATACACTCATGGCGTTATTGAGGTCTGCGGGTGTTTCAATACAGAAATGTTTCAGTGGTCCAAGCTCCAACCGGAGAAGCAGCAAAAAGGGATGAGCCGTGCATGCCTGGAACACCTGCAGGTAGATTCTCAAAGTGGGGATGGCTCTCTGTTCACAACAGGGCTAGGAAGCTGCTGACAAAAATGACACTATTTCCTATTTTCAGGTGTGCATCTGACCCATAGCTCTCTCTGGACCCATAGCTGTATCTGCTATTGCTGTTACAGGATACTGTGCCACTAAATTAGTATTTTTGGAGTTTGCATGAATTATTCCACTTACTGATGTGTGCAGAGTTTTTGCTCTAGTGGTTTTGACAATGATCCCCATTTCTTCAAAACTGGCTGCTATTAAATCTTATAAATAATTTTGTTCCCGATCAGAGGAGTTTCCAGCAATACAATTACCTGTGAGAAGCCAATAAAGGCCATACCTACAGTGCACTAATGAATTCATAAATTAAAGTTTGCTTTGCCCTTGAGTCAGAGCAATTAGCATCACACAACCTCCTTGCAGAGCAGCGATGCGAGACTTCTCAGTACCCCCTTATCGCGAATGCAATCAATAGCTTACGCTTGGGAGTCCATTGTGCACCGTAAACAGCAGTTTAGACAAGCTCCAGCAACAGCCACTCTGAGTAATACGATGGCTTTGGTTAACCTGGTTGCTAGGCTCCGATAGAAGCATCAATTTAACACCCTCCAAGCCCCGCGAGCAAGGACAAGTTGGGTGATGCTGTACAGCAGAGCTGTGAGCAAGGGCGGCTTCGCAGGGGCAGTGCAGCAGAACAGCCCAAATTCCAGCACATACCCTCTGTTCACAGCAGACTTCAGGCTCCTCTTTCCACATATATCTTAATGAAATTGTCCAAAGTACCGGTGTCACCTCTAGCTTTGACTGTCCCCATACTTCACGATTAGCACAAGAAGTGACAAGACAAGTTATATTATGGCAGCTTAATTCATGAGAGTTTATATAGCGGTCTGACAACATTCTCCTCTACGCTCATCAACAGCTACCAAGAAAGGCACTCTGATCAACCCCCCTGCAGCCTGTTACCCTTCACTTTTTTCACAGTCTATATATTTTTCTAGCACAAACACAGGACCTTGTTCTGGGACATTCATTGTGCTGCTCCCCGTCTGGTTTTCCTACTATGAGGGCAAAGAGGCAAATTGAGTACGACACATCACAGATTGCAAGACACTGAGATTCTCATACACCAAAGAGGACTTACTGCACCAACCGAAAACGCTGAGCAACAGGAAATGAAGAATATGTTCTGCCTGCATCCCCTTCCAGAATAGGACTGCTATTATTGTGGGCAGAGCCAAGTCAACATCAGGATCATTCAAGAGCAGTGGTTGCACAAGCCCAGCCAGAAAATAAGACTAGCAGAGAAAGTCCTCCTTCCACCCTCATTATGCCTCCAAGTGAAATGCCTGCCAACCCAGCAAAGGAATTGTCTCTGTGAGGCTCCTGCACGTCAGTAGATACCACTGCTAATCAAGCAGATGCCTAGAGCTGTGGAGATACAGACCTGGGGAGGAAGATGAAGCCAAAGAAGTCAAATGAGGACTACAAAAGCTCCTCTGCTCAGAGAGAGGGTAAAAGCCGGAAGAAACTGGGACATAGACTGCAAGAGCAGCAACACTGAAACTCTCCAAGAGGCAGAGTCTGAACACGGGAGGGTTAAAAAAAAAAAAAAAAATGGGATGGCAGAATCAATTAGACCTCAAGAAGGAAACCTTATTAAAACAGATGCCTGCAGATCTGGGTAGAAAGTAAGAAAGAGGAATGGGTTTAATTCCTGACTAGATCCCAGCCCTCTTGGGTGGTAACAGGACAGCAGATGACTGGGGAGCACATCGGGGTTTTCTAGTCAAACATTTCTAGCCAAACATTTCATGTTTGGCCTCATGCTAGGACTACATAAAAGGAGTACAAATACGTACCAGAATAGAGATTCAAGATCAGGATGTGAAGTTAAACTCAGGGCTGTTCATAGCACTGGTGATCGGGGTAGCATTAGCCCTAGGCATGTCTCTGCAGTCCCCTGGGATTACCCCATCCCAATAGGTTCAACCCTGAACCTATTTGTTTGCAAAAGCCGACAGGACTGCTAAACAGGTAAAAGAGACAGAGCCTGCAGTGCGCTAACAGAAGCTGCATTCTTTGCCTGCGCTACCTTACAAAATGCCATTCTGATAAACAACACAGATATTGAGATTATTGCACAGAAAGGTGTAATGCAATCAACTGCTTTAAGACCAGAAGTACAACAGTTTCTCCATTTTTTTTCTTTTTTATTTACTGCTGAACTTCATCACACCATTTTGACACACTCTTTGTCAAGACCAGCACCCTGACCTTGCAAACCAGGAAAAAAACATAGATTCCTTGTTTCTATTTTTAATGCGCAAACCCCCCCAGAAGTCATATCCTTCCCATTGCAGCAGGATCCAAAACACACCTCCAACATCCAGCGTCATTTCCCAGGCTCAGCATGACAAAAACAATTATTATAATGGCCCCACTGATGCACACAAGCATCACCCAGTCATTTTACAGTGCAAAAAGTACTGTAGTGAAAACATTTTACCTCTAAAGGTCAACAGGACACGTGAACAGGGATTTTTCCTGAAAGACCACTCTGTGGGGACCTACAAGCGTCACACTCTCACTACACCAAGGTGCAAAATATACAGTCTTGAAAATGAATAAGTTCTGGGAGAGGAACAAAGAAGAAAAGAAGAAAATACAACTTTTGAGACTAGAGTGGCGGGTTGCCAGAGTGTTGAAGCTTTAATTAATGGTCTTTTCCTGGCAGAACTGGAGAGAGAAAAAAATAGCTGTAGCACAGCAGTAGCACAGTCGTTTGCAAGTCTGCACTTCTGATTACTATACAATAGCTAAGAATAATTGCAAAGTTCCCACTTATAATATAACCTTGGGAAACGCTCACCTTGCTGTGCTACTTTATGGTGCACCACTTAGAGCACTGTTCTCTGTCAGCACTACTAGCAGAATTTAAAAGCTAGTTTTATCTTGCAGGGTTGACCTTCCTCTTCATGACTAGATATGGTTTTATGTCATGGTAAGAGTCAAAAGCAGTTCCCCAAAATTCTAGGAAAATAAGCACTGTTGGGGAATTCATAATTGAGTGAGGAAAAGTACACCCTTAAATGGGTTTTTTTCCCCTCAAATGGACAATGCCCACAAACACACATACATACTCAGCAAGCATATATCAAGTGGTGGTGTAATGCTTTCAAAATCATTTCCAGGCCTTTTATTGTAGAATCGGTGCCTGATTGGAGTTGATGCAAAGCAGGACTCACCAACCTTTTATCAGCTTGAAGACTCATCATGAAATAGTCACCAGGGAACAGACTTAAAATGACAGCCAGCAACTGCAATCTATGTCCAAAAGGGTCCTTATCTCCTTTTGAACTAAAAATGACAAAAATTACTATTGCTATAGTAGCTTAGTAATTGGTTCAGAGTTTTCTCTATTGGTTCTCCCTCATCTCACAGCCAAATGATTAGTAATGACCCATCGGGAAGTCCCAAAAGGGTATCAGATCAAGTGATGGATACTGCCAGCTGAACTAGAAGTCACCTTTGCAAGAGCCCTAAGGCTGAAGGAATAAGGCTAAACTAATAAGGGAGGTATGAATTAAACAAACAATCAGCTTGCATCAGGCTTATTCCACCTAAGACCAGGACACAGCATAGATATTAAAAGATAAATTATAGATTTATTAAATCACCTCACGGTCTCTTCAGATTAAGGAAATGTTTCTACCAAATACAGAACCTCTACTATGTTCTTTAAAGATTAACTTTTCGTTTCTTTTCATCCTTTCTGAGCAATAAGTATAGCTTAGGGTTTACAAACAATTAATACAACTATCCCATTTGAGCCTTTGGAGGAAAGCATTTGCTAAAATTTATTTTTATTTCTAAAAAATTGTGCCCATCTGGTATGTTTTCTAACATCAGGAAGCAGAAAAACAGAAACATTTTGGCTGTGTTGTTTTGACTTTTGAAATAAGGCCATTAGCTTTGTTTTCAAAACATCTATATATACAGCTTCGCATTCACAACAGTCTTTGTAAGGGAAGTTCTTTTGTGTCTTCACAGCACTAGTTCTTTTTCAGCCTCTTCTAGTCAAAAGTAAAAAATCCAGCTTTTCATCCACTTTTTTTATGCTTTAGATTGTTGATAAATGTAGAATGCAACATTTAGTTATCATTTCACAGTCCTTATTACAAAAATAAGAGCATTCTGAAAGAAAGTACATCAAACAGGTCCAGTGAAAGAAAAACACATAAACCAAAATGAATGCTGAGCAAGTCTTTCCACTGAGTTAGTTTTCAACTTCTTGAAATAAAAATGAAATGCTCACTTTTTAAGAAGTGATGCTTCCAAGCAGGTGACTCATGAGACAACTTCCCTACAACAACAGACAATAACAGGAGCCCCAAGGAGTTGGGACTCCATTTCTAGGGTGAGATTAATGTACCACAAGTCTTCAATACCTTTAATTCTGATGGAGTCATAGGAAAAGAGAAGGAAGAAGGAGGGTACATTTAAGGAAAGGTACTAAGGTTGTCAGTGGAATTATGTTTGTTCATAAGGATATGTCCCACTTGCATCCAAGAAGGCTTCCCAAATGAAAAAAGATAGGTTTATCTAAGAACATTCAGAGAATGAGGCTCTTTGTGCTCTCACAACCAGCAACATTTAGGCTGGGCTTCTCAAGACAGCTGAAGGAAGCTTGGAGCCTAAATCCCGTGGGTGCCAACCTTATTAACACCCACTCCTTTGAAATAGCCTACATTTCTTACAACAACATACATCCTTTCTAGTCACAGGTGTTTTCAAAGCACGTATACTTCCAGGGAAGAAAAGCTCAATCTTTTTGTCCCCATTCAGAAAGATTCTTGAAATGCTGAAAAGTAAACAAGGAGATCACTTCTGCTTTTTCAGAGCAAAACCAAATGCTAAACCAGGCTCCAAATCTCCTGAGTCTGCATGGCAGGAAGAGTGCAAGCAGTGAGGACCATGTGTTTTTCGGTGCTCTCAGGGCTGAAAGCACATTCCTCTGCCTAACAAAGTCTAAGAGTTAGCAATGAGTATATATATTCAGATACTAGGTTTTTTTCCCCCCACCACCACTTTTCACCCACACAAGATTCCCCACACAAGCTGGGTAATTGTTGCCCAAAATGGCAACACATGCTCTGCAATTATCATTAGAGTTAATTAAAGCCTCTGTGCAGTAGGCAGCTTTGAATTGCTGTTTACACTCAAGTCTCTGAACATGCTGCAGGTAATTGAAAGAGAAGCATCAACCCAATATTGTTGATTTTTTTATTGGCAAGGGTTTGATAATTTGATTTTGGTCATTACATATTTCTAAAAATAAAAAAATGAATTTCCTCTGAAAGCCCAATTCTCCCCTTCGGCACACTCCACTAAGCTATTTTCATGTTTCTGTGGCCCTTACTGTACCAAGGCTTGGAAGTTTTAAGAGAATTGGGTCAAAAAGGAGACGATATAGCAAAAGTTCTCATGTGTATGGGAGGGAAAAGGCCTTTCTGCTTTTCAGACGAAAAAAAAAGAATCGAGGCATGGCACACGCGCCCCAGGACATCAGCCAGAAGGGGAGGGAGGCACAGGATTTGGCAAGTCACTTGTGCAGAGTTTCACGTGGTTGGAACAATTTGCCACTTCCCAGATAGAAGAAAAGATGCAGTGCACCCCGGTTCTTCTGCATCTTCCTGTCTGATAGGCACAGCAAGTTCTGTGCCTCCACTCTACACCCAGGACTTCACCCTCTTTTAAAGGCTGCAGTTCCCAAGCGCCAGCCCCTTTTCCCCTCTTACTCTCTAACCCAGCAGAAGACACCTTACTTGTAACAAAAATAACATTTCCCTGATAATATTCGCCTTTTCTTTCCCTTCTGCTTACCAGGATATGTGCTCAGGGCTCTCTGCGCTATGGAAATTGGTGGTCTGGTTCACAGGGTGACCCAGGTTGGAGGAGGGAGCCCCAGTCATTGAATTTCTGCTCTGCGTTGAGACTAACCCCCGCTCTGCCTTGGTTTTCCCACCGCCTGAGCTGAGAAATGCAGTCAAAATTGTTGTGAAGACACTTCTACAGCCTAAATGCCCTAGCCATCGTTTTTAAAAGCCGACAAAACTGAAGTACACTTCCAAGTTTTGACTCACAACTTTAAAATCTGTTCTAGTCACAGAGGGGGAAAAAAAAAACCCTTGCAAAAGATCACTTGAGTGCACTTGCATAGTTCTCCTCTGGGGATTCAGCCTTGGCTCACTGTTTCCCATCTTCAGCTCCTTTCCTCCTGTTATCCCCAGAGAGCGCACTTAGGAGCTCGGCAAAAAAACGCTTTCAACTGCTCCTCAGGAGCTCGGCTGTCTCCGAATTAACCCTTCCTCTAATTCATGCTGAAAAGCTCTATACAGATGCCATGCTACCCAGATTATTCGTTTTGTGCCTCCCTTTCCCGAAGAAATACTATTCTCTTTATTGTCCCGTGGTAAAGCAGCAGGAAGTTTACAATGACACCAAAATTTTGCTACCGGCACTGGAAACCCGAGAAGGTTCTGCAAAAATATCCAAGGTCAGTCCGCTGGCAACAAACAAGGCTGCTGGCTCCTCTAAGTTTTAAAGCACGCTCTCTGAAGCCTGACAATGCCAATGTGCCGCTGAGCACACATCTATATTTGTGCTGAAAGTAGTCCTGCCAAAAGAGAGCAACGGTCACTCAGCAAACGTACGACTTCTCTGACTCCATCAAAACTCATCTCTTCTGGACACACTGCCTTGACCTCCTCAAAATTCAAGCATAGAAGTGCACAAAGAAGCCACACTACAATGAATACTCTTCAGCCTGGACGAGACAGAATTGCTGATGACAGCATTACTGCTGTCACCCAAACCAAATGTTTCAAAGGCAGTTTTAACTAAATCCAGAGAAGATCTGGATTTAGACCTGTAAGGCTGCTATCACCACTTTAAGATGAGATAAAGAGCAGTAACAAAGAGAGGTCTTGGCATGCGCTTAAAATAACCTCTCACCTCATCCTGGAGGTTTCTGTGGTAGTGCACCCACAAAACCAGAGCTCCGAGGTGCTCGCAGAGAGGTTAAGCACTCTTCCTAGAAGCCCAAGGTAGAAAGGCAGGTCGGGGTGCCT
The DNA here is from genome assembly GCF_000708025.1 of Charadrius vociferus. NCBI lineage: Eukaryota > Metazoa > Chordata > Aves > Charadriiformes > Charadriidae > Charadrius > Charadrius vociferus. The sequence goes on from NW_009646633.1 coordinate 907,872, forward strand.
GGCATAAGGCTGCCCTTGGGTCTGGAGCTCCAGGGTGTGGGAAACCATCAGGAAGAGCTTTACCAGTGCAAGAACAGGTCAAAACACAGAGCCAACCCAGCCACAAAGGTCTGGCCGAGTCCTCCTGGGCAATCCCAAGCAAACAAGTTCCTCCGAGAACTTCACAGCTCTCCCTGCGTCAAGACCCTGCAGTGACCCAGCAGTTCAGAAATGAACAGCTGAGGAGTAAACACACAAAATTCACCTAGCTTTCTCAACTTGAAAAAGGAAGGGGAAAATTTTGCATTAACTCTGCTTCTGCCATTAAGAGAACAGAACAGTCAGATGTTCTCCATGTCTCAATGTCCTCCTCATCCACAAAGCTGATGTTTCAAGGAGAAACTACAGGGAGTGACATAAAAATAAATTAAATTGTAAAAAGCACAGATGAAACATTACCTGGACACAGGAAAGCAGTCCTCCAGGAAGATCAAACCCCAGATGCTGCTGAAAACCAAATGGGTTTAGAAAGCAGTCCTCCAGGAAGATCAAACTGGATGATCAGATGCTGCTGAAAACCAAATGGGTTTTAATGAATGGCAGATCTTAGGCCAGCAATAGATAATCAGTGAGATTAGTAGAAAACTGGTAAGATCAAAGTCCACAAACATGGTTTAGTGACCACCACATCTAGGCACGGTCACTGAAGCCTGGAGGCTGAATTCCGAGTTAAGAGGCATCTTTCTTCTCTTTTTTCCATGTGCCTTTAATCAGAGGAGGAAGAAAAGCTGCTTGAAAAGCGCTCTGACAGGTGCGCGGAAGATAAGCGAGAGGCAGATCACAAAGACAACAGCCTTTGGAAAAGAGGAGCCCGGGGATTATCACCACAAATACACATAAGCTCCATTCTGTATAGTAGAGTATGTCGTTATTAATAATGCTACTTATCCCTCTTATAGCATTTTAAGCTTTCAAAGTGCTATACAAACACTAATCACTAAGTGAAGGTGCCAAAGAATCCCTTCCATATCCCGCTGATTGCACAGGCTGAAAGCACAATAAGTACAACACGTACAACGGCAAACACAGGCCTGAACAATCACCCTAGTTAATAATATTACAAAAAAGATTGTGTTCCAAAGGGAAAGATCTCAGTGTGCATCCATTAGGAAACCATTCTTACCCAGTGCGGTGGAGGCAGCAGCAGACTTGGAGGGAGCAACAGATGCTGCTGGGGGGAAGATGGGGCATGGAGGGGGAATGGGAACATCGACAGCGGATGAGGACAAAAATGTCTGCAAGAGGACACCTGGGAAAACTTTACCGATGTACCAGGGAGCAACAGGTGAAGCTAGAGCAAAGATTTGAGAGCAAAAGTAATGTCATTAAATCAGCCAAGAAGGAAGTTGTTGGGTCTTCACGGTTTCACTT
>NW_009646633.1:909301-924119 GCF_000708025.1 Charadrius vociferus
GGACGGAACGGGGGAAAAAAAAAAAAAATCAAATAAGCGACTGGCAATCAGAAGGGCTGATCAGGACACGGGCTCATTCCTTGGCAATAGGAATGAGGAACAAATTACATTAATTTTAGGTAATGATGGGAAACCGTTGCCAAATTTGGTGAATACTGGTTAGAAAGCTCACATGAATTAATCCTGTCTGGTCCTTGAATACTTAGGCTGTCCAGCAGAAGTGCTCAACGGAACGCATAAAAAGGCAAAGTCTGTAACAGTACAGAGCGATCCTTCACACAGCAACACAGAGAGTAACATTTGTGCAGTGGAAATTCTGGTTAATTACTGCAGTTGCTGAACACCTCCCAGGAAGGACCTCAGGATCCCTCCCAGTCTGTTCAGGGCCACTCTGGTTTTAAGCACAGGTGCTCTGCATTGAGGTGAGCTCAGCCCCCAGCACCCATCTGAAAGCAGTGCAATTAAAGATGCTTCACCATCTTAAACCATCTCTTCCGCTATGAGGGTACCATAAAACCTGGCTTTCTGACCTCAGCTTTTAGTCAAATATAAATAGAAAAGAAAACCTATTTATCGACAAACATCTCCATTTCTGATGTGGGAAGGACACAAAGAACCACTGCTCTGTTCCTAAAACAGAAGCTAGAGGAGCTGCTCAAAAGGTTCACAACAGAAACTCAAGTGCGCTTTTCGGGCAAATTCTATACGGCCCATTGACTTCCCTGCCAGATAATAGCTGTGTTGTCTCCAAGGCAACAGAGGAGGCAGACCTCAGCAGTGTGTTAAATAAAGTTCTCTCATTAATGTTTATTTCCTGATTTACTCTTCCACCGGTTAATACCAAAGACGCTACAGCCACCAGAAAAAGATTCTCTGGTCCATTCTGAACTGGGAAACATGTCAAGCAGTTAAGAGGAGGACCCAAACTTTTCTTCCCCAAAGCTCTGGCACAGCGTCTTGGCCCACAGTGAGGAGAGATTAATGGTTCCCACATCAAAAATGCAGAAAGCACAATTCACCATAAGGTACCAAGATTTTCATACCTGTTTAATGATTCTCAGAACTTTTTATTTTTAAGTACTCACATGGTCTATTTAAGTAGCTTGGCTTGTAAAAACTATCAGAGGTTCAGGGTTCTTCATGTGTCCTATCTTAGGGACACCCAAACGAGTAAAACATAATGAAGTCTCATCCCTTGTCATTTGCTTACTTATCAGGATTTCAACCCCCTTCCTCGAATGCACGTGGCCAAACACCTATATCTCCAAGATACCATGTTTGAGTTTGGGTTGCCAAAATCAGGTTTCATTTACTGGTGAAGAATCTCCAACCGACATTTTCCTTATTCATGTTGCTGTTTGTATTTGGGAGATTTGCTCCAGGGGTCCAAGTCCAACATGCACCAGTGTCACAGGGAACACTCGCATGATCACCAGCAGGACCCGATTACGCTTCGGCTCCTTTTCCCACGTCATACTTGAAATGAATAACACACAGCAGAACCAGCTCGTGCTGTGAAGGAAAGTCATAGCAAATATCAGAGGCCGCTGCCTCTCCCGTTCGCTCCATCAGAAGCTTGGTCAGAGGCTGCCACATTTCACCATTTCTTATTTTTCTGCTTTATCTCCTTTGCTCAAGTATTTGATTATAATTGCTGCCTCTGGTAATTCACTGGTTGTAGTTTTCATTCATAAATCTGATAATATTTTCCCAAATCCCTACTCATCAGATAGCTGGCATCTACACATTTTGGTATATCTTCTCTGGGATTGCAGAAATACACTCTCTCCTCCCAAAACGCTAAACACTTCTTAGCAACAGAGAGTAATACCACCACATTCCTCCAATGCCCTTGGATGTGTTTTGGATGTTTAAAATTCAAGGGAACAGCTGTCAAGCGAGACGATAATTGCGCTGTCAGTGTACCCAACGAGAATTAGTGAAATTACCCTCCAAAGAATGTACGCTACACAATCTCATAAGTTAAAAAAGATAGGTTTCCTTATCACATAGAAATGGAGAGATCCAAAATAAGAAACATTCATTCGAAATCAATGCTATCTGAAAGATGTAGTGAACCAAATGCATCGCTGGAAGCTATGATAAAAGAGACACACAGGAGAGGCCAGCCGAGGCCATCTGACACCATGGCAGCACGGTGGCGTCGCTTCCAGACTCCAAAGCATTTGAGAAAGACTCAGGGGAGCAGCTATGCTGTTGTGGCCCTCCAAAGAGCTTATGGCATTGACAGTCCCACCACAGAGCAGCTGGCTTGTTTTGGTAACTTTCTGCATTGCAGGATGGGGAAGAACGCCGTCCTGTGCAACCTGTTGTAGGTGACCCTGCTCTGGCAAGGGGGTTGGACTAGATGATCTCCAGAAGTCCCTTTCAACCCTGACCGTTCTGTGATTCTGTGAAGGACAGATAATTTGTCCTAACCATGAGTGGGAAGCAGAGATTGCCACAAGCAAGGATGAGCCTGGGAAACCCCACACCTCCTGCCTGCTCAATTTTATGAAAAGGGAAGGGAATCTAATAGCCTGTGCTCCTGGTGGCAGGACCAAAGCTCCCCAGCACATGCAAACAAATCCCAGAAGTGCAACCATCTGAATATTGTGCACCCCGCCTGCTCCAATACATACTACACTAATGCCCCTGAAACTTCAGGATGATGTTACAGAGACATCTCAACACGCTGCACATCTATTAAGCTGAGAAATGGGTACTGTTAGACTCTCATTCCCTTCTTTTCTAATCCAAGTTACTTGGTACAAAGTCATCCTGGCCCATAAGAGGTGATACCATAACACAAAAAGAATCCAAACCCCTCAGTTGGCATTGAAAGCTTCAGGACTGATCTCTCAAGCAACATCTTCAAGGACACATCCACTTTCAGGCACAATCCCGAAAAGCCGCAGCAGAAACAAGCTTGGAATTTCTATACTCCCTCAACAAGGTGGACATTTCACTGAGCCAGGGTGACTGAAATAAGATAAGGAAATAAGATAATCATAGCAACTCATTAAAGGACAAACTGCTCAAATAGGCAAACATTTTGCAACACAGTCCAGCTTCTACTAAGTGATTTACCAGCTCCAACTGGAAAAAAATCAACAGCAATTTTCACATTTTGTAGAAAGCCTTAATCAGGCAGAAATGAGAAAAGCATAAAAATTGGGAAACGGCGCATGAAATGGCTGCATTCGTCCTGTGGATTTTCCACTAGCATTTGTACACAGCCGAATGCTCCCATTGCCCACCCAGGATCAGAGCTCCCAGACCCCAGGGCAACTTTCACACCGATATATTCCTCATTACTTCCCATAATGCAAAGGCAGAAATCAGGCCCAACCTTTCAGTTATTAAACAGTCACTAATTGTGATTTCTGCTGCATTTCTATTGCTTCCGCTCCCATTGAAACCATTGACATGAAGAACAATTTTGTGCCTTCATCACAACTAATTACTAATGGGACAAGAACAACCTAGAGGCTTTGCAAGCTCCTGTGTTCCCATGTTTTCCCAAGATGCACAAGGTCTCAGGAAAAAACATAAAAAGGTCTCATGCATGCTAGATAGATGGACTTTAAAACAGAGAGAAACACCATCTTCCATTGATGGACACGTGGATTGGCCATTGGGACAAAGGGATAAATTGCAATTTAGAAACAGAAGCCAAGATGAGAACCAGCAAAACAAGACAAACTTTCCTTCTGTCTAGCCCTAGCTATAAACAAAACACACCTAAATCGGCGTTAAGTGAGAAGCAATTGCCTTTCGTAATTTCAGGGGGAAAAAGGAATTCTTTATCTGAAAAGTTTTGGCAGGTGACAGCTAATGGCAGAGCTACACACTGAAAGGCAGAGTCAGAATAAGGAGCCTTACAAGTGTCAGTTCAAGTGTCACTGCCATTATTTAATCAAAATTTCCATCATATTCAGAGAGTTCTGTCCATAGTTATACTGAGCTAAAGCCCAGTGTCTAAGAGCTTTCATCTATCTTAATGAAAATAAGGCTACCCGCATTTTTTTAGCTAAAATGCCTTTTGATAGGATGTTGGATTTGAATCCAGTTGGGTTTGGGGTGGGTTTTTGTGTTGGAGTTTTTTCCCCCAAAGATGCCTGCACTTGCTTGAAAAACTGTGGTTTCTCATTGTGATTTTTGGGAGAAGTCAACACTTCCTGCCAGAAAAAGGGTGAGGAGGGAGGAAAAAAAAATAAAAGATCATTTTCTGACCAGCAATAAAGCAGAAAAACAAAAGGCTGTAAGTGAACAGCTAGAAAAATGAATAATTGGGTATTTCTCTGCATCCCATGGTTTAATCAACCTGGTTTTCATTATGTCATCCTTGGGAACATTTGCCAAGCAGTGGTGAAAAGCTATCAGCCGCGGGCAGGCACCTCTTTGCACACTGGGCAGGACGAGCCGGAGCAATACTGCAAACAGAGGATGCAACGGATGCACAGTGCCATCGGGGCACTTGTGGCATTTCCAGATCACGGGTGGCACGCTCTGCCGGGAAGTTACAGACTGAGCATTTATTTATTTGTAATATCAGGAAAACTGAGCGTTGTGCCACAGGCTGCCGCAGTCAGCGAGTCCTACAATCTCACCTGCTCTGCTGTTAGGGGTAAGCCACGCTGACAAGCTAGTAAAAGTTTAGACTCCCCCCAAACCATCTGTTCTCGGGGACAGGTGTGATTGTGCAGCACATACAAGAAGCAGAAGAAGTTATAACAAGGTCCAGAGCATTTTTATAACTCCACAGGCTTCTCTCTCTGCTATACCCGGATCCAGAACTCAAATACTTGAGGACACGTTGCAGATGTGAGATCATTCCCTATATAACCAAGTAACCAACATATTCAATAATTTATACCTGTTACATTCTCCCAGGATATTCCTATGCCCGGTACTATTAATGCTGCTCCGTAACCGCTCCTGGTTGGGTCAGAGTCACAGCACTCAAGGGACACAGAAAGAAGAGAGCGGATACCAGAGTCTTAGCCCCAAAGACAGCTCTACCCAAAGCTTCCCTAGCTGCTGACTCTGCTCCATTCTCCAACCCCTCCTTGGACAGGCAACTTATTCCACCTCACCCCCACTGCCGGCAGTGTTCGAGGGCAGTAGCTGTTTTCAAGCTGGTATTTATCATCACCCCACTGGTACTTACTGGCAGCAGAAAATTAGAATGCACATCATCTAAGCAATTGACCAGAAGCCTCCTAAGCAAATGTTTTAGCTGAATTACTAATAAGATATTTTTTTTTCTCTAAAATGTTATTCTTTGATCACTTATCAGGGCCATTTTCCTAACCAAAGCTTCATGAAACACAGCTATGGTGCTCTGTAAAGACACAGTTTGACGCTATACCATGAATAAGTATTACGCTCACAGAGCTTCTCTTCTATCAGCTCAGTTGTCAGTTACCAGTACCTTTTGCTGCCTTATGAATTATTTTTTTTAACAAGTCTTTCTAGTCAGTAGAAATTCATTTCAAAGAGTTTTGCAATAATACTTTGCACTTTCAGATTTTGAAGAATGGAAAATTTTTCATCTTTGCAAGTCTGATCTTTTACCAAAAGCACCTTGTAAGACCAAAAGACAGAGAAAACAAACAGACAGATGAATAAAATACAAAGGACAAAGGGTCTGTGGGTGTAGCTTATTCCCAAGTAAAAATTCCTTTAAAGCTTGGCCAGATTAATTATCCTATTGTAGTCCTCAATAACTTTCCATTCATTATTACAGGTTGTCTATATAAGACAACTGTTATAAAAACCTGTAGAAGGAAAGCACACACCATTAGCCTGCCTTTTTATTGCCATTTCCATGGAATAAGAGAAAGGAGGATGGAGAGGTCAGGCACAGACCACAAGAACGCTACGGTAAAGCAGCCACTCAAAGTCATCCCCGGAAGCCAAACAACAAAATGAACAGACATATTGAGACAAACAGGTATCCAGAAGGATTTGCAGAAATGCCTACACTAATTAAACATCTGCAAAACCAAAAGCTACTTTTCCACCTTTGGGAGTGGCTCACACCCCCTATCAGACACAGAAGTTCGGGGAATTAGGGGAAACGCTGCAGAGCAGAACGGGGCATAATGCAGACCCTCACCAGAAAAAAGAGGAAAAAAAAAAAACCATAACAAAACAAAAAACAAGTTTCCAAATGTGTTTGGAGCAGCATGTGCTGATGGTCACACACCAACTGTTTTTCACACCCGCAAGCGGAAAACAGTCTGGATTCTCTCTTAGCCAGAGTTACGTAGTTTTTGAAGCTTATACTACTGAAAAGCACATATTTCTCTATTTTACCTGACCATTTCTGCAAAAAGATTGGGTTTGCTTTTTTTTTTTTTTTTTTTTTAAATCATCATTCTGCTCCAATTGTCCCCTTCCCTCTTCCTTATTGCTGCTCACTATACATGTCCCAACAGGTGGCATTACAGATCGAAGCTTGCGGTCTTTCCTCCGCATGAGTCCCTGGCCAGGGAAAAGCAATCTTAGAAGAAGAATTTATTACTCCTATCCCTTATCAGTGGAAAGCAGGTGCAAGAGAAGCATTCATAATCACAGAGGGACCTTCAAGCTGGAAAACTACTGCTTCTCTCACAGCGTAATTGATAGCCCTTATGTCTTAGATTTGGTTACTGAAACTACTCAAATACATTTAGGGTGTTTCAACAATATAAAAGCAGAAATTCTATATATGTGTGAACATATGCACGTCTGTGGATCTATATTTATTTCCTCTGGCTATTTGTAGGCTGAGCATTAGATCAGTACATTTAATTGAGAATTTGATGTGTGGTAACTAGCCCATAACATTAATAAGAAATGTATTTATGACAGTCTAAAGTATATATGGAAGATTAACAGCCCTGCAAGAGTTGCTCAGAGGCTGAGGAACTTACTTTTACCAAGAGTCCTGAAAAAGCCCTACCCTTAAAGCTGCCAGAGACCTCCCACTTGCTGAGAAGAGGCAGGTTAAAGCGTCGGAGGGAGATAAGAAGAGGTGGCTCTTATAGCGACCTTTTCCCAGTGCCTGATGAGACACACAAGCGCTTTGGAGGACAGACCTATACTTTGGATAAGATGCTGCCATAGGCTTTCCCGAAGCTCAGAGCCACAGACATTTAATTCCTAACAGCTCTTTGCTAAGAAGATTCCCAGCTGTAATTGCTCCTTGCCATCTCATCCCATAGGGAATACTGACGACAAAAAAGTGCCCTACTTATGCAGGAGAAGCTGATGATGTTAAAAATACTTGGCACGTTCTCAAGTCTTCACAAACCCTCGCTGTCAGATGGATCTTGCTTCCCTATCCATAAAACCAAAGGACTTTCTTTTCAAATCCATCTCTCTCCTTGCTTTCCCTCCTCCCCTATGCAAATTTAGAGAGGCAACCACAGGCTGCTGCTGGCACCAGTCCTTAGCAAGGAAAAGAGCTACTTATGTAAAGTAAATAAATTACTCCCAACATCTTTCTGTAAGATATCCTAAAGGTCCTGTCTGTTGGACATCTTCAAAAACACACCCAGTCTTGTTCCACAGAAGCTGGCCTCGCAATTTCTTTGAATGCACAACCAAAATCAGATCAGTCTTTCATCATCATCTCACGCCTAATCCCTTTTCCCGTATTTTGTCCCATTAACATTTTATCATGGAGCACAGAGAGAGCATTTGAGCAGCCGAAGCCTGTGCATTCCAGCCTGAGAAGATGGATTATACTTCAGCATAAGGAATTGCTTAACCACAATATGATTATATTTAAATACCCCTCATGTTATTACAGAAGTACTTTGATTGGCCAACAGAGGTCATCCAGCACTAAATGAGAGCACAGAGATCTGCACATGGTGGGACATAAGAGGAAGAACCATATGGCAATTAAAGCAGCTGCTACTGTAGAGCTGCAGAATAAAGGGGGAAAGAAAAAACCACCACCTTTATGGTTATTCCCCAGTTGCCATACAATAATCCTGTTCTCTAATTAGCAGACAATTCAACCTCGGTAATGAACAATATAGCACTTCAAATACTTTCTTGTTCTCCCAGCAGGGAGTCTCCAGGGATTGCAGATTAAAGTCATATTTCGAGATAAAGGGAAAAAAAAATAATTATGCAATGACAAGTTGGGGGAGATCCAGAAAAGAGAAGGAAATGAGACTGAAGATGAAGACCCAAGCTGACAGGAGAACAAACAAAACTACCTGGCAGTGCTAAGGAGGAAGTTTGAAAAGAAAAGTGAAGTGTTTAGATGGCAGAGAGGCTGAATGGATTAGATGCTCCTCCTGGGAACACGAGCTCTAGCCTGATTAGATAACACACCTTCCCTACAGCATCATTAAAGACAAAACTGAGCCTTTAGAGGAATAAAGAAAATCAAAATATTTGACAACAGGAAACCAATAAAGCAACAAACTACAAGAAATCCCCATTTGTTTTCCAGTCTCAGCTGACTTGCTTTCCAGAGTATCTCCGGAGGAAATGCCTCATCCCATTCAAGTCAACAAGACTCTTTCAATACACATCAACAAGACCCTTTGGGCAGTCAGCTTTGTGCAGGCAGATGATCTCTGAAATAAAGCTCAGAGCCACCTGTACTGCGGCAAAGACTCAATGCGTAGACTGGGACTTGATATGTCTGTAAACTACCATCGTCAGGGGAACAAGGAAACTTGATTCTGGGAGTAAACAGAATTAATTTTGCAGTGATGAATCTCAGCTGGAAAAAAGCGGTTAAGCGTTATTTTTTTAATGAAATATGCAGAAGAGAGCCACGCAACAGAACATTACCACAGGAATGAAAAGAAAAAACAAAAAGTGTCCTCCACACCCTAATGTTAATTTAAGAGTGAAAGTTTTAGAAAAATATTACAACATCTGTGAAAAGCTCCCTTGCAGATTAAACATCAATGCACAAGAAGGAATACACCGACGATGCCAGAAACTCCAACATTAACCAATTTTGTAACAATTCGCAAGCTCTTCTGGGATTAACGAGCTATTCCATTCACAAAGGTCCCAAATTCAAAGCAGTTTGCAGACCACGTGAAATCCAACCAACAGCAACAGATTCATACCAAGTCACCCCCAGGCTTCCTTTCTAACATACTTTGATGGCTCCCATCACCCTAATTCCAGTATCCGGTGGCACAGGACTGTATCTGTGACACCAGAAAAATATATATCTATTAAATAAAATTATGATAGATGGAGTGACTTAATCAACATCATACTATAAACCTCATAAGAAATATCACTCCAGTTTCACACGTTTATCCTTCTCCTTGCAGAATATGGAGAAAATAGGAACTTCAAAGCAGATCTTGAATGCTAAACAACTTGGGCTACTATGGACCAAAGGCAAATACCCACCTAACAGCTTCTATTCTCTTCGCTGAGTTCTTCATGCCCTTCACACCATATTTTGTTGCTACAGGACCAAAACCGAAGAGAACCATGGACCCAGAGGAGGAACAGTACCTGGGGAGAGGCTTCAATAGGATCTGGAGAACCAGTGAAGGGATGAGAGGCGTGGGTGAGCTGCTTGGCAGAACCTTGGGGGAAGCAACAGCTGGTACATATTGAGCTGAGCTTCTCTTCTTCCTTCTCCCTCCTTAAAACCAGCTGAGTTGGGGATTCAGACACAGCCTGTCTTTGGGCTGGAGGGGGTAGGTGGTGGTGTTTGCTGATCAGTACCTAAACATAGCAAAAGTAATAATTCTTTATTTTTATTCCAGATCCTCTTACCAACGAGAAATGTGTGTTCATCCTAACAGTCTTGAAATCTTGCTGTTCTGGTTATTTAATGCCCAAGAGCTGGGCTTCATTTCCCCATTCATTATCGCAGGGCTCCTCAGAAACACCAGGCTGCTGGCAGCGCTTTGTTTTGTTGTTACGAGAAGAGAAAGCACCGCATCATTTATTCTGGGAGAACAAAACACTGTCACAGAGACACTTTTTTTTGGCCACAATAGCTGCCCAGAGAGCTGTCAGAAGCAACCTTTTGTCTCTTAGTTAATCTGCACCAGGAAACAAGGGAGGGCAGAGTGATGAACTTGTCGCTAATAAATAGATGAGCATCCGCCTCTCTGCAGCTGAGAAACCCTTCCCATCAAGATGTGCAGCCCAGGGCAGCGTGCTGGTCCCCAGCCTGGCCTGATTAACACCAACCCAATGCTGCAGGTGCCTCACACTGTGATTAATTAGGCATAGACGGGTTGAACCGCTGGTGCACACTTGAGAGGGCATTAGCTGACATCACCTGTGACGCTCTCAGTTGGGTCCCTGTCTCCTAACAGAGCCTCTCCTGTTCTTAACAGCCCAGCAATTAGGAATCAGAAAATGCAGTAAATATCAGCAGAATTGGCAGGAAAATTTCATTAGTTACATGGATGCAGGCTGTGCTCTTTACAGAGGCCAGGAGGGAAAAAAAAAAAAAACAGGATTATTTAAGGAATATCTAAATATTCCTCAGTCACCTCTCTGAGCGGCATTTCTGACCAAGCTGTGTGATTCATAGACATTAAGATCATTAGCTTCTTCCCAAAAAGGCTTCCCATAAATAGATAATCACAGGAATTCAGGGTTATAAATTAAAGGTTTTTCCTGAGAGGCTGCAACAGGAGCAGGGCAGAGGAAAAGAAGGGGTTATTGTGATGGGAGCCTCCAGCGAAATGTGACCAGTGGGTAAAGCTGTGAGGCTGCCTCTTTGCAAGTGTGCAGAGATGCAGCCAGAAGACATTGTGTCCTGTAGCACTCGGGACTTTGGGTACAGAGCCTCCATGCCTCAGTTTCCTTTATTTCTAAAGCAAAGCTAAATATAACTTTCTGCATTTAGAAAGTTTGCTGATATCCATAAGAGAAGAGGTCTTAAACTTAAGGGGATGTATCTCTACTAAAGTTTTTGTCTCTTATTTGTTATAGAGTATTTGGAGCCGTTTCCTACATTAAAAAAATTGTCTCTCCATAACTAGATAAGATACCCTCTAACAAGTGAAGCTTTTCTGCTCTGCCACATATCCTATTTTTCTATGTATAAAAATAGTATTTTTTGTGTTTCCTCTGTCTATGCCTGTTCTCTGACTAGAGGGAGGGGGCTTCAGTAATTCTTTTGAATTTATTCGCTTTATTTTACTCTTCTACTCTGTTCAAGGGCTGGTGGGGTCGCTTGGAGCTTTTAACCTCTCCTTCCTTGTTCCTCTCTCACATTGACAGGTACCACTCCCAAACTTGCATTTTCTTATTCTTCCCCACCCCATCACTCAGACTCATGCAGCAGCTCCCTGTTAACGTGCCCTTATTTCTGTTACCGAGAGAAGTGAAAGGTCCACAGTTTTACTTGGTCTGTGCCCAGCAGCACATGGAGATGCCCGGTGTGGTATGAGATCCATGGTGGATGCTCCTGCTCCTTTCTCCAGCCCCTTGAAAGCTGCAAAACACTCATGGACAGGGAGCAGCCCAAATTTGGAAGACATCTGGTTGCCCTTTACCATTCTGACTGCTTGCCACTCGTAAGTTCATTAGTAGAATTTTGCAAAGTCTTTTAAAAACGCCTTAAGGCACTTTATGAGGAGATACACCATTTTAGACTCAAGCTTTTTATTAACTATAAGCCGCTAAAGTAATAAAGTCACACTAGTCACTCCCTTAAAGGAGTTTAAATCATGAATATTTAAGCCTGTAACAAGAGAAGAAAGGAAGCCAATTTGAACTGTCAGAGTTGCTTTTGGGGTCACTATTCAAAGAACAGTTGGAGGTTCCAGTCTCTGAAGTCCTGCAAAGACTGATTTCAGGCCTGGAATTCAGCACAACTAACAAACTAGACCATCACTTGAAGACCTCCAGTCCTTGGCAGTGGACTGTATTCTAAAATACAATTAAAAAAAAAAAATCAACAATGAAGTATAGCAAGGCAAATTCTGTGTGTAGAATAGCTCCTTTGACTTCAAAGCCAATTTACAGGAAATGAAAGTCTGGCTCATTGTTTTCTCCAGTTTGTGTTCTCATCCTTTACCGTCCCCAAACTTAGACTAATTATTCTCTCCAACAGGTTGTCATAAACCTTCCTATTTCTTCTTGCAATTACTGTTGTATGTTTTAATAACTCTCTCTTCTAAGCAAATTGGAGGCCTTGAGCTATTCATGCCCTGAGAGCTCGTGAGCTCCGCATGGGAACAGGATGCATTTTTCTGAGAAACATAACGAAGTTCTCAGCAAGGAGCACCATGGCAATACACCACGAGGAATGCACTCCACACTGCACCACATCCCTAATGGCCAGCTATGAACTTGGAGCCATTATAAGTAGAGACCATCAGTGGTTTGTCAGCAGTGTAAGCAGGAAAGTTAGCAGATGAAGATGGTCATTGAGCTCTAACTCAGAGTAATACCTAGAGCAACGCTTGGGATGGGAGTAGCGTTGTCCTCAATTTGTGTTGCAAAGCAATAGTAAGCGTCAGGTGGGAAATGGATTTAACTCCTCTCTGACGGGAAAGAGAAGCCAAATGGGGCGGGGTCCCTGGTCCCACCGCAATTCCATGTATGTGCATGTGTCATTACCAACATCCATCAGCAGCTCAGTTCCTCAAGGATAGATTAAGCCAATGGGATGAGTGCCTTATCCCTTCCCACAACACTAACGGTCCATTTTCAAGCAAGCGTTGCCGGTTTTCGGCCATGCAGCAACTGGCACACCTTTCCCCGTGGGCTTCATTGTTCTGCATCTGGGAAGTCCTGACTAAGGAAGGCGACTAGTGAGAAGAATTCATGTTTTCAGCAGGTTATCAAGTTACTCGGGCATACAGGTGCCAGCATTATTGCAGCACACTGGAATTTTTAGCTCTCCTGCTAAGTTCAACCCTGGCTGGGTTTTGTGTTACTTTTGAGTTCAAGAGCTAAGCCTTGCCCAGAGAAAGGGTCCAACTTAACCAAAAAATTCCCAACTGAGCAGAGGACAGCTCAAGGCCATGATGATGAAAGCCCTTCCAGTCGAAAGGAGAAACAGTCAGCCAATTAAACACAAGCAAACAAAAAAAAAAAGAAACCACCACAACACCCCACACCACATTTTTCTTCAACTTTTCTTCATTTTTGTTCCTTAAAGAAATACTACTGCTTCAGAGTGAAATACTATAATAATCAAATACTGTTCTGTCCTCGACTGGGGCAATCCTTACACTGTTTGAGACAGCAAACAGGTTGCAGGTAGCACAGCCTGATTATTCGGGTTAGTCTCACATGCACTTTTCCAGGTCACACACTTGATAAGGAGTGTGTTATCACCCTCTCTTCAGTATTAGGCTATTAAGGAACTGGGTTATACCATGCCACTCGCTGGGGACCCAACCGCAGGACTGGGGATGGAGAGCTCACGGTCCTGCCCAGGGGATGCTGTGTAAATGCAGATGAGAGGGGGAGCAAATAAATCCCTCTGCCCCAGGAATAACTAAAGGTGATTACAGTTCCTCTGGTGGGCTGAGACAGAGGGACAGAAACAGAGAGCAGCCAGCCCCGCCGTGGGGACGCAGCAGGAGTCCACGGAGGAGGCTCCGAGCCCGGCTGAAAGCTGCCGGCAGTGTTGGCGCACAGGGCTGCATCCCCCCAAACACACTACTCAATTAACTGCCTGCTCCCCCAGGAGCACGGCACAGAAACCAAGTTTCACCAACAATAGAGGACCTTTCCAAGTCAAAGTGAAGAGTACTTAAGCTCTACATTAGAGCTACAGATGCCTTTTTCCTCACAAAATATAAAGATTTTGACATGGGAGCAGCAGATGACGGGATAAACGCAGGGGTAGACGGCAGGGGTGGGAGCTGCTAGCAAACACACGTTTATTGATATTTAGGTTTTGCTGTGAAAAGAACCCAGGCAAATACAATTTTCCCCACATTGCTTCCCCTGCTTTAAAAATGAGACAGGCAAGCAGCCCATGGACCTGGCGTGCCCATTCCCTTCACCGCCAGGGCAGCCGCGCTCACACAAAGCGCGCATTGCTCTTTCCAATTGCATCTTTTGGTTATTCTGGGTGCATCGCAGCCCCCACCCAGAGTGGTGTGTGTTGGTGTGAGGCCGATGGACGTAACGTCACTGGAGCCACGGAATAAGCATGGGAGAGCCCTCCGCTCCCGAGCGCCCTGCTCTCCTGCTCCTCCCGCAGGCTGCCCCCTCCAAAAACACTGCCACACCAAGACCAACCAAAGGGTTAAAGGGAGCTGCAGCCTTCAGACCTGCACTGCTAAGTAAGAGAGGGTCAAGGACCAAGCCCTAATGCCAAATTAGCACTTACTGCCTCAACCTGCTTGGGTGTCATGGTTTCAGCCAGGATGGGGTCGACTTTCTTGCTAGTGGCTGGTACAGTGCTGTGTTTTGGATTTAGGATGAGAATAGTGTTGGTAGCACACTGGTGGTTTTGGTTATTGCCAAGAAGTCAAGGCCTTTTCTGCTCCTCACACTGCCCCACCAGCAAGCAGGCTGGAGGACACAAAAATTTGGGAGCGAATACAGCCGGGACAGCTGACCCCAACTGACCACAGGGATATTCCATACCATGCGACATCATGCTCAGTGTATAAAGCTGGGCTAAGGAGGAGGGGAGGGGGACATATGGAGTGATGGCATTTGTCTTCCCAAGTCACCGTTAGGCATGATGGAGCCCTGCTTCCCTGGAGATGGCTGGACATCTGCCTGCCCATGGGTAGCAGAGAGAGAATTCTTTGTTTCATTTCACTTGTGGGCACAGATTTTGTTCTACCTATTAAACTGTCTTTATCTCAACATATGAGTTTTCCCTCACTTTTAC
>NW_009646633.1:924129-936090 GCF_000708025.1 Charadrius vociferus
CTCCTTCATCCCAACTGCAGAGTGAGCAAGCAGCTGCATGGTCCTAGTTACCAGCTGGGGTTAAACCACAGCACTGGGGCTATCCCCCTCCTACAGGAGATGTGTTTTGGGTACACCCAGGTGCCCAAAACAGCCCTGGATGTGAAATAACAATAAATGTCAGCTCTGGCCAGATGTATGTGTAAAAATAAGCATACTGAAGTGAGGATGAGTGCACACGTGGCTGCGGGAGATGGCTGATGCTGCAAGGGGAATGGCACAAAGCCAGGAGGGCAGACATGGTTTCGGTACCTGGTGCAGTGGTGACTTCTGCTCAGGTTTTGGCTCAGTCACATCACCGCTTTGCTCCCCAAATGTAAAATGGCAAAAAAAGAAAAAAAAAACACAAAAAACCACCAACACCCACTGCCTTCTCACACAGGGAAACCATCAGGAAATATGCAACAATTATTATGAGGCTAAATATGACAGAGTTTGGAAGCATATAATTATTTTTGAAAGTCCTATTTTTTGAGGCTGAAATGGGATTTCAGAAATACTAGTATGGAAAAGAAAAGAGCCCCTTTATGCTACTATTTTAGTCTGCTTCCCAGCCTGGGTTGATGCCAATGTACCTCCCAAAAGCATCGCCCTGGTGCCCAGCACCTCGCCTTTGCTATGGCGCGCTCTGCGAGCACTGTATTCGGTCACGCTCATCTGCTGGCCGTTGTAACCATGCATACAAATTGCAATTTCTGTTTGCAAAAAGGCTTGCGAAAGATGGAAATATATGCAAATAGAACACATCGCCACGTAAACCTTCACGCTGGAAGTGTTAAGCTCAAGGCTTTTAGAAACAAGCAAAGAAAAATCAAGAGTTTTGGTCCAAGGGAACGCCCTGCGGCTCAGGTGGTCACTCGCAGACCACAAATAATCGTTGGCACAGTCCAAGAAGAGCAGTCTGCAAAAGCAGCTTCTCCACAGGTCTCTGGCAGAACCGCCAGGGAAAAAAGTTGGCAGAGCAGATCCTTGTCTTGCCAAGTCTTAGTCACTGCTGTGAGCCCCCTTCAGCCTCACGAACACAAAAGGTCACCCAAACACTACTTCGTAAAGAAAGAGCAAATTGCCAAGCCTAAAGTTGTGACATATTTCATTTGGTGGAATGTATTTACCTTGGGGTTTTGTGGGTTTTGTTGTGAATCAGGACAGACTTGAATCCAAACAAGAAGAGAGAAGATGCATCAAGCCCTGTTTTAAAGTTAATTGACTAATGTGATCACCTCAAAGCAGCATGCCTCAGCCTAAAAGGGGGCCTTCTACTGAATGAGTCATTCCAATTAAGTATAGTAATTTCAATATTCTCATTTAATGCCTTTATTTTTTATTTTTTTTTTTAACCACTAAGAAATGCACCTCTATTTAGAGGTAACAGCTCAGTGACAGTGTTTGTCTACCCTTTACTATCCTGTACATTGGTGACTATGAATTGGAGACAGCCTCACCCACCACCAGCAGCTCTGGAAGGCATAAGGATATGACAAATTCAGTCTTACCTAACATAAGTTACATTATACATATGGTCCACAGACACCTTTCCTAGAATCAAGCATGGCTGATTTCAGTGGCTGCAAAAGCAATCCCCAATTCTTGCTGTCTCAGTTCTGAGGCCGGTCCTGCCCATTCACGTATCTTACAAGGGATGGAAGATCCCATGGAAACCCTCCCTGATCCCTCCTGGGGTGCGAAGTAAAGCAGCGGACCAAGTAATTGTCACCCAGACTAGATACACTGATATCAGGACATTTGGAGTATTTTGGGAAGAGAATAAGAAGAGTTAAAGATTAATGACAGATACCCAATAGAAATGATCAACAGATAACGTCTCCTCACCCTGAAGCACATTTTACAGCCTTCTTTTCAGGCTTCTCTAACGCAAGAAGAATTTTACTCAGGAACCAGCGGTTTGTTTCAAAGTGCAACTAAGTCATAAACTGGCCCAACCGCCTTATGTTGGATGAATTGTGACACTTTGCATTTTTGCATGTTGAAACAAACTCTATTTAAAGAGCTCTGTGCTAACCATCAATCAGGAAACAAATTGAACAAGAAGCAAAGCAGCGTGCAAGAAACCTCTCATCTTCCAGGAGCTTCCAGCCCCGCGAGGGCACATGGGGAGGAAGCTGATGCTGCTGCGAAGTTAAAAACAGGAGGGCACCCGCTGTGGCCGTTCTTCCAGAAACACTCACATTATATCACTGGGGTTTGTAAGCCAAGAGTCTGAGGAAAGGCTCAATCACGCCTCACCTAGCTGAGGACTCTGAGCATAAAGTCTCTCCCCTGCTCATGTCTTTCTTAATAAAGCACCTGTCCAAAAGTAGACAGAACACAGAGAGGATCGTTCTTATTATAGGATTGCTGCTACATTTGACAGATGTATTATGCAAAAGCAACACAGGAAGACAGGGAAGCCTTTTAAAAGTAAATAACACCATCCCCCCTCACCGCCCCCAAAATTCAGGGAAAACACAAAGGACCAAAGAACATTTAATGCCTTGAAAGTGCTCCACCATACAGCTGCAATAGAACAAATGAGTTTTGTTTCATAACAGAAGTTTCCAGGGAAGATGGACATTTAAAGACATCTTAGAATTACTTTCACAGGAAACAAAACATCAAAAACCTGGAAGCAATGCTGATTTGGGGTCAGATGTTGTAGTTTTATGTCATTTACATTTACTCTTTCCAAGTAGCTCTGGTTTTTTTTGTCCCCCCGAGTGCAAGCAGTCCACTTACAGGTCAGCATACACTGAGCAGTGTGGTATCAATTGCTCTCTGTCAACACCAGCTATGTAGCAATTAAGGGCTTTAATTGCCTAGCTGGTGTTGACAGAGAGCAATGTAGCAATTAAGGGCTTTAATTGCCTATGCATAAAAACAAGCATTGACAAGAAAGAGAAAATACATCACTTCTATATTTTTTCAACATTATCTTCCTTTCCTGTCCTAATGCTTATTCCACTTAGTCTCTATGTGGTGCTTTCCCCGGCAGGTGTGTGGACGTGCTGGTGTGATGCTAGCACTACCGCTTGCCCAGAACGGGTCTCTTCACAGCTTGTATTGCCTAAAGTTGCACAAGAGACACTGGAGATAAGCGGTTCTGAACCGAATGGGCAGGGAACTATCCAGAGATTGGAGCAAAAATATGCCTGAATTCCCAGAGGGCTCTGAATGGCCACAAATCAAAGCAGAGTTGAATTACGTCTTCACTCCCAGCAGAATAGTGACTTTGAGCAAACCCAAAAACAAACAAAACCCCCTCCCCATTCATAGCAAAGCCATTTGGGTAGAAAACCTTCTCAGCTTCTCCTTGAGCACTTGAGAGCACTTAGGACTCCACCCAAATGCACTGGAGACCCCCAGAAATCACAGGAGCCCCACAACACGGGAATGAAACCAACGGCCTCAAACTCAGCGCAGAAAGCTCTTCCGCTACTCGAACCCCCGCCCGCCAGAATGGAAATGATTTAATGCAAATGGGAGAGAACCTTCAGGACTGCGAGGAGCTAAACCGCAACTATGGGGCTACAGAAGGAAAAGAGCAAAGGAAGGAGGTGGTTTCTGGCGAAGCACCAGCCTCTCCCTCCACGCCGGCAGTCTCCACTCACCGAGACAGCGAGACACGGGCAGACTGTGGAATTCCTCCTGGCTGCCCCGCTCCAGCCTAAGCCGCCCAGTTTAAGTAGGTTTTCAGGCCAGAAAGGTGGTGTTTTCATGGCAACATAACTACTAGGCAATAGCAATCTTGCTGTTAAATCCTAGTGAAGTGAAGGCAGCTGGAGAGAGTTTCCTCTCCTGCTTTGTCAGTAAAACGCCAGAATCTTATTTCCAACAATATAGGGGCTTTAGGGCAGATTTGCCAGTCTGCAGAGAAAGGACCCTGTTTTTTTCCAGAGTTGAAGGCAAACCTGCAAAGCAACTGCTCTTTGAGAGGTAGCTCGAAGGCATAAGAATAAGATGGTTTTCAGAAGAAGAGTTAAAGTAACACTCACTCATTTGGCAACCACAGCAAATCGCATTCCTTCCTACCTGTGAGTTTCCTTCTCCCAACCCCATGCTCATTCCTTCCAGCCACATCCTCTCCTCTTGCCATCACTGAAGTCAAGGTTATTATCATGAAGGCTAAAGCAGGGCACACTTTAAGCCCAAACTCCTGAAAACAGAGTCCCCGTCTTAGTTCCAGTGTTGACGATGATGAAGATGCGTTTACTCTGCATAGCAAATAGTCCATAGTCAGGCATGGGAATTTCAAGGTTCCAAATCAACCCTATGAATAATACATTCAGTAAGAGTATTAATGCTTAAGTTTAGATATGAGGAAATTGCACTCTGCTCATAAAACACACGTGGCCATAAAGAAAAGTGGCAATACTTGCAGGTAATAAAACTCACTGGCTATTTGAAAACAGCTGCACAAACCACTATTTGAGCTATTTCTCTTAAAGTATTTTTCCTTCTATGGAAATAATTTTGCCTGGTGATGGTGATGGCTCTCTTCTAGACTATTGCATTTCAAGGCTCTGTGAGCTGAAAGAGGCACCAGAACTTCTCCCTCACCCGTTGCACCAGCTACAGCCCAACACAGGCATACAACAGACCAGGGCAGAAACGTGCTGTTTTTCACCCCGCACAACAGAGACTACTTCAGTGGGCACAAGCCTCAAGGAAGAGAGCCCAGAGAGATGTCAGAAGTGCCATCAGCTCTGTGGAAAACCCAGTGGCCCACAACCTGGGTTGAGTGGGAGAAAAGCAGAGGCAACAGGGAGCAACCTTCGCTGCCCAGATGAGAGGATCCCAGAAACTCAAAGTACTAAACAACTCAGCCAAGGAGAGCATTCGTCCATGCAGACATGGCAGCCTGTTTTGCACCTTAGTACCACATCTAGCCTCCAGCATGCTTGTGATCACACAGCGCTTTTTAGGAAGACTAACCTTCACATTCAGCAAACCATTTCAGTGACTGCAATGCCCTCCCAAGCTCCCCGCACAGATTCATCTCCCCCTCTTCCCCAATTAAAGATTTTTCTCGTCACCCCATTTCTTCTGAGTTAACAATGACACTCAGTGGCCAGGAGGATTCCCTGCAGCCTATACTCACGCTCCAGCACCCAGCAGTTAATATTCATTAGATACTACACACAGCAAGTGTCTTCCATGAGTTTCAGGATCCTAAGACAGGGCTCAAATTATACAGAAAGATCACGGAAGGAAAGGCTTAAGAAAAAGGTGAAAGACAACCATAATCTTTTTTCCAATTTATGCAGTGACCTAGGAAATATTTTCCATCAATCCGCATCCAGGCTATAAAAAAAAAGCAGACCAGAGGAGGCAAAGGCAGCTCTAGATCAAATTATTAAACAGGCACATTCAGAGAACACGTAGTCAAAGCAAATCACACTGCTAACATACAAATCCAAACCACAAGCTGAAGAGTTAGGTATTTATAAGGTAAAACTTTTGTTCTGTTATCCTCTCCCACCTCCAAGGATCGACGCAAAACAACAGCATAAAGTACAGCTTGAAAGTCTCCCTCTGGAGCTTTGTCCTGTTGCTTTCTTGACACAACAGAATTTTTATCTGCGCTTCAGTTCTGATAAGTTGGAGCGTGATGAATAACCAAAAGAGGATCAAAAGAAAACACTATTGTACATGGACAAACAGGTGATGAATAATTTAAGTCCATTCCCAAACAGCATTTAATCAGTAGGTTTGAAGGATCTCTACACATTTCTCCAACAATACAAATCACACTGGTATGGTGCCTTTCAGGTTTGACCTAGACACAATACCACTCTTTCAATGAATTAAACATTTGATTTACAGCATTCCTGTGCTGAAAGAAAAACAAGTAATTAGTTATCATGCTTCAGCCATTATAACATCAGGTGTTTCCTAGAATCAGTTTCGCGTAGTAATTCTCTTCTTCCCTAAAGTGTTGTACTTATTATTTTTCAGGAAACAGTTTGATACTTTTTTTTAATAAATCAATTCTGGACTGTATCTGAGGCAGATGCACAAAACCCAGGAATTTTTCTTTCAAATTATTTTACAGTGTAAAGCACGTGTAATTTTGAGTGCATGCATATGCTGATAGAATCTTAAACTATGTATTTTACTCCTTCTAACAATAACAATTCTGCTCATTTAAGATTGCTCGCTTCACTTTGGACTAGAATATTAATGCACCACAAAGGAAAAGGGTTTCCATCCTGTTTATTTGGAAAGGGAATTCACTTAAATGTTACACAGGGTTTTGGTTTTTTCCTCTTATCATTGTGGCATAACGGTGTTATCCATCATTCCATAAGAGCATCAATAAAATATACCTTGTTATTAAACATTATTACAGCTGCCAAGTCAAGCATTCAAAAGACAGGAAATGCAAGAATTCAAGCTTGGCTCCCAGCATGTATACATTATGATACTAACTTTGTAATAAGATCTGCCTCTGAGTGCTCTGAATTTTTTATGCTCAGAACTGTGCATAATTGAGGCACCCTGAACGTGCCCCGGGGATGCCCACGTGTCTCCATTGCCTACAACCAGGTTCAGGAACTAACCCAACTGTATTCAGCGTGTGTGAATGTCCACCATGGACTACTGCTGGAGGAACATCGGCAAATAAGACACCAGAATATCAAACGGAGTACTCAAAATAAGGAACGTATCACAAAAAACCATTCGCGCAAGCCATCATTTAAACAACTTCCCCAGCATCACATCAGAAGTCAGCATCATTTGGAGGGGAACTGAACGGGCACAGGGGCTCCCTGCAATGAAACACCCTCCAGTCACCCTGCAGGGATGGCCCAGGTGCCATCTAGCCCATGGTAAGAGCCACAAGACACTCAAAAACAGCGAAGGGCAGAATTTTAGAGGCGTCAATGGCTGAGGCTGAAGAAGTCTCTTCTAGGTTGCACACACTCAGAATAAAGGAACACAGTTCATCACTGAGAAGCAGATGGCATGCCCTCGCAGCTTTTGGGCTTTTCTTGGAGCTAAAGGCATTTTCTAATTAGCTCCATCTCTTTAAGATGAATAGCAGCCAAGAAAATAGCATCCCTAATCCTTGCCCTTCCTCCCCATTTACCATTCTAATGATGGAAAAGTAAATGAAAATGCTCCGGTGTAAAGAAGCATGAGAGAAATAGGGGATTCTACCTCTCATAAAATATTAATCAGATTCACTGACAAAAAAAATTTCGATTATTAAACAGACATTTAAATTACAACTCAGAATGACTGTAGCTGCCAAAATACGAGAACTCAATTTTGCAAAGCTCCAACATATTAACATAAATCCCTGCCAGATTAATCAACTAGGAGAGCCAAAGTGACCCAAAGTGTGACTTTTGCCCATAGTACTCCGCTTCCCTAGTAGGACTTGCGCAGGATTTATACCAGTCAGGAATTAAGCTCAGAAAGGAACTGAGCTTTTTACAAAGATTTGCTGATGGAAACACACCGCACATAAGCCTACTGCCTCAGTCACATAGGACATATTAGCCAAGCAGGTCACTTTATTTACATGGCAAGCGCTGAGCATTTAATTGCATAGCGGGACCATGCTATCCAGGAATTACAGGCTACCTGCCAACTAATTATTTCTTCTCCTTCCCCCACCCTCAAGCCTGCAGCTGCTACATAACAGCGATCACACTTTGACTTTATTCAAACAACCTACAATAAATACACAGTTAACCAAGAAGCCTATTTAGCAAATAATAGCTGCTATTAATATTAATGGCAACTACATGTGCATATTGCTGGGAAAATTAGTGCTCATAGTGTTTACTTACTAAGACCTGGGAGGCTGTTGGAAAGCAACTGAAGGTCCGACAGAGGTTAAACTTGTCACTCAGGCCTTGCCTGGCCGAGATAACTTGGCAAATGGCTGGCTCGAGCTTGGAAGGCTCTTGTGCAGGTATCCCATAACAATTCTCAAATAAAATTAAAAAAAAAGAAAAAGAGTCAAATATCCACAAGCCCTCACCCACAGGCTGCCAGGGCAGGTACCTCCACTGTGGCTTATAATAACAGCACCCCGCTGGTTGGTAGACCCCACAGTGCCCGGTCTCGGGGCTCCTACACCTTGGCCAGGTGACTACAACCAAAAATTGAGCTGCTTTCTAAACAAAAGCAGCATGAATGCTCCCAAATCTCCCGGTCTCTTCCCCCACCAGCCCTGATGCACAAGGGAGCAGGCACCCCGTGGAGTCGTGCACCCAGGACGTGGATGCAAATTCTCTCCGTTCTCACCCTATCTTTCAGAAGCCCAGTTTATTTCTGGAAAATATATCAATTTATCCCCCTCCCTCCTGAATTCTGCTGGAAAACTGCACCTTAGAATCTTGCATTGCATCCAAGTGAAAACAAAGGACAAGCAGAAAATAAAGAGATCATCAAAATAGGAACTACAGGGACTGAAGAGGTAAGAAAAGCATACTGTGTGACAACATAATAAAAAGAATTTATTCCTAATGTTTTACCTCGAGAAATCAAAGCACTTCACAATGGTGGTAAACATTATAATCTTTTCGCAGCAGAAAGACTGAGGCACAGCAAAGAATTTATCCAAAATCCAGCAAAGCAGCAACAGCATCAGGAATTGCACCAACCTCCCCGCAGGCGCTTTATAGCTCCACGCCCAAGCCTGCATCATCCGAGGACACCAAATAACTGACAGGTGACCAGGAAAAACTGAAACACGGGGAACGAAGAGGAATAAAAGAGAAATTTGTATTGTTCAATTACCCTGCATGACGTTCAATTCCGCTAGCTTAAAATAAATGCAGTACATTCATCTCATTCTGAATAGGTCTGATGAAGATGTATCAAGTCCAAAAGTGCCTTTTTGCTGCCCTCATTTCCAATGCAAGCTGTCTGAACAGTCGCACTGACGCAGACGTTGACACTGCCAGCATTTAAACTTTACTGGGCAAGAGTTTTGTTCCAGACCTGTGCGGTAATACTACCAAGACAATGAATACACCTCTCAAAGCCATCCCTGCTGAGACAGAGAACTGGGCAAGCATTTATCCAAGCTCTAACTCCTAAACGTTCACGTTGGGTCCAACAGGTATCCTTTTCATATGAAAAATTTCAACAGCAAAAAGAGGGATCGCTATACATAAAGAAAAAAAATAATAATCTTATTTCTCTGGTACCTATCAGCCAAAGTTACCTTTGGAAATGAAGCATTGAAAGTAGACACTTTTCAGCCAAACTCTACAAAAGTTCATGTTTTGCCAAGAACGGGTGGCTCCCAGTTGTCCGAGAAGGGGCTAGAAAGGTTTGGGGATATGGAATATTTTTAAAAATGAAAAAATTCAGCGTTCTGCCAGAAAGTGTTGACAGCCCTAATTCAGATGAGTAAGTGCCACATGTGCCTCCCCAAAGTGAGGTACTGGGAAGGAAAGTGGGACAAAGACGGGCTGGAGATGGCTCTCACAGTGGGTCGGCCCCCATCTAGGCAGGGCTTGCAGTTGTCTGAGGTCCAGAGCATGTCCAGGGGCAAAAAGAAACTTCAACTTCTCCACAGGTAACCCTCTGTTCTTCAGCCTTTCTCCTTCAGTGCAAATATGCAGCAATGGGGATATTTAAAAAAAATAAGATACATACATGCACACAAGACCCTCTAACTATTAAAAGTTCTTTGTTTTGCAGTGTAAACACAATGCTGTGCAGAGCACCGTGAACTCACACCAACCCAAAATACTAGTTGCCTAAAGCACCCTAAGGCACATGGGTGGTGTCCTGCCAGCCAGCGTCACGGAGGAGCCAGAAACACTGAGACTCCGACAAACAAGTGACTCATCTCTTGGGCATCACTGAGCTTCAGTTGCTCCAACATCATCACCAGTGAGAGTGCCAGAATATGCGAACTGGCTTGATACAAAGATTGTTTCAAGACATTTCTGAACCGTCCCAGGCTGCTTTCACGCCTGCACCAGAAGCTCAGAGGAAGCTCCGTAAAGTATCACTTTACTTTTTTCCTCGGGATCACATTGATTAAACTGTTTTAAAGCCATTCAAGGCAAAAAGCTGTTCACACAAATGGTTCCAGCTGTAGCAACTGCCCAGATGACTATTTTGCTCAGGCAGTGAGGCCGACCGGACACTGACGATGCGGTCCAGGCTGACCCAAATTCAGCAGCACGGCCAGCTGCCACAAACCCTTCGCAGCTCTGCTCCCTCCACAGGCACTGGCAGCATCCCCATGATACTGTCACGGTCCAAAACCTGTACGGATCATTCCTGGACATCCTTACCATATCATACAAACTTTGTGCCAGATTTTCTACAATTTGTAGAAGAAACCTTCGTGGGATCGCAGCAATTTGAGGCTATAAATACAATTTGAGTAAAGGCTCAGTAGGGAAGCAAACATCAACACAGCTTTACGGCCAACACAACAGCAACTTTTGCTATGAAGAACCATTAAGCACAGGAAGAGTTAAACAGGACTAAGCCTTCTCACTGCCTCCAAACCTGTAAAATAAACAAACAGCAGACATTTCTAGGCTGCGGCATGGTCCTGCTATCAGCCTGGAGGGAATTTATATCCACAAGTGAAGCCATAAGACAACGTGCTTACGCAACACCTTATACAGCACCAAAGGGCTCCAGGCACTGCTTTAATGCCTCATAAACTTCCAGGCTATGGAGCACTTCACATTTACACTCCCTCTCTTCATTACCTTCAAGATTTCCTGGGATTTAGCATGTTGCATCTTATTTAAGAAAATCAAAATGTAATTTCATGCCATGTTGGCACATGACTTCATTGCTTTATCAAAATTAAAAAAAATAAAGTGTCATGTTCCTGTTCACCACCTTGGTCATATATATGAAGTTTATTTTGTTAAACAATATTAAGAGCCAAAACCAACAGCAATCCGATACAAGCTGCAGGGCCAACCACGCAGCCACGTGATGTCCCCTCACCGCCCTGTGATGTTTTGTCATTTAATTTATTCAGACAAGCAGAAAGCACAAAGCAGAGCTGTTGCAGCACCTCAAGTTGACGAAACCTGCAGCACCTCCCGGGCAAACTGCTCCTGGCTGCCGGTACATCACTGCTCGCTCCCAGAGCAGCTGACCAAAACACCCCACAAAGTCTTTCTGTTGTTAATAATGGGCTGAATTTGGAAATAACATGCTTTCAGATGAATTCACTGCCTATGAAATGTACCCCAGTAAAACTGACTTATACAATTAGGGCAGTTGTAGCTGCTGAACTGGCTGAGAACCTCAGTATTAATATCAATGGGGTCAACCTTTAGGGTATTTGGTCTCCGCAACTGTTCAGTCTTTCCACACAGTTTTCTCCCTACATCCCACAACTCTCATACTATATAGAATCATAGAACGGTTTAGGTTGGAAGGCACTTTAAAGATCATCCAGTTCCAACCCCACTGCCCTGGGCAGGGACACCTCCCACCCGCCCAGGTTGCTCCAAGCCCCGTCCAACCTGGCCTTGAACACCTCCAGGGATGGGGCAGCCACAGCTTCTTGGGGCAACCTGCGCCAGGGGCTCACCACCGTGAGAGTGAAAACTTTCTTCCTAATATCTAATCTAAATCTACCTTCTTCCAGTTTGAAGCCATTCCCCCTCATCCTGTCACTAGATGCCCCTGTAAGAAGTCCCTCCCCAGCTCTCCTGGAGCCCCTTTAGGGACTGGAAGGCGGCAATAAGATCTCCCTGGAGCCTTCTCTTCTCCAGGCTGAACAAGCCCAACTCTCTCAGCCTGTTCCCATAAGGAGAGGTGCCCCACCCCTCTGATCATCAATAGAGATACATTACAAAAATCATCATATAGAGATACGTTACAAAAATAACACAGACCTGCAGCCGTTGTCTTGACCACCAGCCGGCAAGGAGGAGCAATGGGCACCCGCTCTGCCTCGTGCCATCATGACTG
>NW_009646633.1:936139-950175 GCF_000708025.1 Charadrius vociferus
CTGTGTTTACAAACCTACATCAGTCATTTGGGAAAGGATCTCCAAAGGCTAAATGTCGTGATGAAAAATTATTTGGTATTCATCCAAAACCAAAACAAATCAGTCTCACTCAAGCCAGGACACCTCACCCTTGAATTCCCTCCAGGCAAGATCAGCAGCAGATGACATAGTGTCATGCTTTATAAATGTCACCTAACAAGGCCAAAACTGCTTCTGCCTTCACCAGTTATAAGGGACGAGGGGCTGTTGTGCTCATCTGCTTTGGCCTCCCATGTTACCCAAGCCAGGGAGCTCACCAGGAGTCACTCTAGTTTGAAATTGTCAGGAATCATCTCTTTGCTACTCTGAAAAGCACATTTTTCCAATCTGCTTTCATTTGGAAAAGGTTGGTTTATTCATACCGTTTACGCATTCTTTTTTGAATCCCTCTGGAGAGTTTCAAAAAGCAGCATTTAAAACTGATTTTCAAAAAGCTGATGGGAAAGGGGAGAAAGAGTCAGGATTTCTTTAATTGTGTCCTGGCTAGAGAGCCCAAAAATGACCTACCAGAGCACCTGCGGCTTTACGATATGCCTCCACAGCTGGAGGTTAGAGGGTTTCAATTGGAATTGCGAATCTGAAGAAGGAAACCTGCAGCCTGCCTGGGTAAGCAGGAATAGACCAGGAACGAGCCAGGTGGACCTTCCTTAATCCATCACATGAAGGAACACTCTGTTTTCAGCCACTGGAGAACAACCCAGCAAAAAACCAATATTCCTCTCCCAGCCTCAATATTTCTCTCCCTCAGCTTCATTTATCATACCAGCTTTGATAAGCCATCCGATTATTTTTTTTCTTCCCTGATGTCTTACCAGTAAAATGGGTTTATAGGTGTATTTCTATTAGGCTTTTACATAATTTTGGGAGCTACATGGGATTTAGCTACTACAGTTTGATGTACAGTTGAAAACAAGAAGTACTGTGTATGTATAAGCAGAGTTAACTTGTACAGACTGTCATGTTCAACTATATACATATATATATACACATATACACTCACCCCTCAGTACTAATAATACACTAAAATGCCCACCAAAAAAAGTAATGTAGAGATTTATATCAAGACAAAACAACAGAGGTTCAGAGTTGCATGTGCAGAATTTTAATACCAGTGCTATTTATTTATGAAGTTAAAAAAGTAGTGTGTGGACTTATTTTTAGGGTCAGAAACCAATCATAATGACATCCTTTATATTTATAAATGCACATGACTCATTCAGGCATCTTTGTTGAAGTGGTGGGTTTCTTTCCAGTAATTTAATAGCTGAATGAGTTTATCATGAAAAAACAAACCACCATCATTGATATTCACACTGAGAAACAGGAAAGATTTTCCAAAAATCTACTTGCATTTGACATTTCTCCCGGCTCCAAACAGCGAGTACACATTCCACGGGACTGTTTGTTCCTGGAAAATGCAGCCCCAGCTCAACTTCATATATCAGTTTGTCTAGAACAAACATTTTGTACTTACAAACAACGTCTTAATTGACTAAATGAAAAAAGCAGAACATTTCCTCCATAACAAATAAGTATGTATTTTCTATGTCTCCTGCCATATTTCCAAGCATATACATTAAGATAAGAACAAATACCTGAACACAGCAACAAATCCTTTGTGCCAGAACTCTGCAAAGTAGTTTCAGTTTTTACGCCTGGATCTCTACCCAGGTACCGATGAAACCTGACATTTTTTTCTGGCGTGAAGAAAGGAGTGCGTGTCTAGACAGACACATGCTGTGGATCAGACTGCTGTCACTTGAGTCCTGGGACTCTCCAAACTGAATTATGATCTATTGCATATCTTTGACTTCTTGCATACTCCTTAACCCTTTAATACCTTTTTCATGCAAACCACAGCATGAAGCATATGACTAGATTAACACTGCAAATATCTTTAACGCTCTAGGCAAGTCTCTTAATTTTCTTTAATTAAAAATTTTCAGAGACTGTGAATGAGTTTCCAATGATGAGGGCAAAACAATTGCTTCTCTAACTGTACCCAGAAATTGTCAGTAGCTCTTGTTTACTCACATCTCCCATCAGAATTCACGGATGTTGGAATTAATTTTTGTTAGGGATTAACAGAAGATACAAAGCATCGTTATTAAGCAGTAAAACTAATTAAATTTCAACAGCCTGGAAAATCATTTTAGATTTCCAGTACAAGAAACGCTAATTCCCAAAGATGCCATTCTCAGTCCTGACCTGGCTCCTTTGCACTGAAACAGCAGAGGGTGGGAGCATTTACATTATGAGCTTTTAATGGGAAAATGGTGCCGAAGAGAAGTCTCAAGCAATCAGGCACATGAACTGAACACTCCCATCCAAAACAGGGTACAACAACAGGAGATACCTCATTCTGCAGGATATCACATGTTTGAGTTAATAACGATCCATGTAACTGAGAGCCCTCACAATTTTAAACTAAAATTATTCAAGGCAAAAAGAAAGAGTCTTTCCACACAGTCTGAGGTACATAATTATTTTGTTTTCTAACAAGAAATTCCATTAAAACCAGACTTTCTTGCACGCCTGTGTTTTCTGACCTTTGCCTGGCATTTTCAGCAGATCCTGCCATGCTCAGTTGAACTGGGACTGGCCAAGACGAGCTCTCCAGCAAAGCCATGCAGGTGTTCTCCATCACCACCTGCCTTTCCCTGACCTACCCAGGACACCAGTTGAGACACAGATATTCCCAGAGCTCTCCATGCCCAGGGCAGCACTGCCAAGAGGAGGCAAACTAGCACCGCTGACGGAAGTGTCCTTGGGGCCATCTCTGCCGTCTAACGGAGCAACTGGAGATGGCGTAACAGAACCAGACCAGGAACGGGGTCTCATATGGGGCCGCCTTGCTTCCTCCCTACACATCGCACCTTCTTCTCTTTGCAACCACCCCCAACACCCACTTTAATTATTCAAGACTGACACAGAACCCTCTCTTTCCCGACACCCTCAACTTACTTTTTTTATACACGCACTCATATAATGCTCACTCCAACCACTTGTGCACCCTCTCCGATATGTCAAACTTGCATATAATTTATTAATCAGTTCAGAGTACAGCCTCCAAGAGCCTATTCTTGTGTTTATATTGAAGCACCAAAGCTGCCAAATCCACAGAGGACTGCAGTGTCCAAACTAGCAGTTATTTTGGCAGTGTATAGAACTACATGTGATGTATCTAAGAGCAAAGCTCTACCAGCTTTTTCTGATCCTTTTGGAATAGAACAGGAGGTATTTTTCTTAAGTGCACAGTATTTAATATTGCAACAGCCGCTAAACTCATTAAGCCAGCCCAGACAATGATCACATCATTATCATAATTCCATTTAAAGCACTTGCCTCTTTTAAGAGGACCAACACGACACAATCATTAGAACATTTTTCTGGCAGTTAGCATCCCTATTTGTCGCGAGGGCAAGAGGCAAATTGAAGCTCCCTCATTTTTCTTTGATTAAGTTCTCAATTAGAAAAATCAATGACTTGAGGTCCCAACAACATTTCAGCATCCCATATTTTTCCACTGAAGACCACAGAAATTTCACCGGACTTCAAAAGCCGAGCAAATAGAGCTCCTTGCTTGTGAACCAGCACCAGTATGAACTTCATTAATCTCCTCTGTCCTATTTAGAATCAAATTCACGTTTCTTATGACTTGCAGGTATTTTGCAAATGCAGTAGGAGAATACTAGTATGGTTTCTATGGAATGCAAACGCAGCGTCTGAGAAGAGATAATCCCTCACCACATCTCACAGACCTGCACGCCTGCAGGAAGGCAGAATACTCCCTGAAGAGCAGCATGCAAAGGAAACGGAACACAAAAATTCTGTTACATGGCACTGAGCAGAAGTGCCAGGAAGTCACCTCCTGCTGCTGCCACCCTCGCATCCCACCCAGCACCTGGAGGGAGGAAGATGCTGTGTCAGTGATAAGACAGACAAATCTTTTCTGCAGCCTGACAGCAGGCTAAAGCTACCCAAATCTGAAAATTACTGTCAGAGAACAGGCTGGTGGTCAGATATCCAGTATCAGCTGAACCTTGCATTCATTTCTGAGCTAAAATGACACCAAGTAGCACTTCTTCCATTAAGGACTGTGTGCCCTCACATTTTAAAGCTGACAGGTGAAGGACAGAGATAGGAAAACTTCATGCCAATGGGATAAGTGGCTTTCCACAAACCACTACCTTGCCCAGCCAGTCACCATTCCCTGAAATTCAGGAACTAGAGAACATCAAGTGAAACTACGAGGCATCAGGTTTTAAACAAAGACATGGAAATACTCTCTACCCACAACTGTGTAATTAAACCAGGGAAGGGTCTGCCCCAGCACAACACCAGTATGGAGCCAACACTGCCCATATCCACATCTCCCCCTTTCTGATGATCACTGTACACAGTGATTTTTTGGGGTGGTTTTTTCCCCTCTCTTACTCCTGAAGATGCATACGAGGACATCATTACCCGCTTGACGTGATTTCCTCAAGATCCTACAGCAGTAAATCCAGGAACAGCATAAACTTTATTAATATGTGATCTCCCAATCTTCATTCTTCATTTGTTTCACGTTCGTGATTTTTCTTTCCTCTCACACAAGAGTCAGGGCAAGAACTGAAGACTATAGCAAGAGATAATATGGCTCAAATCAGCTCACATAATCACAGAGAAAGAGCTGTCAAGTTGTCCTGTGCATAGCTATAACACACATCCTATGAGTTGTAGGAATGCGTATGGACAAACATTTTTGAACATCATCAGGAGCTAGAGTAAGTTTTTAATCACTCATACATGCTTACACTTCTCCGATTTCAGACTACCGGAGCTTGGATTCAGCCTGACACAGAAGATCCAAGCAATAGCACAGGAAGAAATGCAATTACTGAGCTGGACAGGCACTGGGAGCAGCATGAGTGAAGGGCTAAGGAAGCAATGCAGTCCTAAAACCAGGAGAACAGACTAAGAAAAAAAAAAAAAAAAAAAAAAGAGTATTGGTTGGAGAATAAATGATGTGTGCTGTAAACAAGTATTTCCAATATTGCCAAAAGTTATAAATCCTTATTTGCAATGGACCTGTGAGTCATATCCGAGAGCGTTTATACAGAATTATGCTGCAGCTGCTGTGTCAGGGTCCTCCTCACTACACATCAGAGAATCCAAAATCCGAAGAGCACCGAGTCCTTGCCCCGTCCCAGAAAGTGTGTTGTGCCTTCTGCTGCAAACTCCTACTGAAGTTTTTCCGCAGCTGGGGGATTCATAACCCCTCCATCCTTTGTAGTTTCCTCCAAGCCTAGTAAAATCCTGGACTCCCACCTTCTTCCCCTCCACGGGTCCTCTAATTGGGTTTCCCTCAACTGCTGTCTGTTTTTTGGGGGGGTTTTTTGGGTGGGTTTTTTTGTGTGGTTTTGTTTGTTTTGTTTTTTTTTTTAAACAAACCTTGCACATCTGAAATTTTTGTTCACTTCAGCTGAAATTGGCCAAGACACTCAAACACTCAAAATTTTCAGGGAGAACTGTCAGAAAGGCTGATGTACACGGAGCACAGGACCACGAGCAGTTTGTTTTCTTACAAAAAACAACCTAAAGGCTAAAATGTGCCATTTTTCTAGCAGTTGCGAGGAGGAGATGCACAATTAATGATCAGACCGCTTCAATACTCTACATTCTGGTTCTTTCCCTTCTGGGCTGCAAGTCTGGATAGCTTCAGACAGAGAAAGTGGAAACTGTGATAACGAGGAATCTGTCCTGGGTGTGCTGCCTCCCGCCTGCGCCAGCAGCCTGGGAGCATCTGCTGCCACAGCAAAGGGGTTGTAACATTTTATTTTTTTTTTTAAAGGAATCGGAATCCCTAAACTTCTTCCAGAATACATAAATCTATTTTGCACCACTTGTCACTGAAAAAAAAAAAAAAAAAGTAAATCTTACACACACCCCCATTCCAGCTGTAAATGCGAGGTTGCAGTTTCAGTGGGACCGTCAGCAATAGTGAAAAACCAGCTATGCTGAATCATCTTCAGCTGAAGAGAACCAAAATAAAAAGACTGATACCTCCCCTATGCTCTTCAGTAAGACATTTCAGTACTAAAAACATCATAAGAATAAAAGTGATACTAAAAGCAACTCAGGTGCCAGGGAAACGTGGGAGTTTGTTGCCTCAGTTATTACAACTAGATGAACACTTATACAGCATCTATTATACACGTGTCTGTAGCAACAGGGGGAGTTAAGGCAAAATCAGCAATTTCTGCAAAAAGTGATGTCTTATTAGATGAGGAATATGCAAAGAGATTGCAGGGCACTTTGCACACTCAGGCAGGCGTTATTCCCACCTCCCAGTGCTCCTGCTTGGTTTGTCCTACCCAAACCAGGCTGAGTTAGTCTTGTTTCTGTACTGAAGTTTCCCAGGGAAAAAGCATTGGCACCACAACGGCACAGTGAGATTCTGGGCTTTCTGCACAGCAAAAGGGATGGAGTACTTTTCCTCCAGCTGCAGAGTGAATTTTAGCACAGGAGAGAAGCACTGAGCTGAGTAACTCCTGCTGCCTTCCCTGTAAGATCCCTCCGCAGCAGAGTAATTTTTAAAAGATGTTTTGTTCCCCAAACAGCAGTCCAAAACTAGCAGAAGAGATAAAAGCAGATTAATTACAAAAAAACCCCAAACACCTAAGGCACAGATCCTACTCTCCACAGGGACGAAGGGATGAGGGAACGGGCAGCTCTGCACGCTGCGGTACATGAAGGCAAACACAGCGTCTTCAGGTATGAAAAGCAAAGCCGGCTCAGCGCACATTCCACGAGCTCTCTGCACAAGTCTCAAAGCATTCGGAAAAGCAGAGTTTTGGCAAAATATGTGCTTATCGGCTTTGGTATTAATAATTTCTTTCTCTGACTGGACAGAGCATCTTGTCCTAATGGTATCCTATTGGAGCTCCTCAAACTGCAACATGGCCACCTGTGAATACTTAAGTGAAAATCTAATGATGTAGTTACTGAAAACAGCTGACTATATGCCTTAAGTTTTTAATGACTAATTTGAAACTCCTGTGAAAGTGAGGCATTTCTAAATGTCAGTGCCACACATTTTCTGATGAGACCCCTTTAAATTTGAACTTGCCAAAATACAGACTTCCAGGCTTAGTCAACTTCTATTCCTTCTCCTGAACTGACAAAAGAAAAAAAAAAAAGAAAAAAACAAAACACACAACCCAAAATAAAGCTACAATTTCTTGCAATATTTTACCTTTCCTAAAGAGAGTTTTACTTTGAAATTTTGGTCTTAATAGCAATACTTTCTGCGAGCACATCAGATCAAAATCATGTTGTCTAACCTAATTAGTCTGAAAAACTCCCACAGAAAGCTCAGATGGAAACCCATGTTCCTGCAAAATACTTGGATTTTTTCTGAGCAAGAAAATTTTTTTTTATTTTCCTGAAATAAAGTTTCTTCGGACAATTTTCAATCAGATTTTCAAGATCTTTCACAATGCCACCTAGAAACAAGAATGGAAAAAGTCTCTAGATTTTCCCACACACACGCATTTGGGCATTGATGCATCCAGACAAGTAGTGGCATATAACAAACCTTCTTCCCATATTGATCCTGTCACTATATTAAAAGCTGCTGCATAGTGAAAAGAATAATCCATGCAAGTCTGAAGTGTGAATTAAAAGTAAACCGAGTAAGAGTTTCTCACGAGAACAAAACTGTTAAGTCTGCTCCTCCACTTATTAAAAATCAGATGTTGCACTGTAATTACCGTCTTCCTTCACCCTCCTTATCTGATCAGTAAAGAGACAATTTAACACATTTCCCAGGAATCTTGCTGCCTGGAATGGGAATACATGAGGTCATTTTGATTCTTTCAGCTGTTAAAAAAGAACATGTCCATAAAAAATGGTCCACTAGGTCAGAGAGAGTATTGGATTTAAGAGATTATCAGCGTATTGGTGTATTATGCTTTTCGTGCTTGTAGTATTCCCACTACAATAAGCAGTACTTTAAATAAATTAATAGTGAGAATTACATGTGTCATTTCAATCATTCCCACAGTGAATTCCATGCTGAGCAAAGTTGCTCCATAGCACAATCCTAGTGAAGGAGCAGTGAGGGACCATAAACAACCACCATCTCCACGGAGGTGCCACATTGCCCCAAGCCCACCTTAC
This sequence comes from Charadrius vociferus, assembly GCF_000708025.1. Classification (NCBI taxonomy): domain Eukaryota; kingdom Metazoa; phylum Chordata; class Aves; order Charadriiformes; family Charadriidae; genus Charadrius; species Charadrius vociferus. Next base: position 944,345 of record NW_009646633.1, read on the forward strand.
GTCCTCAGGAGAGCCAAGCACCTGGCACAATCCAACCCAAAGACCGAAATTTAATTTTTGGCCTCATCTGCATTAGAAAAGCTTTCTTACTGCTGCTTTAAATATACAGCAATCTCTCTTCCTGCAGAGACAGCATATGGCAACAAGTGATGACTTATACCAGGATGCCAAACAAAATCTGTCAGGCTCACAACATCATTTTTGTGGCTGCAGCCAGAGGCACAGGGAGGGTTTGCTAACCTTCAGCTGGTACAGAGCCCGCTCCTCTTCCAACTCCCCACACACGTACTTACGCCAACAAACTTCACTCCTAGTAAAGTCAGCACGCTCCTGGCATGACTTCCCCCCAACTTCCACCTCCCCTTCAAGATTTCCTACCAGAGCAATCCTGCCATCAGCACATCCATCCTGAACCCTTCTTGCCCTCAATAAATAAAGCCAGAGAGAATCCCATCTTTGCAGGTTGCTATAGATGCACTGCTGAGAGTGACCTTTCTCTGGCAGTTTCTCTCATTGCTCCACAATGATAAAGAGAGAAGAAGGGGCAATGAGAAATTAAGCAATTCTTTGTTGTTTTTCCCCTCAAGTACTGTGATAACTGCTAGAGTGGAAAGAACAAAAACAAGTATTCTTGTTCCACCACAATACATCCTCCTCCTCCCAAAAAAAAAAAACCCACCACTTTGATGATCACTTTCTTGACACCAATGTCTAGAAATGTAACACCTACCATCCACTTCCAAAGTATCTTTTTTAAATTCCAAGCACAGCACACACACGTCAAGGACAGAGAATTGAAAAAAAATTAAGCAAATTAAAGATCATGACACTCTCAGATGCAGCAGTGGTGGTGGCCACATTGGGTCCTAGCTCATCTGTGTGCACCACTGTGCAACGATAGCGCAGACCTTCAAAGTAATTAACGTGGGCTTTTATCCATGAAAATGTGCATCATATTTCTTTAAAAAAAAATGATAAGGAGCTATAACCTAAAATGGATCGCATTTCTCAGCATCTGGCACCCTCTTTTGCTGACAGGGAAAAACATAATCAGTGCTAACATTTTGTTTCTGAAACACGGCTTCTATTGTCATCACAGTTTGACTCACCAGCACACAGGATCAGCCTGTCATTGGCAGTTTTAATTCCCTGCTAGTGCAAACACATGGCCTGGATCCAAGCCCACAACTCGTCTACCAGCGTAACGCGTGAAGTGTCATAAGTTTACATTTCAATTAAATAAATAGTCCAGATTCTCTGCTTTCAAGAGCCACGAACAATGCAATATCCTCAAGCTAAATTTTTCGTTTTATCACACTGAAAGCTAAGGTAAAAATCCAAAATGGTGATTTTACAAATTCCGTTTTATTGTTCTCTTTTTAAGATATATCATGGGCAGAGGAAACATGAATCCAGAAGACCTTTGGGATGCTTGCAAGGCTGCTGTATCAACATGTTTATTTACATGCTGCTGCCACTCGTGCAACAATACTGCAGGTCCTGTATTTTAATTGCAATAGAAAAAAAAAAAAAAGTAAATTCCCCAGCCCAGTAGAACTAACTTGCAGCGACGGCTGCCAGCAGCTTTTCACTGCACCAATCGGGAATCAACACCCTTTCTCCATAAGAGGAGCTCACAGTGCTAAAGGTTAATTTTTAAACCAATTGGCTAAATTACTAGAAATTATATGCTAACATCACCAACACAAAGGCCTGATACTTCAAAGCCTGCTCTAATTAGCACAGATAGAGAGCGGGGAGAAGGTCAGGGTGGACAAGATCTCCTCATGCTGAAAAGAAAGGAGGGACCAGGTTTCTGCCTCAGCGAGATGCTCAGTTTGCTTTTATACTTCCAGATATTATCTGCTGCGTTTCCCCTGACAGTCGGGTGCCCTCTGCAAGGAGAGGGGGTCAGGAGGCGCTTTCACTCACCAGTGGCTGCTGCTTGGTGGGCTGTGTCCACCGAGAAGTTGTCCTTCCTCTGCTGTCCTTCCTCCAGCACCACCACCCCAGTGCCAGACAGTGGCACGGCATCGGGCTTGAGATCTACCTGGAGTTTTGGGAGACTCCTCACGGGCTGCAATTAAAAATGGGTTGGCATGAAGCTTTTTGTACCACTTAGAAGTCTGTAACCAGCCCCCCAGGAAAGCTTTCTGCTGTGCTAAGGCAGGTATTTCCCTCCTGGTGCTGCTAGGAGGCTGTTCTTGCTTTTAAATTGCTAGGCATGGGTTACGGGAGGGAATGTAAGGTCTGTGCAAAAGAGGCTCTTTAGTTCTAGCTTTGTACATCACGTAACGTTTTCCAGTCCTTGTTTGTGCCAAGGTCTCCAAATTGTACAGTGGGGCAGGGACAACAGGTTAAAGACAGGCTGATACCCTCATAACCACGCTTCAAGCTCTAGTTTGGCCTTTGGTGGCACAGCCCTGGGAGAAAACCTCCTATTTTCTCTCTCTCAGTATTGTTTTCTGCAAAACAAATAACGTCACTGCAGAAGAGGCAATATTCATGCTCATATATCAAGAGGCAGTGCATTGAGATGAAGGACTTTTCACACTGCCTTGCAACCCACAACTCCTCTGTGCCTACAGCTGCCTGGAAATATTGCTCCAGCAACCCAGAAAGCATAAAAAAAAAAAATAAAAAACATCACTTAATGTTATTCCTAATGATCTAGACAAATCTGGAAAGATCTGGAAGGTTGACCTTTTTAATCAGAATATACACTGGAGAGCCAAGAGATAGGAGTACCCCTTCAAATATCAAGAAAATGAAGACTTTTTCACCCTTGTTTCTTTGCCCCTGGAAATCTCTAAGAGTTCAAGCAGTTAAAGAGGTAAACGTTTTGGCCTCAAAGAAGGATGAAGTCATATTTAATCAGTAAAAGACTATCTTTACTGCAGATTGATTCTACCTATTGATTTTCAAAAGTCAAAATCTACTTCATTGGCAATCTGTATGCAGTCTAATTAAAACCACTTTCTCCATCAGTTACTTAACGCAGCACAGAGGGATAGAATAACACCGCTTTGAAAGGTCTGCAAGCTCCGGACTTGTACTTGTTTTGCTGGGATTGCAAAGCTGCCAGAGACTGGCCATGGCGTCCGTGGAGCAATATGGACGATGCTTTTTTCACATACATTGAATAATCCCGTTATTTCATAATCAGCTGTACATAATCAGCTGTACTGTGTTGGTTTATTTACCTGTTCTGCTGTTTAAAAATGCAAAGGGCTCAGCACTTAAGTGTCATTTTGCCGAATCAGCTCCAGAATCATTTCCCACCTTCTGAAAGATCCCACCACCTCTCTGCACATCACAGCCACCCAAGGGTTTGACACAGAAACACAGCAGATCCGCACTCGTATAGGAACACCCTGCCTGCAGGTCACTGGGCATCACATCATGTAAGAATGTTATTTGTATTCAGCAATGTCTGTACAGGGAAAAAAAAAAAAACTAGGAGCAAAAGAGAATTGGGTACCCCTTCATAGACACAGTAGTGTTGTAAGGAACCAGGTACGTGCGAGACCAAGAGACTCCTGTAACATGAGAAAGGATTTTGTGCCCCAGAAGGGGTGACAGTCATTCCAGGGGGGAAGAAGATGACACGGAGAGTGCTGGAGAAAGCAAGCTGTATCCAGACCACCAAGAGAGAAGAGGTGTTTCCTTAAGACTTATGGTTATCACTTCTTTTACTTTCTAATCCTTCTCTCCCAAAAATATTTTGGCTTTTTCCGGGTTATCTGGCTCTTGCCAACAGATCCCTGAAACAAGGAGCCTTGTTGGAGAGAACTATGAGATTCAATAGCCTAATTTAACACACAAGGGGCAATTTCCAAATGCTCTTCCAGGAGAGGGAGGTTAGCACACTGCTAGTCCTGTAATAAAAACAACCTGCTATCAGCTGAGATTGGATTTGGTCTTTAGCACGTACTCCAAGAGAGGTGAGACTTTGTACCTCCTCAACGCATCTCCTTCTCGTTGTCTTCAACACAAAACAACAAAAAGTAATTTCAAAATAGGTTGGGGTTTGTTTTGGTTTTTTTTTTTCTTTCCTTCCAGAACAAAATTCTTTCTCAAAGCATTTTGAGTGCCAAAGGCCATCACAACCCAAGAGAGTGGTTTCAGAGCTTTTACTACAGGCTTTTTCTGCCCGCTTGCAGCCAGCGCTCTGGAACCCTGCAGTGATGGAGAGATTGGCTCCTGAGACCTGAGGTCTAAAATTCTCCAGTTCAGACCACCACAGAGCTGCATTATCTAATAACAAGCAACTACAAACTACACTTTAGCTGTCTAGGGGCAGTTTCCCCAAAACCTAAGCAGGCTTTTACCTAGCTTCCACTGCTCCCTTGCTGCATAGACAAAAAAATTGAACACACTCATTTTACAGTTTAAACATTAACATTTCCAGGATTCAGAAGGTCACAGCAAGGCTCTAGTGCATGAAGTTTTCATACCTTAGCTAAAAATAATCTTATAATTAATTAACTTTAGTTAAAATGGAGAACCTAACCAGTAATCTCTAATTGCTTTACTCCATAAAAATCACAGTTGTACCACAGACATGTTTATATACAGAAGCTATGAGACAGTGGTTGATTTTTTTAATGCCCAGACATTTTTCCATCAGAAAGATGTGGTTTTAATAAAATAAATATTTTTATATGGAAAATACCATGTGAAAGGATAATAAAACTATATTTTTAATAAATTAACCTTCACAGAAAACTGAACAACTTTCTGGTTTTAATCTGAGAACATAAGCACTCCCTCGGGGAAAAGGGAAGAAACTTAAAAGGTGAAGGGAAACAAAATCCAGAGAAGGAAAATGGAAAACTCAATACTCGTATTGCCAAAGCAGCACTAGGAACTTATAGCAAGCGTGCTTTTGTTTAGGAACTGCTCTGGGAAGCGCAGACGGTGGAAGCGGTTGGTCCAAGTTTACAAAGTCAGAGGATCGAAACCCGGGAAGGCTCCTCTCCTCTGGCACGAGCCACCAGAGGGAACCGGCTTCAGAGCAGCAAAGGTCTGGAGCCAAAAGTGGTTTCTCTTACCCTGTGCAGGACTGTTTCACAACAAAACTTGTAGTCACAGACTCTATTGTAATAGCGGTATCACACACATTCCTCCGGCTGTAAACACTCATTCACTTGTGCAAATGGGGAGAGTAATTTCAAGATGGTTTTAAACCCCAAAAATGGAAGGCAGTGGGGCAAAGTGCACTGGTAGCAGCCTTTAGTCCACATAGACACCTTAATACTCACAGGTAGCAATACAGAAAGTATCCAGACCTGGGCTGTAATCCCTTCTTACTTATTTCCTTGAAGGTTCCTTTATGCTGGATACCATTACTGAGCTGGGTTAAAGAAGAGGCAAGCCTTTGGCTCCACGCTGGGCTCTATTCCTAAGATTGTTCATGGGAACAGCCTGCTTTCAAAGTAGGGATGTACTCTGAAGAGCACCAGAACACAAGACATCTCCACAGGCTGCCTTTGTTTATCATCTCTCATGGGCTCCAGAACACACTGTCCACAAGAAAGAGCATTACAAGCAACAACCTTTGTCTTTCAGCTCTGGCACCTTTGTGGCATCTGTAACCCAAGCTCACTCCTCCCTTGTTGCTAGAATAAGGCTGCAAGAGGGGCAAGACAGGTGTGTTCTTAAATACACCTTAACCAACATTAAATTCAACCTTGTGAGGTCAGAGTTACTCCCAATGAGACTAAATCAGCCAGATCTCCTTAATTTTCAAGCCAGGCAATTAGAAGACGATTCTTGTTTGTACACAGCAAAACAGTAGAAGCAGTTGAGCACAACTATTAAACTATGAT
>NW_009646633.1:950210-965519 GCF_000708025.1 Charadrius vociferus
ACTCTTTCCAAGGCAAAACCACACCAATTTCTACACAATGATGATTCTTCCATTCATAAGAACTCATTCATCCCACAAGGCAGTGGTGAGAATAGCTGTAAATCTTGATACTTCTCCCAGAAATGACTATACTTACAAAAGAGCACGCTGAAGTGAAAGGAAATCATATTTTTCCTCTTTTTCTTAGGATTCCTTCCTGGCTCATCCTTTCCAGAGCCAAGTTTCAACAAATCCAAGAATTTCTGACATTGCTCATTTTCTAGCCCTGCCCTTCCTGCTGACGGTTTCATTACAAGCTCTGTCCTCCTGCTCTTACTTCTCAAGTTTCCAGAATTTGAATGGAGATGTTTAAACTCACAACTTTGTAAGGGGGTGGAGGGGAAGAAAACAAAATAAAAAGAATTATCTGCTCTACCATGCCATTTCATTCAGAGACATTTTGCAAGAGATAATGAATTGTGAATATCAGTAAGACTGCATAATCCAGCCACCCACTATCAGGCTGCTTAGCGCAAATTTGGCTATATTTTTTCCCTTGCCAAACTGTTCCCGCAGCAGGCCCCTTACTTGGCAGAAACACTGCTGCTATTCCGGCTGTAGAACACATTTAAGGGGAACACTTTGTTCCGCTGCATCGAATTTATTCTCCGCAAACTCTTCCTTCCTGCTCACAGCGCTCCCTACTCCGGATAAAGCCGCCGACACCAGAGCAGCCCCAGCTCATCCATCACCCAACTCCACAGCTCCACCACACCATCTTTTGTCGGGAGTCTCAAACAAGCCTCAGAAGTTCTGTTGATCGAGCCACCTATCCTGAAATAACTCATCTCAATGGGCAGCATGAAAAATACTCAGCGCAGGACTCGCTTCAGACAGAGTGACAGGAGCTGCGTTTAGAGGCTGACCTCCAGCCCAAACTTGGGTTTCTTTACAATTGTGACAAAGTCATGTGTCCTTCTGCCTCAGTTCTCTCAATACAAACCACACATAATAAAAAAACCTATGAAAGAGACTGCTAAACAGAATTAATGCAGAGTTTCTTCTCTTCCCCCCCCTCCCTCAGCTCATCAGACCCGGAGACTGCTATAACAACCTGCTCAACAACTTGTCCAAGTTACCATCATCTCCCTTGAGACGTAGTGACTAAAGAGGCAGTGGGAGAAGTTTTGAACCCAGACCCCTGAAAGGGATTTGTTTGTTTTTTAATTTGTGAGAAGTACTCATTAATTCCACCTAGGAATCAGTGAAGTTGTTCATTATTCCCAAAACAAAGCTAAAAGGCAAAAGCTTAAATACCGACGGGCTAGTACCAGGCTGGGGGCCTTTAAAGTGTTCAGCACAAAAGTACAGTCAAGTACTCCGCTCCCAAATTCAGAGCTCTTTTCCGAGACAAAAAAACTTGCATTGAAATGAAAGAAACAGATGTGCATTACTACAGAAAACAGAATAACACAACTTGTAACATTATCAGTGCTTTTATCTAACTTCGTCTTAAAATCATTAACTTTTTTTTGTAGCTCACTTTGTGGCTGAGCACTTTCTATTCCACATGACGTTCTTCTGAATACAAAAGCACTCTCAAGGGAATTTAGCCTAATGAGAGAAGTCTGTGATGACACTTAAAAATCATCCCTTTATCTTTTGAAAAAGAAACAGCATAAGTGCAGTCCCCATACTCACTTATGAATTTGCTTCAAGTCCATTCTCCAGGATGAATTTAATCCCAGGCCAGCTCTGCTACCTGTGACTTTGGTGGTTTCATACTGTGCTTGGTTGTTGTCTGCGAATGGGTTTGAGATCCACTGACGGCTTGCACCTGAGAGCCATGAGACAGTAATTAACTCAGGGTTAACATCAGCTGGGTTCACAAACGAGCAAGTGAGTCAAAGGTTAAAGGCTCCACATCAATTCTCCCAATATATCCACGCAGAGACTGCCTTAAAGTCATTTGCGGTGACTAATAGATGTTACGAGCTGGCAGAACCTGATACAGGCACATGCCAGAATTACGCTTCAAGGAGAGAGAACACTGCTGTCAGGGAGAGACCTGCTGGCTTGACACATCTGAAAATATAACTCTTTTACTACATCATCATGACATTTTCTGAGCCTGGCAGAACGCAAACAGCCAGCCTAGCATCCCTAAGCCAAAAACCTACTGAGGATGCAGAACTATGGCTTTGACAGTGGTCAACTATTTTAACACCCCCATCATTTTTACATTTGTATTACTTAGGTGAACATTACACTTGTTGCTGCTCCTAAATCTACCATCCAGACTGTTGTGGGTTTTTTCAGGGTTAGCTAAAATGAACCTTTAGTAAAATGGCAATTTTTTTCTTATTAATATACAGCAATAAATCTTGCTGTCTGGAACAGCAAATTTGTATTTCTCTAGTGAGAAAGAACATTATCAGGAGAGCAAATAACACCAAACTGAATATCTAGCCTTCATGTTGCTAGTTATTAGGAAAAAAAAGAGATGTAGTAACTTTAAAGAAAGCACAGAGCCATTCTGCCAAACAAATGTCTTGACTTGAAAAATTAGAATAATTACTAGCACTGTCTTACCTTGTTGATGAAGTCTCAAGTGAGCTTCAGACCTAAATTGTCCTATAAATGCAGCACAGCTTGAGCTCAGAGAAGCACCTTAGGAAAACACTTTGAGAAGTGCTTGAACTTAGTTTCATTAGTTACCAATGAGGATGATTTAGGTTGATTGGCTTCTGAATGAAAGCAAATGAGCTGAAATCATCCATTTAAGGTGTCACCAGCCTCAGAAATTAAAGGTGAAGACCCTGAAAATCAGTGAGCCTGCTTCCTAAAAGTAAGGATGAACAAAATAAGCAGGAGAGTGGGACGTACAACTCTAACTACCCTGACGCTGGAACCTGTACATGGTGCAACAAGTAATCAGAGAAGTTATGGGCACTTTAAAAAGGTGATAGTTTTGCAAAGCACGAATGTACATATTCCTAATAAGTTTCAGCCCAATTCTCTGTTGTATGGAGTTTGGGGACATTTCTAGTGAGAGCAAATGCATCGGGGCTTAGTAACTACTGAGACTACATGAAAGAAGTATTGAAGAAATGTCCATGTACGCAACCGAGCCTGCAGGAAAACCCTTAATTCAGTCACTACATCGCTTTTCACTTGGGAACTCATAGAATTCATGCAAAACTGATTTTTGCAACATTATTTCTTAACTTTAAAAAGAAAAAAAAAAAAGAAAAACTGGAGGGGAGAATAATTAGGCAATCCACCCCTTGGACCCCCTTAGCGGCTGTCTGCAGGACCCAGTCCCCACCATACCAAGCCAGGGAAGCGCTGGTCGGAGCCCAGGGAGCGCGGGGCTGACCACATCTCTGACTGCAGTCATCAGCTGTCATCCTCGCCCGTGGCGGCCAGCCGAGGGGAATGGGGAGGTTCTTCTCCAGAGGGTTTTGCAGCCGTTTGTGGACAAATGCCAAAGGCAGGGATTTGGGAGCCCTGATCAGGAGCCAGACACCAGGGGCGAACGTGCCTCAGGAGCTGGAGACACTTTTCGGGAGCTGCTGGGGTAGGCTCTAATGCTACCCCAGACTACCCCAGACCTCGTTACCCCATTCCTAACTGCACAGCATGCCAGTTCTTAATTACCTCCCTCATCCCTCCTGCTCTGCCTCCTTGTGCCCTGGTCCCCAGCACCTCAGCTGGCTTCACCCTCCTTTCTGCTGGGGATGGCAGAGGAGCGCTCAGAGCCCCACGCTGCGGGTGCTCCCGGGGAGCCAGGTGGGTTGATTTGGGGAAATTCCTTTGCGGGTGGCTCAGCCCTCGTCCTGGCCTGGCCTGGATGCAGGCAAAACCTTCCCGGTGTGTATGACGGAGGTGTGCGGTGTGGTGGAGCCCAGCACCAGTGAGCGGGCACAGGAACAGGGACGCACCTCCTGCACCGTAGCGTGTCCTGTCCTGGCCGAACACTGCCTGCCCAAAACAACTCTTCGATCAGCCTGGTTCTTCATGGAGGAAACATCTTCCAGGGCAAAACACAATTAAAAGCACTCAGTAGAGCAAAAGTCTGGAAAAGACCCCCACAGGCCAAAACCCACATCTTGCGGGAAGCGCTGAGCCGTCTCAACCATCCCACCTCCACCTGCAGCCACACTCCTCTCTGCTTCTTCACTCCCACAACCCCGCCGTGCCGCTGCCCTCCGCCACCCCAGGCACCGTCAGGCACAGGAGGACAGGCGTGCTGTCCCTCAGTGAGCGCGGCCGGTGCTGTGCAAGCCTGCCTGCTGTAGGGGTGACCCGGGACACCTTCGCTTCAGCGCCCTGCTCGGCCGCACGCTACAAGCCCTTCCGTTTGCTCGTTATCATTTCACAGGAGGCAGCAGCCAACGTGTTCAGCTAATTTAGCGTGGGCTCACCCCCCCCAGGCCTATAACACAACTCTCAACTTGCAGCAGAAACTTATACCGGAGACAGAGCGCGCGAAAGCCTGCTTCTCTCTCTGGCAGCAGCATCTTTGAATGTTTCTTAAATCAGACACATCAAATGCTCTCAGCTCTATGTGGACTTTGATTTTCTTCCACAGAGTTTCTGAAGCCTGCAGATAAAGCGCTGTAAGATATCCTGCCAGAGACATAAAGCTTCAAACCATACAAAGAAAGACGTCTGGTTTTCAGCAGCCGATCTGGATTGCCCGGCTGGATTAAGCATGAGTAAACACCTTCTACCTTGCAGGGTAAAACTTAATGAATTTGTGTGTTTTCTGAAGGTTGAAACGGAAGCCGGCCCAGTGCGAACAGCTGGAAGCATTAACGCGTAATAATGTAAAGGTAGTCAAAGAAATTCTAATGACTGTCACTCAGTCAGCAGTAGCTGTGTCATATGAATAAGAAACACATTAAATCTGTTCTAAATAATTGGCACTACGTGTTTATATAGGACTAGAGTTGCATATTAAAACACACCTGATTTATTCTTCATAAGCAATGAGTATTTACTACATCTGTGATGGCTGTATAGATTCAAACCTCATTTTTTAAAATGATTAATTGGTATTTAATTAGCATGCATTACCATACTAGTTATAGACATCCTAGTTGTGAATGCAAATATAATTCTAATAATTACATAACTAGTTATGCTTTCAAGAGCCTAATACATAATGCAGTGCAGACAGCTCCCCTTGCCAGCGAAAAACAGCACATAACACATACAGAGTAACATTTTAAAAACGCTTAAATTCTCTTTTCAAAATGGACTTGGGTCTAAATCAAGAAATCTCAGGCTTTCTAGTGGTCAAGTGCAAAATTTATGTGCCCTTCTCAAGCCCAGCTACGCAACCCCACAAGCGCTTTTGTCCCAGATGGTTGGCACATGCAAGGCCACGTAAGACCAGCAGACTTGGTTGGTGCCGTACCTCGAGCTGATGCCATGAGGATCCCAAGTTGGTGCCGTACCTTGAGCTGATGCCATGAGGATCCCAGGTGGGATTCCTCATCCGAGCACTCCTGTCGGCGGTGCCCAGGTGAGCGCGTGCAGCCCCAGGCAGTTCAGCCCATCCATCCCACCCGGCTCAAACGCTTCCTTAGGCGGTTTGCCATTCTGCTCGCTCCCCTCCAGGTCCTCCGAACAGCAACAGGAAACTAAGACGTGGGATCCCCGCGGCAGATCTAGCTTTGACAGCAAATAACAAGGGGTTTCACAGCTGACTAACCTGAGCAGAGGGAACTACCACAGGTCAGGACTTGTCGCTGACAAGATGACTACGATAATGTTCAACTCCTTTTCTTCCCTGTCATAGGCAGCTCCTTTTTCAGCCACTTTCTGCAATATATACATAAACCTCCACCCATGCGGAGGTCATCTAATGAGCCTGAGCCCTGAACAAGGAGCTGGGAGCTGCCCAGGGACACTAGAGGATTGCACTCTGCATTTGTTCCACAGCTTGGAGCCTCAAAACTGTTCCAGTACCTAAATCCCAGTGATTTCCAATCAAATGTATGATCCTACATCTCTAAGTCCTTTTAAAAAAAATAAGATCTAGTCTTTTAAAAGCACATTAGGCAGCTTGGAAAGACCTTTACATTGGCACCCTTTCTAGGAGTGACAAAATTGCCTGTCTGAGGGCCATCGCGGGGTGGAAAGAGGCTCTTCGCTTCGCTAAGATATACCTTTGTTACACTAGTTGTAAAGCAGCTGCTTCTTTCAAATGCCAAGTCGATACGTGAGGTTCTGGAGATGTGTGTTTGAATCTCAGCTGAGTAGCGGTGCTGTGACACCTCAAGGACTCGGCAGAGGTGGCCCCTTCAAACAGTGTGCCAGGACAACTGCCAAACATGAGCCAACGTCTCAGCACATCTCTGGGAGACAAAGGTTCGTACAGTCTCCTTCCCTTTGGTGCTGTGCTAATTCAAAGTGGCAGTGCAGAGAGCAACCCTGAGCCGCTGGCAGCATAAAAACTAGGCGAATCGAGCAATAACACTCAGTGCTTGCATTCATCATTTTACCAATATCTAAGAAAAGTCTCTAAAACCCACCCTGAATCCCAGCAGTTCTGTCAGATACTTTCCTACCTTCTTTCAGCTCCATGCTACCAACAGGGAGATGTTTCTGAACAGGTTAGGAAGGGGTAGAGGGAAGCACAGAGCTCTTTGGGAAGTGAACGACACATCTTCTGCTATTTCTCCCACTTAGGGAAGGTGCTCCACAGCTCACCGGTGTGGGCCCTGAAAGAGAAAAGTTGTTTATTTCCCATAGCAGAGAATACCTATCTTTTACCTATGCCTCATCCAAGCTATTTGGGGTACAATGTAAGGCTCTTTTTCAGCAGCCAAATCGCCCCTGATGCTGACAGGCAAAACTGCACGTCCTCCCTCTGAGCGCTGAGGAAGGCAGAGAAATCCCAACCTCCTTTCTGCACTTCAGCAAAAAAATCCACCCCCTAATTGGTGGCTGTGAAGAAAAACCATCAGGTTCAATTCTTTACTCCAACACCACCTCCCATCCTTTCTTTCCAAAGTCCCACACCCCACATACATGTGTTTCTGGTCCCGTTTTTGCCAACTTAAGAGATATTTCTATACCATCCTATAGCTCATGGTACAGGAACTCTCCTGCAACACTTTATAGAACTAAACAACAGTCCTGCTTCCAGGTACATCACTTAAGAAGATGAATACGCTCTCTGTGTCTCTAATGAGAAGCCTACAAAACCAAATTTCTGTACCTTAGGCCAAAGACATACAACCTCCTTTCAACCTCCTCGCTGTTAGGGGTGAGCTGGCAGCTGGCAGAGGGTACCGGAGCCCCTGGCCTCGCTGCACCCCAGAGCCTCCTCCAGCGGCAATTAATGGGAGCAAAAAGGCTGCATTTGTCAGTCTGACAAAAACAACCCCGAGATGCAGCGTTTTCTCTGAGTTGAGGGACTCCCAACGCAGCGCTCCCTCTCCCCCGAGCAATGCTCCCGCAGCCCTTGAGCCGGATCTCTCTGCTTCCCACCAACAGGAACAAAAAGCCCGAAGCCATTCAGCTGCACGGACCAGGCTTTCCCTCCCCGGACTCTGCCTGTCAGATGTTTATCTTTCATTTCTCCCGTTGAGCCCAGCGCAGGAAAATCCTACCGAAGATAAATCCCCTCTTTTTTAAAAGCTAAATTTTAATGGAAGCAGTTTTCAGTTGAAGATTTGCTGATCGCTGGTGGAGAACAATAAAGCCTTTGGTTTATAAACAATTGCGTTTGTATCGTCTGGTCTTTTTGTCATGTCTCACTCTTTATCTTGTAGAGGTTATTGAAGTGGTTTCTGTCAGTTATTGCTGAAAAGAACCATTTGATTGTGCTCCTTCAATGCAGCCACACATCTCTGCATCATCACTGCCGCGGTCGTCCTGGCAGTCATTACCAAATAAATGCCGGACCATCAGAAGCAGCAGCAAATGTACTGAGGGAAGGATGACAGAAGGTAGGAGAGCTCTTTATCGTACCGTACCAGTCACCCAAATGGGAAAAAAAGAGGTTTCACCCTATTCTGGCACAGCTGCACGAGTGCACCGACTCTGCAAATACCGATTTACCCTTGGAGATACCCTCTTCACATCAATCCCACCGCCTGGGGCAGCGTGCCTCAACAAAGTGTCTCTTCTGGAGATGCCTAGGCAATAGCAGTGCCCAGGACTACCAATCCCCCCCTTTACCAATCCTAGGCACATTTTATATTTAAAGGAAGCATTAACGTTGCATGTTTTGCGAGCAAATTCATACGAATTATTGCAGACTGTTAAAGCAAAGGCACAAATTCCCATCAGGAAGCAAGAAATAGTTTTGTGGCTGTGAAGCTTTGCGGAGCCAGGAACATGCCCGCTGCAATGTGAGCCCATCATACGGCACAGCAGATTTTGATGTTCTCTTTGCCATATGTCACGTACTTCAGAGCTTTTGTGCAAACTGCCAGGAGACAAGAAAAACATACTATTACTGGGGGAAAATTAAATATTCCATTTTCTAGACAAACTGTAGGGGCCTGAGCTCTGGGCTGTCTTCAGTAATAAAAGTATTAGTGTTTTTACATAAATATGCTGGTCTAGTTCCAGGCTGATTAGTAAAGAATTGTAAATGTACCTGGCTATCCGCAGCCTGCAGGGGAAAAGCTATGCTCCTAGTGGTTAGTTCTTAAGTCTTTGAGTTTCTGAACACTGATTTTCTGATTGTCTACAAGTTGCCATGAAATTCAAGAATGGGTCCACACACGCGCACACACACACACCCCTCCAACAAACAGACAAACAGGTCCCTGTGGTTCCTTTATCACTGTTCCCGCTTCTGCTTATTCTCAGCATCCACCCGCCAGCGCGGTGACGCACAGGAGAGAGTCCCTGGGGAACAAATCTGCGGGTCGGTGTGACCGAGGAGCCGGCAGCAGCTGGTGGCACACGGCCATGGCATTGTGCAGCCTCTCTGGGCACGGTCTGAACAAACCCCTCTGCCCGGGGAGCGGGGCTAGCAGCCCTCTGGGAGCTCAGACAGCACATCACGGCAGCAGCCCTGGGTGGAAAACTGACTGGGGCAATGCTGCTTTCAAGATAGTTTCAGGGGTGGAAGTAGAGCACCCGGGGTAAATCCTCCGCTCTGTTTGGTCAAGGCTTTTAAAATCAAGTTTAACGCAAATCTAAAGAGAGACAAAGTCTGATCCAAAGGCAATGGAAGAACTGGAACAAAGAGCACTTCACTGCTCTCAGCAAAGCCTACCCACCCAGCTGGAGTTTTCACTGCCTGAAATCCCCTTTCAGCTGCAACATCTGACAGTGATAGACTCTGACACGTACCCTCAAACAATTAAGCCAGAGAAAGATTAGAATATAAACATAACAAACGATTCTCAGCTTCCCCAGAGGCACTAAAATCTGGAGGCGAAAGTCAGCTTAGAGATAAAACTGGCAGCAGTAAGAGTGCCCGCCTGGTGCTGCCCGGCTGCTGCACGGTCTCCTATTTCTGTGAATACCCCTGCACAGAGCATCCCTCTGAGGGGCTCGGGAGGGAGAAATCTATAGGAGGAAGGAGATAACGAGGAGAGAAATGAGTAAGCAGAGGCGAGCAGGTTTGAGTCACACACACAGCTATCACCCTCACCCCGAGAGCTGTGCCATAAGTCAAAGCGCGACCTGAGAGCTCTCGGCGCTGCTGTGCGATGCTCCGAGCGGGGTTACTGCTGGAAGAGGTTTAAATAACCCATCCGGAAAAGGATGCTGTGCTACCGACCTCCGAGGCAGAATCACTGCTCAGTTCAAGCATCCCCAAAGCTGGACCCAGCTCCGGTCTGAACCTGTGTTCAGATGAGGGGATACGAGTTCTTGTTTGGCTTTTAATCACCGGCTTCCTCCAAAGCCCACTGAAATCCAGGGAAAAGCTCCCCCTGACTCAAGTGAGCTCTGACCCAGCCACCAAGCACGACGCTTGACTGGGAACTGTTTCCCTGGCAAAAGGAGATTCCTTGGGCTTCCACCCTTTTCTCACATCTGTCAAGAGTTTTTATGTAATTCTTATAAAACCAAGGTGAAAAAACGTCCGTTTTCCGATTAACCGTTCCTCCAAAACTGAGCGGGAGTTTCCCTCTCAGCTGTGCAGGGTGCACCCTCCTCGCAGCAGCCGCCTGCTCCCCATCAGCTCCTCCTGCGGCCGCTCTCACGAAATGCAGACTCTTCACCCGAAGGTAATTCCTCTGTGTGGACAGAGAAATACTACAGAAGCCAGGAAATAAAAGAGAGTTTCCCGTCTCAAAAGCCCTTTATTAACAAGAGGTTGAGTTGCGGTGGTGAAAGCATGCCGAAGGTTTTGCATACTCCTTCAAGCGGAGTTTAGACTGTAGGAAGAGATTATCCTTCTTTGGGGGAGAAATTCACAGCTAGAAACGCTATAATTTTTCAATCAGTAGAACGGGGTACATAGTGTGACTAAAAGCCTTCCTACCTTGAACGAAAACAAACCAAGTACCAAAAGCAACGCTGCACTGAGCATGCTACTTCCAGAGCTTCTTCAGCTACATAAAAGGGAACTCAGATTGCCAAATCCAACCCGCTGCTGTCCCCGGCGATACCCCGCGCTCGCCGGGTCACGTCTCTGCCAGCTGTTTGGCACCGCCACTGCAGCACACGGGGCTGTGCAGATGCCGCGTTGTATAACAACAAAAAACCCCTCCGGGAGCCAGTACTGTCTCCTTCATACTCACATGCATGGCGAAGAAGGATGATTTTTATTATTTTTTTTTCAGTGTACACTTCTGTCTTTAAGGTGGAGGAGAAAGAGTTCAAATCTAAGGGTAAAGTGGTTTGAGTTTCCACAGGAAATTACTTGGGGTCATTAACATGTATTTTTTCCATTGTAAAATGATCTCTTCTCAAATGCTCTGACACAAGGAGAAGATCCTAAAAATCCTGCCAGAGCCCTTACTGCTCCGAGGCCCTATAATAGCACACAATTTACACTCTTCCTCCGCTGCAAAAACCAAGGACAAAGCCTTTGATCTCCCATCTTTTCTCGCGGCCCGCTGTAGTCTCTGCCAGGTATAATCTTCAGTACCGAAGATCTCGGGCTTATTGCAGCGCTCTGAAGAAGCTCTGAGGGCGTTGGATGGACAAGAGGTGAGGAGCAGGTTTTCTGGACTCAAACCTATTAGGTGTTTGCTTGCAATGATATGAACTTGGACCCAGCAACCCTGATTGTGCTTACCCATAGAAAGCCCACAGTGTGCCTCCAGAGGTAGCCAGCACCACCGGCCACGTTCTTCATGGGAGCAAATCCATGCGGTGTCTCAGACCTTACGCTGCCGGTGACTCAACTCTTCACACACGGCAGCAGGGATGAGAGCGCAACACACTTGCTCAGGAGCGCTGTGGTTAAGAGGTACAAAAGCAAGTCCCTCCTATGTTCTTTATATCTGGGAGAGCTTTTAAAACCCCACTCAATTACTTTTCTGAAATAATGCTGCCTGAAACCTGTTACGCAGTCTTCTTCAGAGATCTTGGAGAGGGTTCAGGTTCTCTCCAGAGGCTCCTCCACCGCTAGGACATCTGCCTCTCAAACATCTGAGTGGAGAGAGAGAGCTCTGACTTTAAATTAAATTATACCTGTAAATTTAAATTTAAGGGCATGTTCAACTGTATAAGACAGATGTAAACATAGGTGTTAATGACATGCTCTCAGAAGCGGTGGATCAAATTTGCTTATAGCTTTGCAGATCAGAAGTGACTCCACTGAGATCAGTGGGTGATGCTGTGCACAGTCCACGGTTTTAAATAATCCTTTGCACCTGAGTGATGATTTCAATTTCAAAGACAGATGAAGACCTGTGCATATTATTGCAGAGCGTAAACATTGTTCCAATGAGATTCAAATGCCAAGCTGCAGAGATTATATATTACTGTGTTAGTAACTTGAGAAAAGGTTCTGCACGGCAGACGCTATTGAGTTAGGCAATGCAGCCAGATCAGTCTCCGGGTATCCCGGGGGATATTATGCTGCAGTTGCTTTCGATACCTCTTCGTCATCCACTTCCACTACAACATTACATTCCATTTACAGGCTCTAAACTAACAGATGATAACTCTGAGCCTCCAAGCTTAGGATTAAGAAATGAATGTATGGATCTCCTCTGACAGCACATGTTTGGGATCTAACAAACCTCACCCTTGGGCTTCTCCAGAGCCACCCCAATCTCTGCCTTTCCCACATGGATGCTGTATCAATACCTCTCTGAACTTGGCAAAAGCTAAATACTTTCCTGATGCTTTGCCAAGTGAGCAGTTAAGTCTTTTCACCTCCTGCTGAGCAGGAATCCGATGGGAAGGGCAGTGGCCGTGTGGTGACAGGGCACGAGAACATCGGAAGAAACAGCGGTGCTCGCCTGGCCAGGCAGAATTAGCACAACGAAAAGCAATCCCCTCCGAAGGCTGGATCTGCGCACCACAGCATCGCTACACGCAGAGCTGACGTATGCCGAGAAGGGGGCAAAGACGACGTTTCATGTGTTCCCTACCCTGAGCCACAAACTTCCCTCTCAACAATAAAATTCCACCGGGAAGGCGTGGAAGGACACCAGGAGGACAAGAGCTTACGGTGACAGTCCTTGACGGGGAGCCTCTGCTTCCAAACACTCGCTGCCTCCCTTTTGCTCGGCCAGCACTTAGTTTTGAAGCCTGTCACAGCTGAATGGAGCAACAAGAGCCGCCTTTCAATTTGCCAAGACTACGGCTTTCAGCTGCCCACCATATACACTCTGACCTTCATCCCCAGACAAAGCAGTACCAGCTCTTCACTGAGTAAACCCAGGCGTTTATAAAAAAGACGTTGGACATGGCTACGCAAACAGCCCTCATCATCCAGACCGCTATTATCTACTTCTAAATGAGCTGACAATTTTGTTAGGAAATTCTAAAATTAGGCACCGAGCACCTGAAAAAAAAAAAAAATTCCTATTCAAAACAGACAATAAAATGCAAAATGGAGCTATGTTTTAAGATGGGTATGTTTTTGTGCATTAGCACAAATGCCTCCAGAGGGGAAATTTTGCACATGAAGTACATTATTAATCATTTTCCTATCAATACTTTTTAGATATTACAAGAAAAAACCCATGGGGATTAACAGATTTTGAGGTTCATAAAAGACAATTTGGTCCTTGATGACTTGGCTTTGTGTGCAGTATGTCCCTGAGGGCTTATTCTGACAGTAATTCTGCACTGAGCTCCATATTTCTATTTGATTAAAATACGTCTTCCAGAAAGGCACTTGCAATCTTTACTTAGACATCTGGAGAAATGGAAAATTCACCACTTCTTCTGGTAGCTTGTCACCCACACTGCTGAAATATGTGTATCTTGAGTACACAGACAAACGGAAAACATCAATATTCCAGACTCCCGCGTTGTCCCCTTTCTAATTCTGATTGATCACGGTTGTCACACGCTCCAGACCCAATTCCACCAGGCATCGAGTGCTATGTCAATTCTTGCGGGTGTGCCGGAGAGACTCGGTGCGACGCAAGAGCAGAGCATCGGAGGGGAGAAGTGCCTCGTGCTCAGAGCACAGGCTTTGCTCTGCCACAGAACGACTTCAGGCAGCAAACTATTTTTTAAGAGTTTAATAGGAGCAAGTTCCCATGGATACATGTGAGTATCCTACATGTTTAAGAAAACAAGTGCCTCACGGACTCGCTAATGCTCAGCGTTGCTCAATTAAATATTCTTGTACTGGAAGGAAAAAGGGGAAGTTGAAATTACGTAGTTACTAAACAGATTAAGTATTTCTTTGTTTAGAAGACGGCATCACTCTGCTTATCTCTGCCATCTCGTGTGATCACCCAAAACAAATCAGGTAACATGGCAGACAACAAAATATCTATTCTGCTCTTTTTTGGCCCTCTGTCCTGGCCAAAAACCAAAACAGCGCAGAGAACAGCTTCAAAATGAAAAGGAGACGGGACTGCAAAAGTTGCGTGCAACCTAATTCTCAGAGACGATCTATTTATGCCAAACCCGGATCTCACTCGGAGTCTGTGGCAGTCAATCCCCTTGACTGCCATGCCGGCAGGATTTGGCCCCGGTAAAGCATCCGCCTGCATTCCCAGCTGCCGGGCCCAGCTGCCGCGGAGGAATGCAGGGCTGCCGAGGGCGCTGGCTCGGGACGGAGTCCGAACTCCCAGTGAAAAAAAAAATAAAAATCTCCATCTCGGCGCCTGGATCTAAACTTTGCAGAGCGATAGCTGAATATGATAAAGCAAATCCCTGCCTGACAATTATTCAATTGAGATTCTCCTCCCTCACCAGCATTCAAATCGTGTTTGAACCAGCGACTTTACTGAATATAGCTTTAAGCTTTTGGAGAGCCTTGGACAGAGACGCATACATTCATGAGCAGTACTGGGTAGGAAAGCAGAGCTACACGTATATGTATTAACTTTGCAGCAAATTACAACCGGGCAGTCAATACAATGTTTTTATAGGGCTGAATCCTGCTCCTACCAGTCAACAAGTTTCACCACTTTGTAGCATGCCATAGAGAATTAGATGACAGTTTGCACAAAAGCACTTTGAGGAGGGATTAAAACAAGCAAATAAACACATAGCAGTCATTTTAGCACTCTGGGTTAAGCAGAAATGTTTGAAGGCATAAAAGCCAGTTAATTCCTATTGGAAATCAATGGGAGCTGAGGAAATACAGCACTCTTGTACCCCTGGAAAGCTGTCCTTTTGCTATGGATTGCCCTAATCTCTGCTTTCTCTAAAATCGGATCGAAATGCAAGGCGCTCATTGATTTTGCAACTGTCCCCAGATTTCCTATGTAACTGTTTGGAAAAGTTGTCTCTCTAAACCTCATTCATCACCCTCCGTGCCTCACCCTCCCCAGGTCAATCAGCTGTCACTAAAGCTCAAATTTAAACCTGACCACGCTATTCAGAGCAAAATTCAAAACACAAGCTATTTCCACGGAAAAAAAGAGGCTATTTCAGCCCCGGGTTTGTATCCACCTCCATCTATCTCCGCACACACCTCAAACACGATGTGCCGTCTACCGGAGCAGCACCCGGGCCGCCTCCGGCTCTCCCTACCGCCCACCGGGATCCCTTTACCCGATGATGACTCGGAGCAAAGCACCGAGTTCCCGTCTCCACCGGGCCAAGCCGTATGACAGCGGAGCGGTCGGGAAAACTTTTTGGGAACCTCCCAGCGCCCGCATCTGCCTTGGCGGGTTTCGTTTCGCGGGGGGGGGGGTACGGACCGCCCGGAGTTTGCCCCCAGCTCGGGGACCCCATCTCCGCCGGGCGCCCACCGGG
>NW_009646633.1:965915-1035623 GCF_000708025.1 Charadrius vociferus
CCCCATGTACAGCTCCATCGTCAGCCTGGCCCTGGCCGACCTCCTCTACCTCTCCACCATCCCCTTCATCGTCTGCACCTACCTGGCCCAGGACTGGTACTTCGGGGACCTGGGGTGCCGCATCCTGCTCAGCCTGGACCTGCTCACCATGCACGCCAGCATCTTTACCCTCACCCTCATGTGCACCGAGCGCTACCTGGCCGTCACCCGGCCCCTGGACACCCTGAAGCGGTCGCGTGGCTACCGGAAGGTCACGGCGGGGGCCGTCTGGTCGGTCTCGCTGCTCCTTACTCTGCCCATGATGCTGATGGTCACCCTGACCGAGGGGGGTAAGGCGGAGGGCAAGGTGAAGAGGATGTGCGCGCCCACCTGGAGCGTGGACGCCTACCGGACCTACCTGACGGTGCTCTTCAGCACCAGCATCATGGCCCCGGGAATCATCATTGGCTTCCTCTACACGCGCCTGGCCAGGACCTACCTGGAGTCCCAGAGGAACCCTCCCCACAAGGAGAAGAGCAAGAGATCCCCCCGGCAGAAGGTCCTCATCATGATTTTCAGCATCGTGCTGGTCTTCTGGGCCTGCTTCCTGCCGTTTTGGATCTGGCAGCTGGTGCGACTCTACAGCAGCTCCCTGCAGCTCACCACCCAAACCCAAAAGTGCATTAACTACCTGGTGACCTGCCTGACCTACAGCAACAGCTGCATCAACCCCTTCCTCTACACCCTGCTCACCAAAAACTACCGGGAATACCTGCGCAACAGGCACCGCAACTTCTACAGGTTCACATCTTCTTTTCGCAAGAGGGGCTCCAACTTGCAGTGCTCCTGGGGACGGTCCATGTCCTCCAGCAACCAGTACGACTACAGCTCGGAGGCCCTGGGCATGGCCACGCTGAAGGACAAGTGAGGAAGAGGAGGCGCTCCGGAGACACCAGGATCAGCAGAGCGTCTGGCCAAGGTAGGGCTTTGGGACCCCTTAGCCCTGCAGGGTCCTAAAAACTCAATTCTGGTGGTCACTCTAGTTAGGGGCAAGAAGTTGCATGAACCCATGTCTTGTGAGATGTGTTTGAATTTTCATCTGGCATAGGGCTGTCACTGGGGGTCCTGCCGGGAGCCAGCAGCCGGCCAGGAGAAATCCTTCTGGGTTTTGGGTGCAGAAAGTGAGGTGGATACTTTATTCCATTCTGCCACAAACTCTTTTCGCGCTTTGCTGGGTTTTGCCCAGCTCCAGCTCTGCACCGTTTCTCCTGTGTGGTTTCTCAGTGCTGCAGCTGGGTCGGATCCCCAAAACTCTGAAATTGTCCTGGTATTGCTTAATTTAGCTGCAAGCCTCAGGTTTGCCCTTTATATTACCATTGTCTGTTTCAGGAGTGTGTAAAGAGACCTTTAAGCCCCTTTTCCTATTTCCTGTTACATTATCGTGCACTACAGTTCCATCAAGCTTAAAGTCTCTATTTTAAAATTCATTGCAGCAGCACTTCGAACTCCAAGCATTCAAAAACCACAAGGTAAGCTGTCAGAAACCACAGGATTACCTAAAAAAAGCCTTGTAATTTTTTAAGGTTTCTACCTAGGGTGATTTGAATTTGCCACTGATTTTTTTTTTTTAAAGTTGGTCCCTTTCTCAACAGGGCTTGAAAAAATGAAAATTTACCCCGGAAAGAAAGAAAAATGTCTTATAATCCTATCACTCAAAGACCTGAGGCTGTAAGAAAAATGACTGAATCCTATATCATGAAACTCATCATAAAAGGGACAAATCTATTTGTGACATTTCATCAAAAGCATTTTGCCTCAATGTATTTGCTCATATTCTTCCTACTTAGTGTCTCATAGTGAACCTTCAGCACAGATACTAGAGATGCCTGTAAGTGTCCAAACAACTGTAAAACCTCCATTTATAAAATAAATGCTGATTAAAAAGTGGACCGTCATCAGGTTTGCCCTCGCATGGTCTCTTCACCCCGCTCGGGGGGGTGTATTTACCAGGGGAGAGGCTGCTGCACACAGCTATTCTCTGAAGAGCTCATGTATGTGGGGATGAAGTTGGGTTCAGTATTCCTCTTTCCTGCTCTGGGACAGACTCTGGGGATAAGTAAAGCACGGTACGAGGTGCATAAACTATTGCCAGCAGCTAGTGATGCCCAGGGACCACTGAAACAGCAGGCAGTTGCTTAAGGAACAGTCATTTCCACTTTTCTTACGGTATACCCCAACCCCCCCTCCGCTTGAGAGGCGTCCCGCTCCAGCCCCGCAGTGTTACTGGGTTCCTGTGTCCTTGGGCGATCCTCTCGTGTCACACGCCAAACTTTAGAGTATGTTTGTGCTAAAGCAGAGCCACGAAGTGCCGACACCGCAGCCAAGGGCTGGGAGCAGAGAACACAGCCCAGTACCCGCTGGGGTTTATGCTCTCAACTAAACAGCAGAAACATAAACCCCTCAGGGCGCGTGTTGGATGAAGAGCAGGGAAGCAGGTTCCTGTGCCAGGAGTCAGGCATTCTTCTTATAGGTGCAGTTGTTGGGGTGATGTTGAGGGAGGGGAAAATAAGTAACTCACCTTAGAAGTGCTTGTACTGCTTTTTACCACAGGGCTGCCTTCGAAACACTGGTGACCACTTTGTCATGGCCCCGTATTGTGTAGATTACCAAGCCGGGCGGTATAAATAGACCCAACGGTGCCCATTTGCTTATGGAACAGGCGGACTAGCACACAGTTCACGTTGGGAATTGGCAGGGAGAGTGGGCTTCAACAGTTTTTAGGAACAACTTTTCAGGAATTAATTCCTTTTTTAATTATTCATTCTGAAGTCATTGTTACTTTTCCTTTGCTTCCCATTTCCGAGGCTGGAAGTCCCTCCCCTGTAAGAATAACAAAGATAAGACCGAACTCAAAAGGCGGTGTGGGAAGGTTGGAGTACGTGCGTCATTGGTGAAGTGTGCTGTGCCGTCCTGCTCTCGGGGAGCGTAACGGTGCGGCCGGACAGACATCCTGGCAGAGCCCAGCATGGCTGCATCCCTTCCAGGTGTTGCCACCTCAGTATTTCCTTATGGCTATAGAAAGAAAAACCCACCCTGATTCGGATCCTGACCTGACACAGTACTGCTGTGTCTTGACTTCCATTTCTTGGCCTGAGGAGAAGGTCCTTGGAAGGCCACTTACCCACCACAGCGTTTCCAGGCTGCTATAGGATGGATGATTACCGTGTATGAAATAGTTGCAAGGAATAGTGTATACCTATCAACAGGTATGTAAGGGGATGGAGGTGATGGAACAGCTGTAGAGGTATCAAAAAGAGTATTAGGGAATACACTTTCTGCTTTAAAAAAAAACCATATTAAAACATCTAAAGCCAAACATTCTAAAAACATAGCTATTAATAAGAAAGGGAAGCTGAGAAGGAGTCTTGCCTAGAAAAAATGGGATGAAAATGCAGAGCAGATGAAAGCTACGCTCTAACCTAATGTGGTGATAAGCAAACAGAAGGGTTTGATTTGGGGTACGCTTCCCAAGACGTCCCGTCAGTCCCCAGAAGGGATTCCGCTGCTCTGCTCAGCATCACAAACGGCATGTAAGGGACGTGCTTTCTGTGCCACATCGTCAGAGCAGTAAACATCAAAGGGTTGATGGAGGAGCACCCAGATGAAAGGCAAAATACTGGTTATTTGTCAGTGATCAACCAGTATGCTCCAGCCCAGTCCTGTTCGCTGCTCCTCTCTCCCATCAGGCTCTGATCAACCCATATGAGGTTACTGTTAATGAGGGAACCAGTAAATTCGATGACACCCACAAAGCATGTCATTGGGGCGGAGGAGAGCCTGTTTAACACACAAAACTGGCCAGCAATCAGAAGGTGCTGTGCGTGATGAATGATGGCTCTTCAGCAGCGCAGGAGGCACAACGTGGTGCAGACCTTCGCAAACACACGGTCCCCTCAGGAGCCGCTCGTACTCCCGGGGACCAGAGCTCAAAAGATGAATTACATAAACAACATCCCTCTTATTGTCCCATCAGAGCAGTTAAACTGCCAAAAGTCAGTAGGTTCGACCCACTTCATAAACATCCCGCAAGAGCAGATGTTTTAACTGAGTTCCTTGTGTCTGTAATTGGGCAAGCCTTGTCTCTTCTGGGTGTGCTCATGTCTTGGAAATGAGGAGACAGTCTTCACGGCTCTCCCTTTAACAAGAAAAACAAACTCATCTGGGAGTTAGCTTTGGAAGGGGGTTACCGCTGCCTGTCTACAGCACAGAGCCCTGTCCGGGGCTGACACAACCTTTAAGTTACCCGTAAGCTTTGCCGGTGGCTGACCCAGAGTATTTTGGGGAGGGCGTTGGGTTGGGTTTGGTAGGATCTCGGTATTCAGAAGCACATCTCCCTGTGTGCAGGCCACGCAAAACTGCTGTAGAGCAGCTCAGGCTATTTTCTACACGAGAGAGAGGTATTACCTGCCCTCAACACTAAAAGGGATGAGTCAGGACTCCCAAAAACCATGAGATTAAACCCACACCTTTTCTCCACAACCACAGAGGCTGCAAAAGGGTCTGAAAATCGAGATAGACACATAACCAGAATCCAGATGAAGGGACTTTGCAAACTCCGCGTATCTTGTCACTGAGGGTAAATCTGCAGCATCTCAGGGCAGGGCTGAAGTAACAACGGGAACGTCAGTCGGGCTCCAACTGAGCAAAACGTGGTGATTTCCTTGAAAACAATCTTACTGTGGCTATTCTCCTGCATTCCAAGAAGGCGAGCAATGCGTACCCTGGGATCATTTATCATACCCAAATCATTGTAATCCTGTGGTTTCTAATGTGAGGCTTTTTTTATTATAAATGAAATTTTGCTGCAGGTTTAGTGACACGGAGAGTTCTCCAGCAACGTGGGAAATGGTAATTTTAGAGAAGGCAACAGCGTTTTGTTGTTGGGGCAGAGGTTGTCACTGCAAAACTCCATACGTGCGTTACAAGAACTAAAATGGTTTCATCACTAGGAAATCTTTTCCAACACACCTTTGAGATTAGGGTTTTATGACCAAAAAAACCCACAACCCAACCATAAACAACCCAGACTGTGAAAGAAATGCAGTTTCATCCTGAGTGCTCTTTCCTTCTTTTAATCTAAGGCAGCATCTGCTGCAGCAATGGCAATTTTTCTGCTCTCACTTGAAAGGAGAAAAACGCTGGTTTTTGTGGGACAAGTGAGAATGGTTGTTTTCCCCAGACACGGGAGAATCCATTTGAACCTTACTGAATTTTTGAAGACTTTACCTTCGACCACACATTTTTTTCATCTTTCTCCTCACTTTTTAAAACCAAATTTGCAATAAACGCTCAAAAGGCCCACATTACGATTTAATCATGAGTGCGAGCAAATCGTTAACTTTTTAACTCCTATTTTAGCCGTCATTTTCGGTGCTTAGCGTGTGATTGAATAGCAGGGCAGCCAGTGAAATAGAGGTGGTTTCATGAGCGCTCTGTACCTTGCACGGCACAAACCGCTCAGCTCGCTGCCCAGTTGCGTTAACCAAGGAGAAGAGGCAGGATGACTACGTTCGTCATCTGTTCCCCCCATCAGCACAATGAGAGGAGAAAGTGCGTAACCCTCCCACCCGAGCCCAGCTCCTCAAGCCATGGGGGCGGATAACGCAGCACCTGAGAAATCCTCCAGGCAGCCCCAGAAAGTCAGACGTCTTCGCCGGGAAGTTTGGCCGGTTGCGGGGACGGTCTCTTACCGTCGTATTTCTGAGTCCCTCTGGTGGCAGCAGCAATCTTCCATCCTGAGGTCTCGGGAAGAAAATTTGCTTCTTAGTTTAGGCTTTTAAACATAGCGGTGGCACACAATCAGAGCACAACCTAAGCCTATAACAGCATTAATATCTTTAAAGTATAACATTACTACATCTGAAGGGGAAAAGTCTGTTGTGAAGAGAAATCCTACTTCCAAGTGCTCCCTTTTCCTGTCCCACATTTCTTTCTGTGCCGAACCCAGAGTAACTGTGTTCCTGTCATTTTGCCCAGCATCCCCACTGCCAGCACCCACAGAAACACCCAAAGCCAGTGACTAACTACAGTTCAGCCCCACGGGGTTGGTTTTTTTGCCTTATAATATTGGTTGTTACCACGAGTTTCAAGTTTTTCTGGGGAATTGGAGAGACGTGGAGTTAATTGCTGTGATTTATAATACATTGCTTTGTCTTCAAAATTGTAGCAGCAGCTTCACAGGATATAAGTACCCTTTAAAGTAATTGTTATTATCATTACACAAGCTTTTTTGCCCTTGTTTGGCAATGTATCTAAAACACAGCAGAGAGAAAGGATGTGTTCAGTTGGTAGCAAAGTGTCGGGGGGTCGGACGGCCCAGGGGGAGTTTTGTGAAAGCAGAGGAAGGAGATCGCTGCTGCCTCACTCGGTCAGACACCCAACATTGCAAGAAGTTATGGAGGTGTATTAAAACCCTAAATAGGACAAACATTAAAAGTTATTTAAAATTATTAATATCTCTGCTCAGGAATCCAGCTTTCTGCCCACAGCGAGTTTTTAGTGTGCTGTGTATCACCCTTGGGGGAGACTAACTGCATCCTAGCTCAACCCCAACTGAGCTTGGTGATCTGCGCTCCCAACTACAGCCTTCCTGTCCCCAAAGAAAAGGTTTCCAATGGGATATACCAAAGCAAAATTGCTGCAATGTTTTCCTTTTTTTTTCCCCACCCAAAAAAGGGATAATTAAAAGAGGAAAGGGAGAAATTAATCCTAAGGAATTCTTCTGGCATTTAGACTCTACTTTTCTGGTTCTCTCCATTTATAATTTAATTTTTAATTTAAACGAAACATTTTTGTAAACACTAGAAATGCTTCTACAGTGAGAAACGAGGTAAAGAGTTAAGAAGCATTTATTGAATTTATTAGAGAAGGCTGAACTGAATTGCAGGAGATCCCACCCAAACCCCTCCATCGAGATATCTGGAGGGAAAGTAGTAAATGAGTTTGTGCCAAATGAAACCATCCAGCAACAACGGACAACCGTGCTTGGCGGAGGGTACCATTCTAAAACCAGAGCGGTGCTAATGCTGGAGAACTATAATCTGCTAAGTTTGTTTCAGGTTGTTTAGGTCAGTGTCTCTCTGAGCTGTCACTAGCCTTTCCTAGTGCATTCCTGTTCGGATCTTGAATTCAGCTCCAGAATTCTTAACTAAAACCAAACATGATTGCATCCAAACAAAGCAAAGGAGATTCCTGAAGCTAAATGTGGTGTGTCCATGAACACCGCCTTTTGGAGACAGTTACCGCTTCATATATGCACTCCTGCAAACCTCACCATTTGATGGGACATCCATCAAATTCACAGTGCTTTTAGGCCTTTTCTGTTTTTTAAATATCAACTTGACATTTGAGAACCCCAAGGCTGGCTCTTGCAAGAAGCCTCCCAGGAAAAGACACTACATAGCAATTACTTCTTGGGCTAATCTTTCGAAAATCTGGAAGGATGGAGAAGGTAAATTAAGTAATGCTAAAAGCGGAGAGACAGAGGCACTCTGGAGGACACACGTGGAGAGAGGACACCTAAACCTTCAGGGACATGGGGGTCCCAGCAGACAAGTGGTGCGCGGCAGTAGGCAGTACCGGCTCCTGTAGCATCCTGGCTTTGGGGAGCGCGGGCTGACAGCCACCTCCCACCAGCGCACCGCTCAGAATCCCAGTGACCCTTCTCATGTAAACTGAGGTTCTGCTTGCTTTTCTTTTTTTTTTTTTTTGTAACAGGTTTGTTTGGGTTTTTTTCTTTCATTTAACACTGTAGAAGGGATTATCTTACAGGACTGGCATGAATATAAAATCAGCTGGAGCCCCAGTTACCTCTGGCCACCACATTTCAAAAGCAGCTTTCTGCCCCTGGGCAGTGTTCAGGTTAAGGAGCGGTGACAGGATGAGATGGGGAGTCTGCAGCACCCACCTGCCTCGTGCCTCGCGGTACCAGCGCTTATCTGATCCCACTCAAGTGTATATATTTCTCTTCCTTCGCATCACCTGCTGGTGGGGACTCACAGTCCATTCATCCCCAAAGCACTAGTGCTGTTGATAAGTAACCCAGGCAGGCTTAGAGCAAGATAGCTCATACAATCCAGAAGAGATTTACAAGGGTTTTGATGTTGGAGACACCTGTTGAGGCAGCACTCGCCATCGGAGCTGAAGAGGGAGGCGATCTGAAATGGGGGGAGGGCAGAAGTCCTGGCTTCTCGTACAAAACCACCGCTGACTTGCACTGTGACCTCAGGGAAGTCGCTTATTCTTGTGCTGCTGGTCGTTAACTGCCTCGCAAACAGCGACGCTATTTCCGTTGTCTGCAGAAGTGTTTTAAGACATCACTGGTGCACGTGAAATGTTTTGGGATTCTTGGATGAGAGGTGCAACCTACAGAAGGCAAAAGCTCTCCTTGTAGGGATGATTTAGGGTTCGGGTTAGCTATTAATGGTTGAACAGAGGAAATGTTTGTGTACAAGAACTTCTCTGGTTTTGATTAGTGGCAGTGGGTCAGCGAAAATGATCATGTAGCCCACAGCTGTGCTCAGCTGGCTTTGCTGGGAACACGGCTGAAATGAGTGTCCTGATAAAGGCATCATCATTCCAGTGCATCAATACCCTCTCTAAAGCCCCTCCTCAGCTGAGAAACAATAGCAGGAGATACAGTAGAGAAGCAAAATCTTTCTTCTTTACTTCCTGGGAGCCTCCTCTTCCCCACGCCGTGGGTTGGGAGCACTGCGGGCAGTGGAGGTGACGGCAGGACATCCCTCCCCGGCAGAGCCCGTGCCACAGCCTGCCCTAACGGCAGGATCTTGGTGCAGGGGAGGCGGAACAGAAGAATTATCCCAACGCTCATCACCAATTGCTAAAGGCAGTGGAGCTTCGCTGTCATTTTGTCGTTGGCATCTTTTTAGAATGATTAAATCTGTCGAGGAACTTCGCCTGCCTGAGGCACAGCACGAGTAATCCCCAACAACAGAAGCAGAGGAAATAGAAACCCAGTAACTTCACTTGGCTGTTTTCATTTGTTTGTTTGTTTTAATACAAAGGCAAGTTTATTATGGCAAACATCTCTCAAACTTCAAAAGGCTGCCTCTATCTTTGCAGCCGCTTGTCTTGGGCAGGATGAGAAAGTGAAGCTCCACAGCCAACGGTGCCTGGCGTTAGGGAAAAAGGTCATTGCAGAACTGGTTTAAATGGGGGAACCACAGTGGAGGGATGGGGAGAGAGCTGGAGCGTCACTTGGTCTTTAACCTTCATCAATATAAGTGAGTATTATCTCCACCAGGCGTTGTGTGCCCTGGGTATTCAGTATCTACCTCTGTTATTCAGAAAAAAAAAACCCAAAACTATAAGAAATCTTGGGTTTAGTCCAATAAAAGACAAGAAAAAACTTTAAATCTGTAACTTCATGGCCTCGGGAAACTGTTTGTGTGTCTCTCAACTCAAGTCCTTGTATTCCCAGCCCCAGAGGGACGAGACGGGGCTCAGGCGTGGGGAGAAGGACTTTGGCAACTACACTACCTGCAAAATGCCAAAGTGAAATAGTTAACGTGTCTCACTGAATTAATTACACGTTAATCTTAACGTGAGCACAGAGAAATTGCTTTAGGCTGAGGGGAGGCATCAGAAGGCAATACTACATCAGCTTCATGCCCCATCTGATAATAAGCCTTTACACCTGGTGTGAGAACGGACACCCCGAGGGGGCTCCGGAGGAGAGCACGGGCAGTGGCGGCTGCCGGAGACCGACACTTTCTTGAAGTCTCACCCCCTGTCAGGATCTCGGTGCAGAACCAGCGTTTGATCCGACAGCCACGCGCCCCGTTGGAGACGCAGCCATGTCCCAGCTTGACTTCCGCGCAAATCCCCCTCTTCGTGCCCCGTTTGCTGTGCTGCCGAGCAAAGGCGGTGCGGGGGGCTCCGGCTGCGCGCCCAGCGCTCGGCTCCCGCAGTCTCGGGGCAGAGAGAGAAAACGGAGACACTCGCTGGCACGAGCACGCTAGCTTAGATCTCAAGAAAAGCATCAAAGCAGCATCTTAATAAGTGTTTTTGTCTTCTGTCACATTCTTCAGTAAATGTTTATCTTGCAGAGCTCTGAGGCATGTGTTTCAGGCTCTGTCTGCGGAGGGTCTGTCTGTAATTACAGACTTCATCCCCGGACCTGCTTTAACGACTGTGCGTTCCCATCCTTCTCCATAGACGGAATCTCCTGCCCACGTCAAAGAAAGCTTTAACAGAAACATCATGGATCAACACGACTGTTTAGGTTATTTGTTCACTAGAAATATGTGCTTGTTTTTAGCATGTTGCTGTCTTTGGCGTTCTTACTTTAACATTATGATTTTTCTTTTCCTGTCTCCGTATGTTCTGTCCTTTCTTTGCGTTACGTTTCCTCCTCAGCAACAAGTTGCAGCCTCTCCCAGAGACTCCGCTTCCACCCTCGCTTTGCTCCAGAGCTAAACCCACCACCCGTCAGGCTCTGTATTACCCCAGAGAGAGTTCCAAGGCATTGGGGAAATTTCGTACCTCTTGAATTTCAAATCCGCTGTTTCAGGTTGCCCATAGAGAAGGCAGAAGTCTCCATTGATTTGCACAACCTAATCAGAAAGCGGGCATGTTTCTGCAAGTGTGATTGCTATAGGCAAATCCTTCAACTACATTAGAGAAGTTCTGTTTATATAGCTAGGAGTATAATTTGACAAGCTTTCCCTTTACTGTTGCTCCAGCTTCAACCGCCTCTGTCACCTCATTTAGGCTGGTACATCTGTTTTTGCAGCCTTGTGGTTTTAAAGGATTAAGCTGTTTTACTTTATCGGATTGGTGGTGGTTTTTTTCCCAGTCCAGCCAAAAATAATTATTTCTTCACTGTCCGCCCCCAGGCAGCTAAACCAATACAACTGATAGGCCGTGAAAAGAAACGCTTGTGAAACATCTTCAACTGTGTTTTAAAAATCAGGACACGGGTGAAAAGCTCCAAGGTACTTGAGCTTGTTCTTATTTAACATATCACTCAGACCAGTAAATGGCTGGATTCACAATCCAACAACTTTTACCCCCCTGCATCTAGAAATACGTGTAGGACTTATGTTCTCAGAGGATTTGGACTTCACCTTCTGTTTTCTCCTGTCTGGTCAGTGAGTGAGGCAGCAGCTTCCCACTCTAGAGATGCACATTTGACCCCAGGACGGTTCTGTAAAGCTTTTGAGGCAGAATAACCAGCAGGAACCTTTGTATCTTTGCCAGAGCACCCATGAGAACATACTACTGCAGCTTCAATCCCCACTACTCATTTTTATGGTGGCTCTTCAGTCTGGAAGGGACTGCACCCTTAAGGCCTCAGCGCGGGGGAGCGGTTTTCCTTACGTGGCCTCTGAACCTGTGCGCTTTTTTCCTGTTCAGTTTTCAATTACTCGACTCACACTTCATGGACTCCATTTCCCGGCGCATTAACAGCTGGTGGTTGCGAAGGCTGCAGTTGGCGAGGGCAGTGCCTGGAATGGATAGTAATTACTCGCTGAGCTCATTATAATTGTTCAGTTATTGAATAATTTGGAAAGGCAAGCAGGGGGAATATTTGGTTAATTAAGAGCTCGTTTAATCACTGCTAAATTTAGCCTTCCAAAACACTGCTCACCTTCCCCGGATTTGAAAACCTTTGCTTACCCACAGTGCCGGGGGGGAGCAGGAACGCTTTCTCTCTCGTCTTCGACTTCAGCCATCAAGGCGGCACTTGCTCTTGGCCTCGCGGTGGCACGGCTTCGGTCCTTCTTCCACGCTACCTCCGACCCTTCCGCATTTGCCTTCATGGGCATCAAGATCTCTCTGAAGCTGCCATCAGGCTCCAGCGAGATGTTTAATTAGAAACAGCTCACCCGTAAACACTCAGGCACAAATTCTCATCCAATGAAAAAAAAGTCTAGCAAAATATGAGCATCTAATAGAGCCCCGTAAGTGCGAGCAGGAGAACGGCTTTTGAGCCCTTGTCGCTTCTCCGTTGCCGCTGATCTAACGCAGTCGCTGGGCACATGCTTCTTCTGTTTGAGTTTTTTGATAATTTAAGGCTTAGGAGGCAAGTTTATCACCCAGAGGATGATTTCTGGAGCCTGGACTAACTTCCAGGGGCTCTGGGGAGTCTGCAAGGCAGTGCTCAAGACAAAAATAAGCATTTACAACTTACGTCTTTACTGTTGCACCAAGAGCATCAACTATCTGTATGAGAATTCAGGCAGGCTTGTAACTGAAAGGATGTTGAGGACTTTTGGGGAGAGCTTTGAGGGAAGGACTTAAATGGGAAGTAACATTTGACTCAAGATGAGCACAACTTAATTTTAAACAATTAGTGAACCGATTTTGAATAATTATTTTGCTTTGGGCTTTTATCCTTTGTCCTAGATTAATTTAACACATGATATTTTTCATGCACAGTACCAGTCGGGTGTAACTACCACCGCAGATATGCCCATGGGATTTGGCCGTCAGCTGGCACACGCTGGTGAAAAGGGTGCCCTCCTCCCAGTGTGGAGGTCAACCTCAACCGCAGATGTTCAGAAAGGAGGAAAAAAGAAAAAGCAAAGCCTTGAAACCCCTACTGACCACAGGCAGATTTATCCCCTTTGCACTTCCAAAGTGAAAAATGTTTAGAGCCTCCAAGAGCTAGCGGCTCCTCCGATCCTGTCTGGAGTACGCACAAAGAGGAGGAAAGAGGAGGAAGAGTCTGTACTGAACCTCATCCTTCACAATGTGCTTCAGACCGAAGTAAACTTATTTTTTCTGTTAGGGAGAAGACATTAGAATAAGCCAGATCTTGTACATCTGGAGACATACCAGTCTTTTACAAAGGCATCCATGAACTTCTGGTGTTTTGCTTTTAGTTTAAATGCTGCAAGAAAGGAAAATAATTTTTAAATAGGTTTTCCAGGGCAAACTCTGCAAGGTAAATTCTGCAAAACAGAAGAGCCGTCAAAGCAGGTTGATTTTAAAACCTGACAACCTTGACAGCTTCCTTGCAGCAGCACGACGCCACGTCATTTCTGCAGTTACCCGTGGTTACAAAATTGTTGAATGAAACGGAATCCAAACCTGTCGAGGGTTGTAACTCTCAAACAGGCAGAACAAACGATCTGGAATGATAACTAGTCGAGTACTCTACTGGGTCCTTAATTAAGTATTTTGCCAAACTGCTCCAAATTAGCAGAGCTCGTCCATTCTGAGTCTCTGGGCTGCTGAGGAGATGAGGAAGCTCCTGGTGGGATCCAGTTGATTTTTTTTTTTTTTGAGGGCAAGTCATAAGGCAGCTCTTCAAGAGATTCTGTGATTTCAAGTAAAGTGTTACGCGATATTCTCTCCCTGCCCCCAAGGAAAAAGAATCAAGTTAACATATGGGCTAGAATTAGTGTTTTCTCTTCAATTAGTAATTTCTTCTAGATTAATAAGGCTGAGGCATCTAATTTAGCAAATTAACAATTAAACAGTACATCAATAAAGTAACCGCCTTAAACCAGGCAAGTGACTTTGCTTCATTCCCCCCCTTAGTTTCATGGGCACTACATACATTGTGCGCTGGAGGGTTCGTGCTTGTGTATTGGGGGCCACTTCGACTCCCAGGGCTGTGATTTTTAGGGAGACCACGGCACAGCGGAGCAGGTGCCCCCCAGGCAGCGGGGTGGGCTCCTGCTGCCGCCCCACGCGAGTGCTCAGCCCGGGGACACCTCAGCTTCACCCCCACTGACAGACAGTCACCGATCCGATCCTCTTACCTGTCTGGCCAAGGAGGCGGTATTTCATCAAAGGGGTTCCTTAACGAAAGTTTTTCTAACTACTCATCCTGAAATGTCCTGCTTTAAAGTAAGGCTTTAGGCAAAATATTTCTGCAAACTAGTTTATCGAGTTCCAGGGGAGCTTTAAATTTAAAACCAAAAAAAAAAAAGCCTGTTTTAACCATTCAGTCTTGCCTTTGTGCTTTCTGACCCTTCCTGCTGGGCATCTCTCAGGTTTCTGTGCGTGTGTGCCACTGAGGCAGTCACACGCTGACTCCCTTCCCCTAAGTTTTCTGCTGCATTTTGGAGGTACCGTGCTGGGAAGAGGACAACAGCAATGCTGTCATGATCTTTTCTTCCTGCGAAGCGCCCCTGTCAAAGCGTCTTTCTGCAGCACACCAGGGCAGCATGAATTTTCTGCCTCTCCTGTCAGCCTCCTTTCCTTACTGGTACCCAAGAAGCTATGAAAAGTCAACAGCTACAGAGTCCTGTCAGCAAAGGACGGCTGGAGAGGTGCTGCCAGCTGATCTCGAGTCTCAATACTAAGTGAAACGTCTCTAAAAACTATTTCAGCTGCTTCTTGTGAAGGGTTCCCACACTTCGCTGAAGTCCCTGGGCCATCAGTTAGTTTTACCCTTCCCCATCACTTGTAACCGTGCGATACCAGTCCCCATCTCGTGCCATTTGGGATGTTGGACCTCACTGGTCAGCACTCACCATTACCTGGATTTAGCATTTGCTTCTTCTCAGCACCTCTTCAGCAGCAGGAGGTCTCACCCTTCCCATCACCTGTAATGTCTTGCCGAGTCCCACAAAAGAGCCCAAATATTATCTCCCATTCCCCCAGAGAGTCTTTTCTGCTGCCTCCACCTCCTTAGAGTCTGCAGGGGTTGCAGACGTGTCCTCCCCATCCCAGTTGCTGACTTCATTTTGGACTTGACAGCCAGAGCACCCCGTCCAGCCCCCGCCGTACCCTGAACCCTCTGCTGGGGTGGTCTCTGCCGCCCACCTTGTGAGGGGCCGAGAGGGACAAGGGCTTTCTTGGCTTCCTCAGCGGGAGCGCGTGCAGTCACAATTCTTGCAAGCGTCAGTTTTACTGCTTCTTCCTGACATAAACTGGACAAATTGATGGAGTCCTGGCCCTGAGGATAAACACCATCTCTCCTGTTTAGAGTAACCGTCTCCTAGAGGGAGAAGCGCGCCAGGAACTGACAGTGGAGCTGCCGGGGCTGTCGGGGCACGGGAGGTGGCTGCAGGCTGGTGGCACTACGGCACTACCCCAGCAGACACCTTCCCCGGCTATCAGACACGAACAGGAGCAGTCCTGAAGGAGGATTAAGACTAGAAAAAGTCTGCAGTGAACTCCAGTCCCATAATAACAATCTTAAACTTACTTGGCAGAAGTACAGAGGACCAGAAATCTTCACCTGAGTCCCTTGTGAACGTTCCTGCCGAGGGCCGGTTTAAGCCTGGGCCCAAATACCGAGGGCGGCGTTTAGTTACAGTGCCCCAATGCTGCAAAACTCTCAGGTTTATGGAATTTTCATATTTCAGCTTAGCTTCAGCTTTTTAGCTGTTTAGGAAGGGTAAATCCTCATGTGGTTAGGAAGCATTCTTGGCTATTATCTCTCAAAAGAACTTTAATATTTATGGTGAGGCTGGTACTTTTGAAGGAGACTGGGATCAGATAAGCCCATTAAGCATTCTTTCCACACCTGCATTCTTCCCACGAAAAGAATATTTCTCAATTTCAAGGCAGCTAATTTAGAGACGGATTTTTACTTGTTGCACTGATGCAAACCCGAACCATTGGCAAAAAGCTGACCAAAGCTGGCTCAGATGTACACACACTGTCCCCACCTTTCAGGGCCTTGGACACAACTGGAAGATACTTGTCTCCTGAGTGATGCAGCCTGGTGCAGCTGGACTACTCAGAATGCTTTCAGCAAGCACGCCATCATTATTAGAGAACTAAAGCCTTATTCATTTAAAAAGATTTTTGCAACATCCTAGTCCTGTTCCAACCTTTGTCTTCTCTTAACCCCAAAGAAACCCTCCCCAGTGCCTCGGCAGTGGTTGTGGGTGTCCAGAGCAAGCAGCGGCCGCAGCATTTACAGACAGGTTAATAACCTTCTCCCCTGCTGCATGTCCATTCCCTGCGTGTCCGTCCAGAACTAGAACAAAAGAAAAATTAAGGTTCAATAACCCTGTTCAGCTGATGGGCAGGGGAGAGGTGGACAGTGACACCTACTTTTGAAGTTAATTGATCCATGTACTCAATTTCATTTGTTAAAACAAAGCTTTAAGGCTGAAAGCTTTCTGGATTTATTTGTTTGGGTTTTTTTTTTCCCAATTCTGTCAAATGGTTTAATAAGAGGATATTACTCTTCTTTGTGACACTTGCCATGTTTCTAACTTTAATATACAAGCCCTTAGAAGTGCACACACAATTCCAGGACTGTTACAGCTCCCACCCCAGGGAGTCAGGTGAGCAGCACAGCTGCTGTCGAACGCCTTCACAAAGTCACAACGTCAGCCTGACCAGAGGACAGAATAATTAATTTAGACCTGAACATCTCAAGAGTACCTCCCTGCACAATTCAGCTATGGAAAGGCTTTTCATTACTGCCTGTCTGTGCATGCTTTATGGCTGAAGTATTTAATTTAAGGACAGTGATTAGGAAAAGGACAAGTTTTAACGGCCTACGCCAAAGCCCGAATAAAAGTCTTAGGTACAGAATCAAAACGTGCTTAACTTGTATTGAAAGTGATAATTTTTGCAGCCTGCTGGAATTCCCTGACTCACACACCATCTGAGGTGCTAAAAGCATTTAGAAAACAAAGTCAGGAGGTCTCGAGTTCCAGAGGCTGAGATGAAAACACCGAGGGCGAGAGGCAGCAGGCAGCTGTGGAGATGGAAGACTTCACGGCTCCGGCACTAATAAACCTGAGGTGAGGGAGCGCCTTCATCCCCTCCCGAGCTGCGCGCTTGAGCTGGGCACTGCTGGAGAGGAGGACGGCCTTCCCGAGACATCCACGCGTGCTTATTCTGCGCCTGTGCTGAGGCGGAGGAATGAGATTCTTCCAGCCCGCATGTGGTCTGAAGGGGCAGAGATCTCCGAAGTGTGTGTATAACTAGAAAGGGAAAGTGAGCAGGGAGGGACTCGATTTCCAGATACTGTGCAAGCATGAAAAAGCAGAGTAGAACCGCAGTGGAGAGTACTGAGGAGCAGGTGCATATCCCCTACACCTCAACTGAAGCATTACAAAATGAGTAAAACTTTGGCCTTTCTTATGGTTCCAAAAACCCCAAATGTTTCAAATATTATTTTTTTTCCCCCAAGGGGAAAATTTCTGCATACTTCTGTATATTTATGAATTCAGTCTTAATTTCTTCTTGGATTGTTTCTTATTTACAGGTCTAAATTCTACCTAGTGCCAGAAAAGGTTCAATAGACAGATGCCACATGTGGAGGACACCATCACCTAAAAAAGGCCCAGTTGATACACAACATACAGACAGAAAAAAGCTTAATTCATTATTTTTTATATAGATGGATGCAGCATGACTTAACTTGTTTTAGCATACTCAACATTCACTATTAATTCAAATAGAATCTGGAGAGGATAAACAGATTAAGTAAACGGTAGTGAGGAAGAGGCCCTGGTGAAAGTTTTGTGACGGGTTTTAACAGCCGGAGCTTTGCTGCCTGAAAGCTCACAGCTTCCCGTTCTTTGTCTGATTTTCTAATGAAACAATAAAGCAGACTGAAGTTGGGAGGCAACATCAGTTCAACGTTGATACGGACATTTCAGGGTGGGAGAAATCTCCTGTAGCTGCTTTCTGCCTAACACCATCTTAAATTTAACTTACCCCTCTGCTTGACTCACTTTTGTTGCACTTTGTTTTTCATACTAGTAAATGACAGTTTATTTTGATAATATTCCTCCCTATGGAAAGGAATACCTTCCCAATTAATTTCTATCACCCTTTAAAATAAAGAAACAAATGAGGAAAAAAAAAAAAACCCACAAAACCACATTTATGGCCCACAGAACTTTCACAGTGAAGTAGAAATAATCCAAATGCAATATTATGTTTGTCGCTTTGTGTTGAGAAGTGTGAGGACTAAATGGGCTTAGAGTTTGTCTGGTTTCATGGCAGTCTCTTCAGTTTTGACTCACCTGGTAAAACGTGGCCTTCTTTTTACGGGGTTATTCAGTGAATCACATTTAAAGCCCTAATATGCAGAGAGCACACCCAGAGCATGTCTTCTCTTCAGTAACATAAATCAGAAATAAAAACCTTTGCCTGCTAGAGGGAATGGAAGAAACTACCACCCAGAGCCAACACATGCAGAATTGCTCCATTAGGTCCTGCCATTGTTTATTCCCCCCAGATTTAATGGTCTGGCTGGCAAGTTAATACGCTGAG
This sequence comes from Charadrius vociferus, assembly GCF_000708025.1. Taxonomy (NCBI): domain Eukaryota; kingdom Metazoa; phylum Chordata; class Aves; order Charadriiformes; family Charadriidae; genus Charadrius; species Charadrius vociferus. The sequence goes on from NW_009646633.1 coordinate 984,123, forward strand.
GAGGTCATCTCCAAGGTGTGAATCCACCCAGAGACATTACCCTGGCACTGAAAAGCGGTCTCAAAAGAAAACATAGAGATTTTTTTCTGTGGAGTCAGCAGCAAAGCGTCCAGGCATCTATATAAACAGCTGAATATAATTGCATAAACTGAGGAATGAGGAGACAAATTCTCAAGATGTCTGTCCAGAAAAAATCATGCTTTGGTAACCCAGTTGGCTTCTTTGTTGTCGTTGTTGTTGTTAACAAGAGAATAGGAAAGGGTATCCATTTCTAAAATTAGCTTTTTGAACACTGGAGGCCTCTTACAAGAAATTTCCAGAAACAAGTAACATGAACGCTCCATAAATCTCAGCTCCTCCCTATAAATAAAATATTTCCTTCAAAAAGAGGCGCTATGGTTTCAGGCACATGCTCCTTCTCTATTTCTACACCACTGAGTCTTCAGCTTGAAGTCTCAGGTGAAGGTCTCAGTGAAGTTCATTATTAACAATATATCTCACCCAGCAGCTCACGGATTCAACCCGTCCAGACTCCTTGGACGGCCTCAGGATTATCCAGGAGTAAACCTGGATATTTTAAGGTTTTTGCTTTGTTTGCATGCATCTAAAGGTTACAAAAATAAAGGAGATGGTACTTCCAGGCTGCTTTATTGATTTTACAAGAAGAGCTATCCAAGCAGGCATTTCTGCTTGTGATCCCACGGCCTGATCTGCACACATAGCATCGCGGTAACGTCAATGAGAGTTCATAGAGGAGCAGCTCTACCAGCAGTTCCTCCATGCAAAACAGTCACTGACAAGGAACAGCAAAAAGAAATGATAAGTTTCTCTAGTATCTATTTTGAAAATTCAGTACTCGCTGTCCATAAGTTAGCATGAAAGACAGGAATGCTCAACAGCAGGCACCATTGATCCCTACCTTGTCATCACATCAGCTATACAGGAAAACAGGCAAGATGGAAATAAATATGTCTGAAATAAAGGGTATTGTTTCAAGTATGGGCAATGCCTGTAATGGAAGAAAAATAAGAGAGCATTTGGAAAGAATGAACGCTGGAAAATGAAAGAGTCAAAAACTGAGCAACACTTGACAGCTCCACCACTGATAGAAATTCTTCTTAAAGATTAATACAGTACATGGGCTAAAAGGGTTACAGGAAAAAGCTCGCTCTTTTTCAGTTCTAGCAAGCCAGTCTGAACAAATAACAGACGGAGCTTATATACCCTATTCAATATATGCTACAGGTAAAAGCTTAAGTATGTTGGGACAGAATTGAGAGATAAGTGATTTGAGGGAAAATGGTGGACACAGAGATGTGCAGTTTGGAATTAGGACAGTTATTTTCTTTGGACAGTCCATCCTGAAAAGCTTTAGTATGAGTCGCCAACACTCACATGGAATTTAAAAAATGCCTACATAGATACATTTGGGATAAATTGATGATCATTGAAAGAGAGTTGACTGGCAGGTCTCAGCAAACATGATGTAAAATTAGCTTTCAGCTTCCTAAGAAGGTTTACAAAAACAGAGATAAGGCAGTGCGTGCTATAGTTCTTCGTGGTATTTCACAGGGAGCGACAGACACTCACCAGAGAATTACCGATGCTTTAGGACGGCTGTCTTAGCCGGGTCTCCCGAGGAGACTGCCTTTCCGAATGAGGCCAAGGCGATCAACGCACACCACAGCCACCTGCGGCTCAGGAGGGAAACAACTCTTTTGCTGCTCCTGAAACGTTTGGTTGGATTTCCGCATAAGAGACTCAAAAAGGAGAGACAGGAGGTGTTGGGTTTGTTTTTCTTTCCTTGGGGGAGGAAAAAGGAGGAGGGTGGGTGGTTGTATTCCACCCCGACCCCTCCCACAACCTCCTGGTTTTATTCCTAGAATTTAGACAGGATAAAAATATTGCACAAAGGTACACATGAGCCTGTCAGAGAGATCCAATTCACATGTAAACACTGTGTAAGGATATCGGGATGTAGGAGGAATGTGAGGAACTCTGTATAAAAAAACCTCTTCTTTATTTACTGGGGAAAGGAAAACTATAAAGGAGAAATTCAAATGTACCAGGAATTGCAACTGAAGAAGAAACAAACCAGATTTTCTTGACAGCATAGTCATCAATGCTGTTTCAGCTACACTTTTATTTTAATGTGCACATCATTACGTGCTACAGCCTTGAGAAGTACCCTGTTGAGATGCTGACCTTAAAAATAAATGATATGAGGCTAAATTTCTGCTATAAATCCAAATTAAAATATTTTTGTAAATATAGTATATCCCGGTAAACATTTCTAGACTTGAAATTCATTAGATGGAGCTCAGAATATTTCAGGTGGACAATACATATTCAGAAAAATCTCAATGTAAATCTACTTTACCAACCCTTCAGTTGATTTACGGGGAATTATAAACCACAATGATTCCACAACTGGTTACACAATGAAAATTTTACACATGAGAAATGCCAAGAAGTCCACTTGGAGTTCCTAGAATCATTGGCATAAGGGATAAATAATTAAAATAAAATGCATGCTACAGGACTGAAAGCCAGGTTTACACTAAAAACATAATCTGTTCACATACCTGTTAATTTTTACAAACGTTCCCAAAACCTTTGAATGGAAAGAGAGTTTTAAAAGTAGTACAATATCACAGAAGTCCTCGGGAAGCTGCGCTCAGTCTCTTAGCAGGGATTCGAACTCTGGCTTGCTCTCCTGCCGTATGTTCTGTTTCCCCCTGGGACTTTTCACACAAGCTTTTCGGTCCCTTACAAACATTTTTTCCTTTCAAAATACAAATCAACATTCCCAGATACTTGCAACAAGTATGCTTTCAGGTACAAGGCTGTAAGTTTAGTGTCAGGCCTTCGCCCCAATTCACACGGAACACGTACTGACCTCTTTACTTCGTTTGAGCCACGAGGGCTCTTTACAAAGGTTCTCGCACAACTGGGAAACATCAAGCCAAATTCTGCCTTCACCGTGTGTTCAGTTAAGAGCACTTGTCAGCAGCAGCTTGTTGTCAGCTTTGTGCTGGTTTAACAGAACAAGCCCTGTCCTCGGCGTAATCAGAGTTCTAAGAAACAGAGCACTGCATTTCCCAGTAGCAACAGTCAGGCTGAACCTGAAAGAGGACAGAGAGAAATGAAGTATTTCAAATTCAGAATTATCTGTCCAGAACTGGGAAGAGATACCCTTAATAAAAAGTCATTCAGGGTATTGAAGGGGATTAAAATAAATTAAGCCAAGTTTATTTCTAATCATCAGTGAATTCTGCAAATTCCACTCTGCGCCAGGGACATCAGCCTTCCTGCAATCACTGTCTTCCTGCTGGAGGCTATGTTCAGAATCTTTTAGATTGCACTGTACTTCCTCATTTGCTATTTAATTTCTTCATAGATCTAGATAGTGCTTTTAGCAGTCTAGATATTGAAGCTTCAGATAGAAAAATCTCGGTTGGTACTGAAACATATGCCATATTGAAGTATTATTCTTCTTTCAAAAGATGAATTCTCTTACCAGGTGCAGCACACATGTTTTTCCACAAGTTGTTTGACAGGTTTGGTCATCATATTGAACACATTACTGAAGCTTAAAAACTCCGAAAGACAAAAACCTAATTTGATTTTATTTCTGAACAACAGTCAGTTCATCGCATGAGGGATGCGCCGTGTTCAGGAGATAGTGCAATACACAGGATCTTCAAAAGATGAAAATCCGAGAGGAGATTAGCTGAGACTTCCCCCATGGTCCAACATGATCTTGTTGAGCAGGATTTTATAGAGGGCAGCTCCAAAAGTACCATTTATATTTGCTGCAACTCGAAGTCTGTTACAGACAGAAGGGACTAATGAACACTTTGAAAAGTGGCAAAACAATTTAGATGACACTGCCACAGAGTGGCGATAGGACTTACGGTGAAGTTAAGAATTTTGGAACCCAGGACCTCAACCTGGAGAACCCCAACCCAAATCCCCACAGGTCCATTCATATTTAGATTCCACTGCTGTCAGGTGTTTTTGTGGAAAAGGTCCTACACTTAAATAATAAGCTAATGTTAGTAATCAAATTTTAAGCCAGTAAAGCAGTTGCTGATGATCTTGGTCTGCCTTCATATAGATGTAACTTGGGTGTAATGCAAATTTCTCAGAATTAACAGATTTTGAGACAAGTCTTTAGATATGGAACCCAACTGACTTTATTATTTCCTAGCATCCAGCCATTTTAACAATTCTCCCTTGTTAGCACAGCCAAGGAAGTGGTTTTCAGGTTTGGGAACAAAGAAATGGAATTACATAAGATTAACCACCTTGCTGGTGTACCAAATGAGGACACTCACAACAGAACAATTTCAAATGCCCTGTCATCATTCCTCTTTATATTGAACTTCAGTGTAATTCCCTCCCCCAATATTTATTATTTCCATAAAAGGGTAGATTAAAACAAAAGCAAAAACTATGCATAAAATTAAAAAAACAACCAAACAAAAAAAAAAAAATCAAAGCACATTTCCAGATTTGGTGTTTCACAGAAATTATATAGACTATTAATACAACAAATCAACATGTTTGCTTCAGAATTTGATTGAGAAAAAAATTAGATTTTCCTACCATTTACTTATCAATGTAGGACCCGCAAAAATCTTTGCTTGTAGTAAGAAAGCAAGGTGGTTGGCAAAATTACACATTTGTTTGTTGCTTTCTGTACTGCAAAGCAATCATCCCCTCTTCTCTGAAGTCCCTGCAATTCATTATTCAAGGAACACCACAGACTAATGGTCTTAGTTAATAGGAAGGAAAAAAAAAAGTCTTCATCCTAAACTGAAAAACAGAAGTCCAAAAAGAGCTATGGAGAGACTTTCTGACAGAGCTAAAACATTGTTTTGGACAAGATAAAACACAGTATTTCAAAACAGAAGATTTGTAGCTGTGTCAACAATAACAAAAAAAAAAAACCCTGACCTTCCTTCAACTTGGTCCTAAGATTACATTTAGGCTCAATAAATAGATGTTTTCAAGTGTTTTCCAATCAAGCTCCAGCTTGAGGCCATATCAATTTAAAGCGTAGGTGGACACCAGTTTCCCCTCAGACCCCACATGCTCACCCCTCAGATCCCCATCAGTCCACTGGTCCAGGTGGGTTTTTGTTATCCAGCCTTCCAAGCAGCAAGCCAGGGTTCACAGGATGGAGTCTAAGGTGGTCAGAACTGGCATATGGAAAAACCACAAGAAAAGTCGCTTTCTTCCTCAGCCGTGCCCCTCCCAAACCCCACAGCCCTACCTGGCAGTTAGGCATCCATGAATCCAGAGGACCAATTACCTCTGCCCAGCTCTTCTTTTTAATATTTACTTCATGTACAGCATTACATGGTCAAGCCACCTCCATAAAGAGCTCTTAATAACCCTAACACCAGGCTTCCAGCCAGGAGACCGATCATTTTCATTAAGACCCAAAGAAAACAAGGTGAGTTGGGAACGCTGCATTCTCAAAGGGATCTAACACAGTGACATTCCCTAGCACGAAGCTTTTATAATCCAAAAGCAACAGGCTTTCTGGCCAACCAGAGAATCGTATTCCTGACTTTGTATTAACTAGTCAGTGTGTGTAGTGGAAAATATCTGTCTTAATTCAATAAAAAAAAAAAATTCAAGTAAGTCCCAGTAGTCAAACCAGAGGTGTACTGCCCACTAATGCCCGTGCTAAGGAGAATATGTTCCTCTCAACAGAAGGTACGTTCAAAAGTAACACCGCTCATCTTGTGACTGAAGAGACTACATAAACAGGTAACAGCAACACGGGGAGCTGTGTCAAAAACAATCTTTTGGACCATGTCGTATCTTTTAAACTGAAGAATTTAAAAAAATAATTAGAAAAGAGCCCACTCTGGAACTCTTCTTTGTAGCCTATCCCTTCAGGACACGAAGACAAACCATTTTCAGAATACACCAAATTTAAGATGGTCTTTAAGGCACTGTTTGCAACATTTATGGAAAAGGACATGCGAAAACAGAGTGTATTACAATATATAAATAGAGCTGGAAAATTGTAATTGAATGTGAGGTTACAAGAGATGTTATCTCCCTTTTCCCTCTCCTCTTGCAGGGCTTCTCTCATTCCATTTGACCTCATATTCCATCCCTGGAGGAATTACATCAAGACCGGATCCCCAATGCCATGGTCTGGGTTGCAAGTGAAGGAGATGGTGATGGCATAGCGAGTGCCCCAGTGAACCTTTTCCACCCGATGAAGGTTCTCCGATCCAGAGGTGAAAAAGGAAACCCGGCCTGTAAAGACAAAGTATTTAATCGGTGACACGGACTTTGCCACTCAGCTATTAGCTCTCTACACAGTTTTACTGTTGTCTCAGTCCAACTGTTCCCAGGCTACCTGAGAGCCCACAGGTCATCACAGAGACAAACTGTTACAAGCTTCTGCTGCACTCTGACAGCTTTATGTACTGTTTAAAACATACATTAATCCTTTCCTTTGTGCTACAAAGCTGGAGACGTAATTCCACCATATCTCATAGTTTATAAAAGGCAGGAGGAAGCCAAGAACATCTGAGGCCAGTTCTTAGTTGCCTCAACATAAAAAAAAGCATGCAATTTTAGTGAGTGTCAGCAGAGTGTATTTCCTCCCTGCTCCCCTTCTAGTCTGGGCTCTAGTTTTAGACCAAAGAAGGAGAAAGTACCACCAAGGTGGCAAAAAGTCTTCAGTGAAGAAATGCTCAGCAGGTTTACAAGCAGCTGTGGCAGCTTATCAGCATTGTACCAAGTATTTGCTATAGCTTTTTGTGCAGAGTCGGATCACTCCCTGTTCAGCCAGGTTAGGAAGTTGTGTGTCAGGCATATACAAATTACTTTTCCTTAGAAAGAGCCACTACATCAATGCATTGGCCTGGAAATTGTTTTATAGATGCAAGTGCTCGCTCCTGTGCTTCATCCCATCCAAGCTTTGACCACCACCCTGCCTGGGTCTCCAGGCCTTAAGTGGCATCAAGGTGAAACCCAGTCACTTTCATAACGACAGCAGAGGTAGATTAGCATCCCGCTTGAAACAGCAGAATGGAGCCCTCTGCACTTTAATAATATTAAACTGTTCTGAGAATGGAGAAAGTTTGATGTTTAGCAAGTAACTCAAAACTGACACAACTCTGTAGGACTGCTCACGTTCTCCTGAGAAAGCCAGAAATGCTCATAGGCACAGCTGTTTTAGCCCAATAGCGTGTGGTTTTCCTACTCAGGCTTTTTTCCCCACTGTTCAAATTAGATTAAAGTTTGTTAAAAAGATTACAACAGGGAACTCATATTGACAATCTAACTCTGCTTGGGACTTATTCACCATCAGGCAAAACGAACCACTTAGATGCCTATTTAAAATTTGCACAACAATAAGATAAACTATTCCAACCACTACACAATCTCCACTGCAGAGACAGGCACCAGCTGCGTAGCTGGTTTTCTCTTCTAAAAGTGATCCAAAAGATCCAGAAGTTCGCTTGCATCCTCCCAAGCGGCACACACGGAAGACTTGAACAAAACTGGACTGGCCTTATGGAGTTCAGTTTACCCACAAATCTCTGCAGTCTATTTGAGCAGCCCCTCTGTCCTTTGCACATTCAGTTCCAGTTCACATTTAATCTTTCATAGTTCACAGTCTCTCGTAACTGCCAAGCAGAAGTCATGTCATACTCTTCTCTGCCCGTGGTTGCATGTGAACAATTGGTAATGCTAGATATAAAAAAATAGATTCATTTATATGCACAGCTCATTTACACCTTGGTGTTCTGCTTTTCTGGATGAAAGACTAAATGAAGGCAATGTCCTCCTATCCTGAGTGTTGCAGTGAACAGCGCAACCCTCAAGGATTTCACACAAAGTCCCTTTGTCATGAATTTTTTTTTTCTTTTAAATCTTATTTCAACATCATTCAAGTACTTTATTATCAGTCCTTCATCTGCTCACCCAAAGCTTTGCCTTAAACTGATTTTCAAGCTTTTTTTGTTTGATCTCTTATTAGAAGTCATAGTGATTCAAAGTTAGACAAGTTTCAGTGTATTGTTTAAGCCAGTTAAACTAGATTTTTTGGCTATACAGAATGCCTTTTAATTTCTTTCTTTAATAAATATGTCTTCATATATATGGTATCTTACAGCTCCTTGTTCATTTGGTCCTATATCCGTCAACTGGGGTCTCCGAGTCACTGAGCAAGCCTACAGTCAGTTTTCAAAGATACTTCTTCCTCGCATGGAATTTCTTTTAAACTAACTTCCATTGCAAACTTTTTTTAGCAAAAGCTCTCCATGGTACGCTATTTTTACTGGTATAATGTCCAAGAAGAGGGTAAAGAATGTTAATTCCCATCCCATCTGACAAAACCTTCAAGGAATATTTGGCAATATCATTATCTAGAGACTCCTGGGGAAAAGACACGAGATAAAGCTGTATCTTAACTGGACAGGATGACTTGCAGGACTTTCAAGCACACCGAGACCGGACCCTTCACAATCTTGCTTCAATACACAGAATATGGAAACCACTTCAAAAATTAAAACACTACAAGAAAGCAAGCAGGTCAGGACTAAGCAAGTTCCTTAAGAAAGCGCGCACCTACTCCTAGGTTACAACCTGTCTTTCTTCTAGCCATTTTTTGATCAATTTTAAGTTCAGATTTTAAAGCCCAAAGTTCCAAACTATAAACCCTATTAACAAGTTAGTAGGATCATATGCAATATGGCTCTGGTTTTAGCTGCAAGATTGCATTCAAAGTGTTTAAAGTGCACTTTAAGTGTTACACACTGCCACAACCAACGTAGCTGTGACAGGATTTCTCTCATCACGAGTGGTGAGGAAGACACGCATAGGGCAGTTCCACTGAGCTCCCCAGGCTACAAAAGATTGATAGAGTGAATGCTGAGCTTCATAAGAGATTAGTGTTGTACTACAAATGCTAAAGAATGGCTCTGCAACTGTTCATTGCAGATAAAAGTATATATGTACTTACAATTTCCTGAGGAAACATTTTTGATCTACGGAAGCTCATGAGAAAGTGTGTAAAGTTCTAATCCCATTTCCTTTGTCCTTTTCTTTATTATTTAATGATGGCCTCAAATCGGTCTTTTAATTTTCTTTTCCCCTCCTCTGACCTGCCTGCGCAGATTTTTTTTCCAACATGCTTTTGTGCTCCACTAAAGACATCTTGACTAGTACCTCCTGGCACATGATTTCAGTTTGATGTATGAACACTTACTGGTAAAAGCATAACCTTTTTTGAGATCACAAGCTACTACCCAATACAATCTTATAGTATATTATCTAACCTAAAAAGAGAAAGTGCTTAATCCCTGATCTTTAAGGGATGAACTTTTGGAGAGAAAGAAAGAGCAGAGGGATCACCTGCTTTGAGGCCATGCTTCCAGGCTGTCAGAAAGAGGCCAATCTCTGAGCTACGTTCTGAAGGATCAAGATTGGAACGGAGGTGTCCTGGGGTCAGAAGTGATGCCAAGGGTAAAAAACAAAGGATTTGGGTTTTGCCACTTAAATAAATTTTTGGTTTTAAAAGTATTTAATCCTGATTGTGAACATTTGATTCATTTTCCCCAATCACTGCAAGATGCCAAAACCTCCATTGCTTCTTTAATTTCCTGATGCTTTAACTAGTACTGCAGCCTCAGGGAAGAGTTTTAGATCCGTAAATTACAAGGTACGGTGGGCTGCCCCCTCACATCTACTATCTATCATCTCCTTCTCACCTCTGCTTTCCATTCCACGAGAAGCCGATCGGACAGAGCATACCACAGCCATTAGTGCAGAACACCAGAGCATTTAGTGCTTCTAACACTTGGACATACAGCCCCCATGTTAGATAAAAATACATTTTGTGGGCACTTCTATCCATGCTCTTTCCTCTTTTCTGCCCACAAACACTTAAAATTTCTTTATAGCTGTTCCCAAATGGCTTCAAGGTTTCCATCAGGCTGTCTAGTAATAGGGGCGTGAGCTGTACTCCAGCCTAATTCCCATAGAAGAGTGCCACATTGGACTGGAGGAAGTTCCTCCGACACAAATGCACTTGTTCCCACCTTTCTTATTAGAAGAGCAAAACACCAAAGAATTGCAAAGATTTGTGGTAACCTCAAGACCCACAAGAGCCTGTTTCTACATGATTAGGTTGCCTGCATATCTCTACAGGAACAGAAGCAATCAACCCTTGCCTTTGAGCTGTTTGACAACAATACCTGAATCTACAGCTTGTTTTCTCTTCCTTTCCATGTTTTCTCTACTTTCCAGTATTAAGTGCTAGAAAGTGTGTTTCAAGTTGGAGTTTGGTCCAATAAAAGCTTAGCTGATGAGCTTCTGCTCCTTGCAGATTGCAGAGAGTGTTATTGTGATGCAGTCGCTCCCCTTTCCAGTTCACAGATACGCCTCCAGCTCTGCTTCTGTACTAAGATTAGTCACGAGTTTCATCCACAGGTGGAGCTGCTTCTCAGTCCCTTCTTTCTGTGGCCCTTAAGAATCCGCACAAGTTTTTAAAACATTAAAGAGAAAGCAAAGGGTAAATTGTATTGGGGATGAAAGAAGTAAAGTCACGGAAAACTCAGGTGCAAACTCATTGAAATACACCACTCTCTCACACTGACTCAGGACAAGGAACCGCTAACAAGCTCAGCGCCACAGCATCCATCAAAACTGAGCCCGGTCTTCGGGGTCACAAACACAAGCCAAGCTCTTAAATGCTGTCAGGCTGAGAAAAGCTTGTGATGTGAAAAACAGCAAAGGTCTTGCTCCTCTTACAGGGAGCAAGACCTTAATCGCATTACAGGTAACCACTTACTCTCCTGATTTTTGAGAATCAATTTTTGTACTGATCCACAGGAATCATTATTTATGAAGACATACAAGTGCCAGTCACAAGCTCCACCACTATGAATTTTATGTGATCCTAATTTAGATGAAACAACACAGTTACTTTCAGGAATAATATTAACAAGATGTTATGTCCCATTAAAGTACCCAAACAAAATCACTAGAGGAATATATGTATTAACTATGAGCTTTTGCTTTTCCCTGCTTTCGCTTTCTCAGGTTTAAATCACATCCATACATACCCCTTAGCAAAGAATTCTTTTTGGATGTACTTAGAAAATATATCCACTGCAAGAAGCGGTGTACAGGTAAGAGAATTATGCGTTCAGCTATATATGGCAGTAAAAACATAAGTATTCCCACAAGGCTTGCTCTCAGGAGATTTTATCTGTATTGAATTTTAACATTCAGTTGCGCTTCCATAAATAAGCTGCCTACAATTTGCTACCTAACCTCTGTACTGGGAGGCAACATAGATTGGAGGAATATACAAAGAAAGCAACTTTCAATGACAGCTATGCCCTTGACATGTAACTGTGCCTTCAACAAAACCACTTACTCTCTCATTTGTTTCCTCGTCTCTAAAATGAAGCTAGTACTGACCTACTCTAACAAGGTTATTGGGAAAATTAATTAGTAAACACCTTTACAATACTTTGCAGTTAACACATGTTCTGTTTTACAAGTATTATAAAAAATATCCTCCGCTGTTCTTACTCTGGCAAGAGAAAAAGTAGTAAGGCATGCCAGATTAATGTAGGGGATATGTGAAAAGACTTTGAGAACCATACAAAATATTAACATACCTCAATGCTCATCAGAAAAAAATATTACAAGATTATTATGCCTCTGTTATAAATTCATTGCATAACTTAGGTTAGAAGAGACCTTGGGAGGTCATCCAGTCCAATTCCCTTTCTCAAATCAAAGTCAACTTCTAAATTATGTCCAACTTCTGATTTTCCATCAGGTTGCCCGGGGTCAGATCAGTAGCACATACGAGTGCAGCATTCAGATACGGATGTTTCCCAGGTACATCTCAGGCACACATATTCCACTACCCTCATGTCTCCTTTGCTTCATTTCCGAGCAGGGGACATGGAGTAGATGACCTCCAGAGGTCCCTTCCAACCTTAGTTGTTCTGATTACACACATAACAGGCCGTTCACATTAATATCAGCTTTGGCAACCCCTGTCTGTTTGCAGCACGCCTATTTTGCCCCTGGACTCCAAGCCCCTTCGTGCTTCCATCCTTCACATGAGACTACTCCTTCTGCTTTCTTGGCAGCATCATTCTGGCCCTTCTAGTTTAATTCACTGCCAAATTTCCTTGTAAACTCCTTGGGTCATGAGAACATCAAGGAGAAACCGCAAGTTATGTTTTAGATTGTCTCAACCAACACTCAATCGTGTAAGCAAGCAAGGGAATGATAACTGTCCCCTCGCTCTGCTTCAACTGTGGCTGGGCACCAGGGAAGGGCAGGGGCTGCCCCTGCCTGGTGCCGGGACGCAAAGCAGGGCTGGAGGAATGCAAGAGGTCTCACCTCCATCCACTGTCCACGGCAGCTGGCTGGGGACACTGGGAAGCCTGAGCTGCTGCTCAGAAGGAAATGAAGCAACTCATCGGCCTGATTAAAAGGGAAGCGGGAACAGTTTATTTAGCACTACAGATCTACTCAACATCTTTCATCTTATGCACTGACAGCTTTGACTGCCTGCTTAACATTTATCAGCTTTAAAAGTTACTCGGGAAAGAAGGAAAAACTGTATCTCATCTGCTGAGTGACACCAAGACAGAAGCACTGCTGGGGAGACTGCACAAACACATTGTGTTCTCACCCTTGTCATCTGTTGAGAATGAATTAGCAATTAATTCTAATGTATAGTGTCCAAGAAAGAGCACAATATCATTAGGCAAATAACGTAATAATATTTTCTGTAATCACACAATAAAACTTATTTAACAGATATACTTATTCAATTATTTTTAAATAAATGTCGAATGGGGAGAGCTTTAAGTAAGTCCTTACCTAAAGCCCACCCACAGAAGTAACATAATGACAGCATCTGTGAGTGCTCTGATCTGGGGTGAAAAGAGGGTACCAGAAGAGAGCACAAGCTTCTATGAAGAATTTTGCCACATATATGCCAAGTACAGAAACATAAAGAAGCCTATGGCCTAAAAAAAACCAACCCAAACCACTGCAATGGTTATCTAATGAAAGCCTAGTTACAAGCTTGTCCCAAATTTATTTACTAGACAGAAATTACTTGCTGTTATAAATAAAATCACTGATTCCCACAGCAAAATCCCCCACAGCCCACTTGTAATTCGTAGGAGTATTATCAATACTTTTAAAAGTACCTGCTTCTATTTTAAATTCAGAAGCACCTGGACTGAAAAGTTCCAAATTACAGTTTTTACAGAAAATAAGTGAACTTAATTATTTCCTACTAAAAGTACATGTGCATTTTTAGACTTCAACAGAACCTCTGCCTCCTTCTCTCCTATCAGCACAGTTGGTTGCTCAAAATAAGAGGAGTTTCTGCTCTGAACATTATGTCCGAAGGTGTGACAACCAAGTGAAGCATTTAGAAGTGAAAACTACATAGCTGTGCTCTCTCCAAATCACAGTTACTGAGTCTCACCAAGGCCTTTTGGCTCAATTTCTTCTCCCTACAGCCAAGAGGAGGACAGGGATATCACCTCTGCTCTGCCCTCCAGGTCTCCCCTGCGGTCTCAGCTTCACCCAACCAATACTGCCGAGCCCGCTCTGTTCTCCCACGCTACAGCACTCCGGGCAGCCGCAGAAGGTTTCCAAACTGGATTCCTACAAGAAGTCCTCACCAAGAGAAGCCTTTAAGAACAAAATATTGCAATCACATGGAATACCTCCAGATCATCTATTTTGCTTTGCTTGACCTTGCTAAACATGGCATGTTTAATAGAGGCAAGTCACACAGATGCCAGAGTTTTAGGTTTTGGACTTCCGATAGAGAAGGAATTCATCCTTCATTTAGTAAATCACTGGAGCATAAACACAAGGGTAACTTCTGCTGCTCATTTCTTATTCAAAAAATGGCCTTTAAACAAAAAGACTTCACGACAGCCCCTGTGGTGTGTGACATTAACACTCACAAAGCTTAGGAACCAAGAACTGAAACATCATTACTGAACTATACAGCACAACACAGCTGAAGGGGCAGTTAATTTGGTATTTTATCTGTTACATTACCTGTATTTCAACAACTAACAGGTTGTAGGTGATCTTCTGCTCCCTCTTGATGCCTTCAGCATTGCTGCGTATTTGTCTAGCAGTATCAAATCAAATTTATGAAATATTGGCTTGCATGTGCATTACATAAAACAGAGTCCTGTGCAGCGAGCAATGAAAAGCACAGCAGGTGCGTTCCACATGTGTTCATTCATAACTCAGTATTTTATACCAGGGAAAAAAGCCCTAGAGGCCAATTCTCAATATTGACCATGCTCTGTGGAGCACTGGAACTCGGGTCATCTGTTTGGCTCCCCCTGTCCCCCCAGCACTCCTCAATCCTTCCAGTGGTCCAGCTAGCGTAGAGTAACCCTCACTATCCTCAGTAACAGATGCCCTCAAGACAGTGGATTCGTATGAGGAAATCCATATGAGCATTATGTAAAGTCCAGGTCTGACCTGCGCCTCCCAGATACCTATTGCTTCACGGGCCCAGTTAAAAGATTATTTCATTTAATGCCATCACAAACCTATCATCAAGCACTGCTGGAATATAAAACCAGAGCCTGGAAGACAGTTATCTTTCCACAGAAGACAAAACAGAAAGCAAAAGAAAATCTTTAGAGTTCTACAAAGAAATGAGGAGCTATTGAGCTATTTGCTGCATATTTTTGTCACAGTTGCAACAAGTCCTCCTTTTTCTATCACTTCTCTTTGCAATCATCTTACCAGTCCCAGGTACAGTTTGTGATAAGTATTGCAAATCAGAACGAATTGCTCTCCTACGACCCGTGAACTTTGCATAGCTCATTATTACTGCAGCTGCTAATGCCAGCTCCATTTATTCTTCTCTCAGACTGGAAGCTACCTTCTGTGGATTTTTTTTTTTTTTTTTAATCATTCTCAACTTTCAGTTGTTAGTGATTTAACATCAAGGTGTCTTCCAGTTTTACTGATTGGAGCCAAACTAAAGCTAGGAATGCCAGAAGATTATCACGATCTAGACTGAACCTGGATGATGTGGAATAAATGTAGAGAAAAATCAGATTCCCTATAATTCACTGGGGAAAAAAAAGTCCACTATTCCATGATACAAGATGGATTACTAAATATATGCTTTAAACACAGTTTTCACACCTCGTGTTAATGTTGTTATGGGACTTCTGAATCTGGAAGTCTTACTTGTCACATCATTGCACTTTCTGCCACTGCTGCGTTCCCTCAGCCTTTAGTAGCTAATTCTGCCAGAAAGAGCACAATAAAATAAAGATATGACAAATTCCCACCACTGAACTTTTGAGTACCGCAATTATTCTCATGATTGCAGGATCTGACAGTCAGGTGATACCCAACCACTGCAATAAAGCTACACTTATCTCAGTGAATGTTCACACAGACACCCCGAAACCCCCTCCTGCACTACAGGAAAGCTGCGTATGCATTCTTAAATGTGTGCTCCTCCTTACCTGAGCAGAAACACTAACAGCTCAGGCTTGGAGCATGCACTTTTTTCCATTCTAAATGAAGAAGTCCCCATAGCTCCCCCAAATAGCTCATACCTTCATCTCAAATATTTTTACACTTTCAGAAGCACACACTCCTGACAGCTATGAAGATATGCTAAGTTTGATATTCAAGGAGAAGTCTCATTTCACTCTCCAATGTACAGAATTAATTTTGCACCATAGATTTTCTTCCACAAACACACAGAAGAAGTGATTGCGACCTTTCCTTCTACCCTTATGTACTAAACAACTTGTATGAAGAACAAACTCCATTGTGAGGGAAAAATAAGTGCAGCAAAGCTGACCTTGAAACAAAGAAACATACATGCAAAACAGAAATGCACATGCAAATAAGGAACACACAAGTGGTACTGAGATTTCATCCCAACTGTAGGGTTTCATCTACACTGTAGCATAAAGTGAAGTCTGTGACCTGTCTAATATTGCCAGTCCCCAAATTCACACAAGACTCTCCAAAATGATGACATTTTATATACGGTTTACACTGACAAATTTAGTGACAGCAGAACATATGCCAATTCTATCACTGAAAAAGGAATGCCTTGATGTCTGCCATTTATTCTTAATCCTCCTGTATCTATCGAAGGGTACTAAACACAGTCTCAGGCAAGCAAAGGAAAGTTAAAGGGCTGTGGGTTTTGTTTTGAAGGACCTCCTTCTAACTGTTGCTCTGTTTCTTTTTGTCCCTTGAAAAGAGCTACGCCTGGTGCAAAGGATGGAAAAAAATGCCACTATGACAATTTTGGAAGTAGAATTCACATAGACATTTAAAAACAATAGATACTACTTCACAACTGTTTCTTTGTCCAAAAAAAGGTTTTCTTTTCAAAGTAATATTTCACTTGGCACTAAGAATTCTCTTACTCATGGTACAGTGAGTTTCTCTGCAGAGAGAGGTCCTGACTTAAGTCAAAAGACACATAAATATTTCTGAAGCCCATCAGGGCACAGGAAAGAGGTGTTTCCTAATGCCACATTTGGTCAAGAATTAGCCAAAGGTCTGTACATGTGAATTGGCATCACAGTGTTGACTTGTTCACATCCATTAAAGAAAAAAAAAAAAAATAACCTCAAGAGCCTCTAGGTTAATAACTTGTAATTCCTTCTTAAAACTAGAGGCATTTGTTAATAATTGAACTAGGCAATTTTATATACCATGCTACAAATTACACTGAGAAACTTTCACTCATATGTGAGAATTGGGACTTGCAGACTTCTTACACAATCCACCAGTGATACATCCTTAGAGAAGTGATGAGTTTCCAAATTAGGCTCCACTTCTAACAAAACAGTTCTCCCCAACTGTCTGACTAAGACTGATCCTTAAGTGCTAAGTGCTGCGAAAGCATTTGAAGCAGCAGTGGGACTTGCCTAGGCAGCACTCCCAAACGCAGAAAATCCCAATGTTTTATTTCCAATTGTCTTTTTTTCCTCTTTTTGTATTTCAAATTACTGCTTTTCTGCTGTGCTGCCTCAATAACAATGCTTTTCTGTTCCCTACTGTAAAGCCTGACTAATAAGTTACTGCTCACAGAAAAAGGAATGTGCTCATTTTGGTACATGGTACCAGGTTCCCAAAATGCAGACTAACTTTGAAACAACAAGAAGTGCCAGGTTTTGGAACCAAAGTAGCATTAGCAATACAGAGAAGGTAAATTAGCTGTCATTCACTAAAATGGAACCAGCCATTACGACAGACATCTCTAAAAAAAGCCTGAATCTCCTAAACGAGAAGCATTAAAGCTTATCAACGCATGGTTTTAAAAGTTGGGTTGGAGTGACAAGTGAAGTACGAAGGATCAAAAGAAGCATAAAACAAACGGAAAAAAAAAAAAAACAACCCCACACCAAAGAGGGAAGGAGAGAAAAAATACTGCAAAGGAACATTCCGAACATGAAAAATACATCAACTTGTACCAGCAACAGCAAAACACCCTGGAGTCATTCCCTTGTTCACAAGCTGCATTTTAACAGCAAGAGGAAAGCTAAGTGCAATTGCCTTCATGTTGAGCTTCACCTCTGAAGCTTTTCTCCTCGTCTCCCAGGATGTTCGTAGTTATTTAGACTGCGCCACAGGTACTGACACAATCAAGGGAACCCTGACAACTGTGTTTAGACAGAGGACTGTGTTAGAAAGGTGTAAGTGGCATTAAACTTAATTTGCCGTTGTGTACAGGCAGCACATTTGGCCTTTCAAAAAAGGCCATTCCCTACAAGCTTTCCATTGGTTTGTTGTAGGAGGTGCGTTTAACCCGTTCTGTGGCACACATACTGTCAATACAACCACCCGTGAAAGGGAACGGCCAAAACCAGGGGCTGTTAAAAATCGTTTCTCTATTTAATCTGCTCCCCCTTCCTCCCCAAGAACGACAAAGAGCGAACTACCTTGCAGCAGACCTTGAAAATTAATCAGATGGGGCTGAACGGCAGCAATTTCACAGTTGCAGACTTTTTGAAATTAAGTCAGGGGCACATTGCGTACAGCATCGGACTGAGTGCCCTCGTACTGTGTGAGGAGACAGCTGTCCTCCCAGCTACCTAGAACTCAACTATGATTTCTACAGCTATAAAAACATGTTAATCTTAGAGTTGCATCTGGAAATGAAATAGTTTAATGTAGTCCCTTTCGAAATACTGGTGGCAGCACTTTGCTAAAAGATGATACTTTCAGTTTATTTCCAACCACAAAAGCCAAAATAATCAAACATAGAATTCCTGATACCAAACCCAGAATGCAGATAATCTCAGATCTTATCTAAACCAGAATTACTGCTGGTGAGTGGTTAAAAAAAAAAAAAAAAACCACACACACACACACAAATCCCACACCATCCCCATTTGCAGGCCCCTCCTGCACAAAGTCAGTTCTGCTTGGGGTAATGTCAGTCAGCAGACAATTACTGATGCTGTCTTTAAATGAGTAAATTTCCATCTTTTCTCTCCGGTAAAAGAGATGGAACACAGTAGGAATATAAAGTTATCCTTGATTTTTTTTTTTTCCCTCCTGCAAAAGTGCGACTGGTCTTGCATTTTAAGAGGTTACACTGCTGTAAGCTCAGTACTCACCCACCAGACAGATGAGTTGAAGCTGAGCTCTTTCTTCCTAAGCATATTGCCCCAAAGTAATTCCAATTTAAAATAATCCACAGTAGAAAAATCTTAAACCAGCCTTAAGGAAAAGCTTTTTTTTCCGGTATGACCGACAGCCATCAGAATGCTCATCCCTGTCAGATCTACTGAAAGCAGGTATGGACTTATAACCAAGTTACCCTGGTTCATCGTGTTCCTGCAGGTTGGCAGAGCTGCGGTAATCAATCATCTTCACACCTGGCCCACAGTTATTATAGGGTATTAAGCCCCACCTTGAACAGCAGAGGAATTTCAGGCCAGACAGTCTAAAATAAATTGTTTTCTTTTGGATTTGCTGGAGTCACACAGTTATCTTTGCTCCTGACACATTGGGACCTGCTAAGCTGTCATAACTGGATTGCAGTTCTCAGCCCCACAGCTTTCAAGGAAGTCACTTTGTGTGGCTTAACTCCAGATTTTTCAAACTGTGGCCCCAGTTTAGCATTTTCAATCTTTACTTTTTATGTAATCAATTTGAAGACAAAATGTGGCATTATTCCACAGTTACTGCTGACACAAAAAGTCCCGCTGCACCCACCAGCCCACCCCAGCTAATAAAGGACATGGTTTGGCCAACCTCAATGCAGCCAAACCAACACTCTTACCTGCTCGGGGCTCTATCGTCTTGTTGGAACCCGCGTCCATAAACACAAACCGGCCACCACCAAAATCCTCAGTGTAGTCAGAGAGATAGAGCAGTGAAGTGTAGTCAAAAGAGCCATAAGTTACCTACGAGTAAGACAACATTACCAAAAATTACTAATTCTTACTCTCATCTCTGCAGAGCACACATAATTAAGCAGGTGGATCTAATGGGTTTTTCTAATTTTCCAATTCTCATGTATTTAATAAAGGGGTCTCTGAAAGCTGAGAACATTCCTTTCTAGAAGTGATACATGCTTATTAGGCTATCATATTATGTTTGCACACAGTACATACAAGACTAGCATGTTACATTTATTATTACACTTTCCAGAATTAAAGTGCTCATTCCTATTGATTTCTATCACCATAAGTCTACTAAACAGCTAGCAAAACCCAAGGTAGCATCAGAATTTACACTTCTGCAGTGTATTACAAATATAGAAGGGCTCAGACCTATTTATACTATTTCAAGATAAAATTTCACCATAAGGTTCATGAGACCCAAGAACAGCCTTTGACTAATTAATTCCACCCATTATCTAGTCATGGTTAGAGGTTTCTGGAAACTCCACCTTTTACTCTTTCACCAGCTACCGTACAGGAGCTTCATGGTAACAGTGAATCAGACCTTCCAAGTGAACACACATTTGTTAGAGAACTTCTACTCTTTTCCATACAGGTTTTGTTTAAAAATCTTCAAATGCGACTTTCATAGTCTCTGCTTCTTCTCAGCCTACAGACCAAACACCCCATTTTGAAGTATAACACTGTGATTTTCCTTCCTTTTAAAGTATTATTTTTGCCTGATACATATGCTGAAGATGGAGAAAAGAAATACTATATATTAATGCTCAGAGTGAAACTATCTAAATATTTAACACCGAGTTTAGCTGATTCTGAAAATATTTGCTTTTCATATCTGCATGTCGCCAACATCTAAAAATATACTTAATATCAATGGTTGAATCATCCAATTTCTTTACAGTATATCACAACTCAATCAAGTTCTGCATTTCACCGCCGAGCAGTGAAATGTGCAGCACAGCAGTACTGTATAAATACATTGCAGTGTTTTGACTGACCTGCTGACTGCTAGAGGTAGGTGCTACTTCCAAACTTAGGAGTTTTCTAAATATTTTCAGTTCTGCTTTAAGTTACATTCATTAGTGCCAGTTAAATTTTGGCTCAACAGCAGTTGTACATATTATTCGGTAAGGGCAATGACTAAAGAGAACACAGCAGCAGATGGAATAGGGAGACATTTTCATTCTTACTCATTTTATTATTTTGACCATAAGGGCTTAAAGGAAAAAAGCCAAATCCGGTGATATGCTGCACTACACAGTCCGAATCACAAGAATGAGAGAAATTCTCATTCTCCCCTTCTTCCCATATTTACCCAAACCTTAGTAGCAATACAAGGCAATAAATGGGAATTAATGAGCACGTGGTACTGCAGCACCTCAAAACAGTCACTCCGCAGCCCTCCTATCAGCTTTGCAAAGCTATTTTCACCTTCACTGATTTCCTTAAACTGACTGGAAGTTTTATTACCAAGTCTTCTGACCAGTGAAGGTATTCACATAGTGAAGAAGTTCATTCAACTCATACTTGCGAGTCAAATGCATTAGAATCGTTTTTATGAGTGCCAACCTTTGCTCCATCAGTGCACCCTCCATCCTCTCCAAGGCGGCTTTACCAATTCCGAACTTTCGAGAGCTGACTACAAACCATTTTACCCTAACCAAACACATCCGATTTCTACAGATAACTAATTTGGGGAACCAAGTATGCAATGGAAAATGGGTTTTCTGTTCCTCTTCTTGTTCATGGCTAACTCTCAGAAGGCAGCCTGGCCTGAGAAATGCAGTGCTATGAAAAGGAGGCACTAAATTATACTCAGTTATTTAAAATGCTAGAAGTCCCCCCATGTATAGCAAATATATTTATTACCCTGGTAACGATTTCCAATACCAGAAAGGTTAATAATTAAGCCGCAAGTTCAAACTGTGGGAGAAAAGCAGTCACAAAAGCCAGGCGATAAGCCATACAGGCACACCGCAGCAAATCAAGTTTCCATAGCTCCTTATGAACAATTCAATTGAAAAAAAATGCAGCATTTCCATTCAGCCTGATATTTCATACAGTTAGTGTGCTCTTTTTGAGCACCCTTTACCCAAATAAGTCAAACACAGCTAATATTTAATGGTAGATGCTCATAATGATATTTTTATGATATTTCTTTGAAGTCTATTATAAATGCAACTAACTGTCCGAATGAGCCAACCACGCTTTGCGGTATGGCACCCTTGGGTTTTTGAGGGACATGTGTTGATATGCAACTGAGCAGTTGTAGGAATATGTAGTAGGCCTGCAGGTACTAAGAAAGCTGTGCAGGACAGCATCCTCTGCTTTCCATTGCAGAAGAAAATACAAACGTATTCACTTCCCAATCAGCATAGGTCTAGCGTGGTATCTTGTAGAAACACAGTCAAAACTGCTCTTTTCCTATAAGCCTCTACCTATCTCTTTGTACAGATAATGACAAAAACAGCCTTGATAGCTACTTCCAATGTTCTATATATTGGTAGTATCTATTTAGTAGACAATGTGAGACAGCAAATAGCATGTCTCTGAATTACAAGGGGCTTTAGGTGAGCCAAGGTAACAGGTTTGAGCAAACAAGAATGAACTTCCTCGGATTTCAAAGATGATGCTGTCCTAAGACAGAAGTAAGGTCTTTTGATGTATTTCATTAAAAGTCTAACAACATGGGGGGAAGAAAGAGAAGAGCGAGAAGTCTGCTACAACAGATAACAGCGGCTATCAGCGATAGCCTCGACCAGCAGAGGGGAGGGCTGCTAGAAGGGTTAGGGAGATGGAGAGCGCATTGCAGGTAAGGAGACTTGAAGATTTGGCTTGTTCAGCTTAAAGAAAGGCTGAAAAGGGATATGATTGCTACCCATAAATACATGGGGATGGGAGGACAGGGGAAAAAATTAGCTATAAACTGATCATGAACGAGTTTAGGCTGAAAAAAAAAAAAAATAATCAAGAAAATTTGCACTGAAGTCCTGGAGTAGCTCCTATAGAAGAAATTCAAGGAAAACAAACCAAAACTGATCTTATGGTGGAGCCTGACAATTCGTGAAGGACGACAGGATCCTTGTCCAGACAGGGACTGCAGAAATCTTCAAGTCCTGCATCACTTCTATTAGAGAACACTGTAAGACTACACTGCTGTCAGAGTTGAGTGTGCAACAGCAATTCCATTAGAAATCAGACATTTGAAAGGCTCAGTTCCAAACAAATTCCATGCAAGATGAAACTCCACATCTTAAGCCAAACACCCTCTTTGTTTGATTTAGATGCTTATAAATTCAACAAGATTAAATGAGTCATTTGGGTGATTTCAGGGTTTCCATTCCTATGTAATAAAAACCAAATAAATTTTCAGGAAAAAAAACCTAAGCCTCAGACAGACACAATAGATCTGTGCTACTCCATTATGCAGTTAAAATATTCCAAACCAAGGATATCCAGATTGAAAAATGTCATTGCAATAGACTCAGCAATATAGGGAAAAAGGCAAGAGGGGTATTCATGTGGTCCAAGAAGCCTACATCTTTGAACCAACAGAGTCAGGCTTTGAAACAAAAAATGTGTCAGGTCAATTTTTCAAAGGCTTGATCTTTACCTTTCTTTTGGAAAAAGCCGGAGGAAAAAATAAATCCTGAAGTCTTCTAGGAACAATCTTCACCATTTAATTATTATGCAGAAATACATGAAGTGATTTGTCCTATTCCAAGGGGAAAATCATAAATAATGATAAAACAGAGGCATCCAACAAACAGGAAAAATTTTAACATGCTGCGTTTTATTGATCTTTCTTCAACTCCCTAGTCTTCATGCTTAATTTGGAGGCCACATAAGAATACTGTAGCTCTTACCCGAGAAGTATTTCCTACCTCAAATCAATAGCAATGCATTTTTTTTTTCCTTGCTTTCAACAGCAGTCTGGAAATGGTAAGCAAAACTTAGTTTGTTGGAGAAATTAAAATACAAGGCAGGCTGACTGCACTGAAGACAACCTGTGAATCTACACAACTTGTCTATCCTATTTCTTCTGAAATATTTTCTGACCTACTGACCTCCTATTTGAATTCACTCTCCTGTATAGCCTCATCAACTATAAATACTTTTGTACCTGCTTCCAAACATGTGACAATATAGATACAGATATACATAATGTACACCTACAGTAGACTAAAATTATATGCAGATGTATTCTACACATACCGTAACATTTTCTGTAAGCCATGATCTGGCAAGCACGTATGTGAATGCTACATCCACAGACAGCTCTGTTCCAATTGCACTTAAGGGGAAAATAACACCAGACCTTTTGACAGACAAACACAAGTTAGAGAGGATAGAGGAATTAAAAGCTTGTTTGTGCAGCAAGGAAAGGATTCAAATTAATCCCTTGATGCCAATTCAAGTGAGTGATGTACCAGAAGCAAAGGCAACCAGTGATACATGATGATGTAATTTGGACTTTCATGAGGGACATGAAGTGAACAGGATCAAAGGATGTATCTCTACCAGACCCTATTTAAGGCAGCATTAGCCTGGTTCCACCTCTGAATTTTCACCCAGGCAATGCAAACTGCTATCATTTAAACCCTAGAAGTATTATCTGGCAAGTCCTTTATCCTAGAGAAGGGAGGAACCACTGAGCTGGGGCAGTCTCCACACGAATGATCCCAGCCCTTAGTGGCTTCTCCATCTCTCTTCAACACCCTCTGCACTGGCCACAGCATCTGCTCCATGTGAAGACCAAAGAGTGAGAAATGGAGCTCCAAGTCATGAGCTCAAGAAGCCCCTACAAGAATTCTGCTCTCAGTCTCTATTCCACAGCACCCACAAAACCCCTTCACCGTGGCTGGGGGCCACGGAAGATCCGTTCCCTTGTGCTCTCCCAAAAAAATGAAAGGGAACTGATCCACACAGGGCTCCCAGCTCAGCATGCAGTGTTGCCATCACGATGGCGCAGACAGTGGCCCAACTCTGGCCCACTCACATGCAACCCTTACTGCGAGAATGCTCTTGAACAAGAACGTAAATAACCACATTAAAATATATTCAAACCTAAAACGTGAGTTTAAGGCACAGACAAAGAGCACTTCAATGGTCTGAATGCTTTTAGCTTTCAAGACAGACACCTCGCTGCAGAAATCAGCTGCTACAGAAGTAAAAAGTGTCCAAGCTACTTATAGAAACAGGACAAGCTACAATTAACTCCCAATGTGATGTAAACAATACTTCTCAAAAAATATCTTGAAATTTAGCATAAGTCTCATTTTCATATTTTACAGCAGGTATGCTATTTCGGGGGGCGGCACGGGCAAGTTCTACATGATCACAAACAAGGTGTTCGGTAACTGCCCCAACTGGGATAATTATCCCTTCGCTGTTGTCATAAATCAGACTACCCAATTATTCAGTATAGAAACTATTAAGGTTTAGGTTATGCATAGCAAGTTTAAGAGACCACATTTTGGTGGTTTTTTTTTGTTTGGGGTTTTTTTGTGGTTTTTTTTTTTTTTTTGAAGCTGGGGGTGGGTTAAAAAAAAGCCAAGGCCAATCAGTTGATGTATCTGCTCCCTGAATAGACAGCCTGTGAGATAAACAAAATGTGGACAAAACAGGTGGATAAAACCAGCAAAACATCTAGCCTGCTGTCCATCATGCACAGGCAATGTCAGGATGCTGTTACAGAGAAGCAGCTTCTACAAAGGAAATAAATTATCTTCATGGAAACAGATTTGCTTCTGAATGACAAAATAACTTTTACATTATGGGAGAAATTTAGGTAGGATACCCTTACAATTAAGTGTTTCAAGTGCCTTATTCATTTACCAATGCAAAACACATGCAGAAAATACTAGAGAACATTGGCAAGCCTAATGCTTGTGCAGACACAAATCTCATTATAGTAATAAATCAGTCTGAAATTCTGAAATACGCTTTTTGGGGCTGAAAGAAAAGAGTTCAGAAAATAGCCATCAGCTATTGAAATTTACTGCTTTCTTTTCTCTTGTGACAGTCAAGTTCAATTCTCTGAAAGTGTGAAAACACTATGAGGAACGTATGAATTTATTGCACGTCACACAACCACAATCATTAGTTTATTTGGCATCTCTTGGAAATGAGCACAACATGTGATAGAATTCTTATGAACCCCACCCAGCACAATTTGCTCCCTACAACCAGTTCCTACCAGCACTAGTCAAAATAATCTGCACCTCAAAACCACCTTTGGTGCTAGGTCCACTCCTATTCAATGGTTAAATCACAGCTTTTGAAACAAGAAGCATCCAAAAGCTGGTCTTGTCTTTGCGACTGCAAATTCCACCCTGCGTTATTTTCTTCTTTCAAAGAGCAGCTGTATCGGTGATCAGTCACCACACTTTCTAAATTTCAGCTGCTCCTGCCCTACATGACAAGAAAGGGCACAGGAACTTGCACTAGTGTTATGAGCAACAACAGACACTGTACTTCCCTCAGACTGACTTTTTCCAGGAAATATTTTCAAGGCAAGGAATATTTTTCTGTTTGATTTTTTCATCTTAGATGTTTCAGGTCACAGACTTCAAGGTACACTGCCCGGAGACAGACTCTAGCACTGAGGCGTAACTTAGATTTTGATGGGATAAGTTTTCTTTGGTTCCATCTTGGGTGATCTGTGACTCTATAATGACTCTAATTTTTAAAACACCAAAGACATGAAATGTGGGTATTCTGGTGTAGGGGTTTTTTTTGTTTGTTTGGGTTGGGGTTTGGTGGGTTGTGGTTTTTCCTTTCTATTTGAGTCTTCTATTGTTAGTTTGCATTCTGCTGTGCTGCACAAAACCTTTGAACTGAGTTACATTCAGAAATAAACTCAATATCAATCCCAAATCATTTAAGTCCATTGAGAAATGCAAAGTATTACGCTGTGAGCCTACAGGTAGAAGACTTCACAGTTAAAAGCAAGTCACAACACTTCCATTCTAAAACCAACAAACATTGACTTATTGAAAGAGGTTACCATATCCCCATCAAAGAACATGCAGTAAAAGTGCCTCAATTCGCATAGAAATGAAATATAAATTGTTAAGCATTTATGAAGAGGCTCAGATCAACTAGGAGACCACTCTGAAATAGCTCCTGTAGACCTGGCTGAAAGAGCAATACCCTAACTGGAAACAGGTTTGATGGAACAAACACTTTGTAGGTGCAGATTAATTTAATCAGTTTCTGACAGAAGAGATTCCTGAGTAGTCATTCACACATTTTAGTAATTCGAGTGGAACTAAACCAGGGAAAATAAAATGAAGAGGAATGCAATGGCCTATGTTTCTAAAACTCACTTATCTTTCCATTAGGTTCATCCCCCAAAGGATTTTTACAAGCGCCAGTTTTCAAACATGCTTGACTGATTGTTTAATGTAAAATAGCTTCAAATGATCTAATAATAACAGGAAACATTCGCATCCCATCTCAGCCTCCCACTCACCTTGTCAACGTGTGGGTGCCAGTATTCGTCATGTGTTGTCTTGGCTTCTGTGTTGTTTATCCTCGAGAAGAACGTTGGCTTAGTCAGGTACATGGAAGCAGAGCTGATACCAAACGCCTGAGCGATCCCTTCTTGAATTCTCTGTCTCACATCACTGCAAAGAACATAACACAGCATGACCATAACACAGCATGCCGAGTGACACACCTCTCCCACTTCTTCTGTAGGCTCCTTCGTTCACTTCTTTAGAGCTAAGCTTATTCCTCAGCTGATAAATCCTGGGGAACTTACACCCACACTTATTTTGCCCTAAATAAAGGAGATCTACTACATCAAAAAAAGAGACCCTCCAATGTTTTGCATTGGTGTTTTGGGGGGGGGGGTGTTGTTTGTTTTGTTGTTTTTTGGGTTTTTTTGTTTTTGGGTTGTTTTTTTTTAAGTCTCAGAATAGCAAGAAAAATAAGCTATTTGTCTCCTGTGGCCTAGGTTTTGAAATTTCTTTGTTAAGCAGTTCATTTTCCTGAATAATTCCATGCATATCCCACTGTTTATAACTACTGAAGAGATTAAAGTTTTCACATCTATATTTTTAATCCAAAGCCAATAACGAGAAAGTTGTATCTGCATAAAGGGTTGCCTCTGAAGATCCTGCAACTATTTTCACACTAATTTTAAACTAACTCATGAAGCCCCTGGCACTATGAAACTCAGGGTTCTCAGTCAACATATGTATTGACATTATAACCAGATTTTTCTTAAAAAAAATGAATGCAAGATGCCTTTCCCAACTATTTTCAAAGAATCAACCAAACTATTTCTACCTTGGCTATTCCTGTGTTTCTTGGGAGACAAAACAAAAAGAACAGGAGTTTTTTTGTTTGTTTTTGGGTGGGTTTTTTTTTTAAGATTATGAAAATAGAAGACTAATAATCACACAATCACCTATGCATTACTATACAGAACTGTTTATACAGCAGCATCCATCTTTCAGGACAAATATCACTGCACACAGGGTTAGAACAGGGCCATCAAGAACTGCCAGCCTTAATTCAGTCAACGGCACTTTTAAAGATTTGTGGTTGATGAGGAACACCACGAGCGAATCCCACCAGTAAACACGTACAGCTAGTATTAGCTAGTATTTAACTTTGAAGGAATTTAAAAACCAGCAAAGAATGCAATAACACAATGAGATAAAGTGAAAACATTGGCTTTTTTTTTTAATGTAATCCTCCATACTTGAAATCTTTATATTGTTTTCTCCTAATTTTAAAACATTCTTAGCTATTGTACTAGTCTTCCTTTTCTTCCTTCCTAAGTGCTTCAAAAAGCAGCACATAAACAAGATACTGAGTGAACACACTTCTAATTTTATTCCATGCACAACTTCAGTAGTTCTGCATCTTTTCTGCATCAGACATTTCTCCGCTGGGTAGTACTGAACTTGAGCATAATTTTCAAGAAAGTTTTTCCCTGAGTATTTCTCTAGGGAACTTAGACAGTGACTAAAAAGAAGTGACAGAACTAAAATCAGACCTACAGTGTTAGGCTGTTAAAGTCACCTCTTAAAAATCTATTTCCACAAGTACTAAAAGAATCCCAAATATTTGTTCTGTTCACATCTTGTCCCTCACCAAAAATTTAAAAAAAAAAAAAACACACCACAAAACAAACACACAAGTTGGACTTTTAACTAAACTTTACATTTTTAGGGGTCTAAGCTTTAGGAGTCAATTCAAACTATTCTACGTGTGAAATATCAAAACCATTATATGAATTTAGAGCTGAGATCTTCAGGTATTGATATGGCTGCATGAATGGAGGTTTTAAGTTGAGAGCTACATAGTGGTAGAGTTTGTAAAACTGCCATCAGGAAAGGATCTCCAGGTCCTTCCTCTCCTGACGGTAGAAGCCTGATCTTTCTGTCCGTTTTCTTTCCAAGAAAGAAGACTTCAGCAGAGGCTGCCTTACGTTTCCCAAAATGCTTTAAATGTAATTACTCATTTCACTTCATGATGAATTGAGGGCAGCTGGCACCGAACAACCCAACACAAGAATGAATAGCCTAACCCACAGCTACTAAAGCAGCTTATTCCCTGGCTCTGACACCGGGCGAGCACTTACATCAGCCAGCTGGACTAGATCTGCTCCAAAACAGTTACGCCACAGCCTTGACGTAACTTTCAATCTCCAGGAGTTGTATCGCTCTGTAAGCAGTACTGCTTCCTCTTTCAGGCTGACTCCTTTTCCAGTTTTAAAAGCCTTCTATTAAGATTTGCTGTCTGGTGTTTATAAGGCTCCATTAAAGTTTCACTCCTCTTTGAGACTTACACGCAATGGCTTTGGGCAAGACCGCCTGTTTGGCAAACCACACGGGAACAAAGCTCTACTCAACTCTTCCTGGGAGTCAAAAGCAGCAACCAAAAGTCTACCTGGTTTAAACCAGCCAGTGGGTTATCAAAAGAAGAGGAAAATAAACTTGGTTTAAGTATGCCGCAAAGAGAAAATAAGCCTATTTTTCAGAAGATAAGTCTGATTTTTCCTGTTTGTAAATCAAGTAGGCAGGGGAAGTAGTGAATAGGAAGACAGTAACGAAGCAGTTGAGGTCAAAAAGCGTGACTTTAGGTGCTATCCTGGTCTCATGGCAGCGGCTGCCTTCAGCTGACCCAGGTAGGCGGTTTTTGGGTGTGTAAGCATACTGCTGGCCTCTTGTTTCCCTGCGTGCTACTGGCTTCAAGTATAACTTTTAAACACAGTAGCTTCTTCAAGCCCATGAGATGCCAAGAGGTGCCATTGCACTGCCTCAGTTGACTTGCGTGCTCCTGCCTTTTGCTTCCCTATAAGCTGTCATCCTACACATCGCAGCCTCACTCAAAAACTTAATCAAGACAATCATGGCATATGTACCAGCCTAACATGAATTTTAAGTACATAATAATTTGCTGTTCAGCAAAATGAATAGTAAGCTATTAAAAAGCCCCACTGATTGTAATGGCTTGGACTGGGCTTCAAAAAACAGGTATTCATCCTTTGCATTTACAGTTGTGCTAACACATAACACAGACACACCGCGCTATCGCAAGTCCAGGGAGCAAGTTTATGGCAACAGCCTTCCTTCAAGAAAAAGAACAGACAAAACAATACTGACTTTGTCAACAGGCAAAACAATACTGACTATTCGCATCAAAGCTCAATGAACAAGAGGGGTTAACTCGCCTATAATAAAAAGTTGAAAATAACAAAGCAAAAGTAACTTTGCTTGATGTGCAAGGCCGCAAAGCCAGAAAAAAGTTTAGTCTCGGGGGAGAGGAACAGTTAATCTCCTAGTTTGCCTTCAGTGCTCTCTTAAACCTATTTGCAACAAATAGGGAACAATCAAATGATTTTTTTAGGGCTTATAATTTCAATGAACTCCAAATCTAACATGGAACAGAGTAACCCAAACTCATGTACTGGTCTGGAAACAAGACCCCTTTCCAGCGAGCTTTGCTCATAAGAAAAGCCCTTCACAGGATGACCTTTCTAAAGAGAAATGGCATGGACAGAAAGGAAATATTCAAGACTGGATTTTTTTTCTTCCCCATTGCACACACATGACAAAAAATACCTGTAAAATTGGGTATTCCCAAAGTTCAGGCTTGAATTTAAGAGGTACAACAGAAACTTAATTAACATATGATGGAGCAGAGAATGACAGGCCACCTCAGCCTCGCTATTTCTTTACATCTCATGGATGCTCTTAAATTTTTAAGCATGAAATAATATCCTGATAGACTGTCATCTGATACACCTCCAACAAATGCCCAAGCAGTTTATATTTAATACAAAACTATTAAACTGGAAAAAATGTGCCTACAAATATGCTCAACATTTATTGCACTGTAATGCAGTGCAATAAATAACCCAATTACAGAGAATCAACAAGAAAAATGGCACATCAGTCATGAATAAAATGCAGATTTCCACTGCTGTTTGAATGAATAACCCATATGGGAAAGATTTGCTGGAAATAAGCTCCAAAGAGCCATACCTTTAACTGCCTAAATGCTTTTTCTTCCTCGAGTATGTACTATACTGCTCAAAAGCTTCAGAAACTCCATGAAATTCTTAGTTGATTCAGCACATAAATATTATTTCTACACATAGATAGTGCTTAATACCTACTTTCTAATAATGTGGCATCAGTCAAGTCAAATACATAGGCACTATAACCTAGAGAAGAAAATTTAAAATAAGCAAGAGAAGACTTGTTTCTCAATGCATGTGAATAACAACCAGCACTTCTCACTTCATCATATGCGAGTGGCTGCAGTTCAAAATACATTTGAGAAAGCCACAAAGTATAAAAGAAAATAATGCTTAATGTAGGGGCTGGGGGAGAATTAAGGTGCAAAATACTGATCTTACTAGGAAACATTGCATTGCACTATTTTAACTAATGACAATGTGTAAGAATGTGTGAAAAACATCCATTTACAAGTTTGGTGCCAAAGGCAAAGATAACCATGTGCTGCAGGAAGTATGTTTTGCAGAGTGCTCTGCAGTAATCTTAATTGCCCTTCGTTCCACATTGTCACATTTACCCCACTGCAGGAGTCACCAACAGGTTGACCAACAGCTTAATAAATTTGTCAGTGCAAACATAAGCTCTGCTTTGAACTCCACAAGGTATCTCATGATCGTCTTTGAAATAGCAAATTAAACACTATACATGGGAATCAAATGTTTACCTTGCAGGAGGGGCAAAGGTATGACTTCTTTTAGAGAGCAAAGTGTTCCCTAGAATCCTATAGAGCACGGATCTGAACACATGCCTCTGTCTACTTCAGCTCATTCTGTGCTCAGGGTATGCCAAATGCAGCATGTAGCTGGTTTCAAAATAGTCAAAAGTCACTTTTTAGCCTATAAAAACTCTGCCATACAGGCTGCTTTCCACTGACTTGGCCATTTCAACAGTTACCAGTACCATGACTGGAAGCTTTTCTTTCCCTTCCCTGCTGTTCAGATGCAGTCTATACAGACCATTGATAAAATACCTAAAGGGAAACACGTTGTACTTCATGTGTAAATCCTGTGACAAGATAAGCCAAATTTCAGCTTAGAAGGTGCTATCAAGGAAGGAATGAGCCCAGAAATTCTGGCTACCTTGGATCTAGTGCAGTAAGAGCCCCGTTGTCCTCTCAGCCACTTCTGATACACACCCAGAGGTAGCAGGAACCCCTCCTACCTTCTCGATCCTGGCCCACTCATTCTTCATACTTTTTCCTCCATGTTCCCCAGATACCAAAAACTGTTGGGAGAGTTCTGGTGTACTATAGCTACAAAGAAAATACTACTTTATGCTGGAGAACGTAAGCATTCATTTTCATAAATGCAGCAACTATTCTATCATTCATACTGCTTAGGGTGTACCCCGGCTCCAATCAGATGCCCTAAACAGAGCTCTGCTATGGCAATAAATGAGTAGAGCACCCAGTCAATAATGTAAGTAACGAATGGATCCCCCCCAGAATTTGTCAGCAGCAGACCTTGTACATTTGCACTGTATCACCAGCTAATATCAAAATGCACAGGCCACTCAGGGAAAGGCAGAACAGAACTCCCCAAAAAGAGCATATCATCACCTTCAAAAGCAGTTACTGAAATCTATTTTGGAGTCAGGGCGATGAAGAAGAAAAAAGAAAAGCCAATGAAGCAGCGAGAAGTTTAAGGAACATACAACTGATGAGAAAGGCTGTTCACGAGATTGTAAAGTTGCCAGCTTAATATATCAGCAGCAGCATAAAGGACTGAGTAAAAGAACTAGAGGTGCCACAGAAAAGTTTCTGTAACATACAAACTCTGCCAAACCAGCAAAAAAAATGCGCTGTTAGGAGTCACTTGAAAAGTGTGATTCAAGTGTGGTGACAGGAACACTCAAAGCTTTGCAGAGCGACACAACTTGTCTAGCCCACTCGTCAGCATCTCCACACTGCTCCAGTGAAAAGCACCAACGGCAGGAGAAGCACACCCAGCAACGCACGACAGCCGCAGAGTTTTAACAGAAATCACACACGCAGAATGAATAAAGGGAGAAAGCAAACTATCAGCTCTTCCTCTGCTCTATGTCTCTACCTTAGTAAGTTGTAAGACTTTTGGAATAAATCTTTGATAGTGTCATTTTCTGCTGAAGTCACAACCCTTACACCAAGCATCCAGATTTAAAGGTCTCTCTTCCAGATAAAGATGCATCTATTATGTGAAAGAAGAGGAATTGCTGTAATATCTTTGGCAGGTGGTGGTTAAAGCATCAGCCTAGAAACCATAATTGATTCTGAAGCAACATAATTCTGACAGAGACAGTTTAGAAAGCAGCCTCCTGGCTCAGAATGCCTCCTCAGATTTGTTATTGTTGCAATCAGTAATACTTAGACATGAATTACATTTAGTTATTTCTCTCAAGAGTGTATTTTTAAACTGATCCTGGTAGGTAAGTGAAAGTAATGAAGATAAATGCTCCCAAGAATAGCATAAAATCATTCATTAAGGACAAAACGTACCACAGCCCATGTTAAAGCACTGCCATTAATATGAACAGAAGCATTTAATAATATCTGGTATTAGATTTATATCCAGTAGACTGAAACTTCCCCTTTATTGGCCCAAAATACCAATGAAATATTGATACTGCCTAGCAGCTGTCTCATCTTATAGTGTAAGGATCAGAAAGTCATTAAAATTGAGAAACTGAATGCTTATCTTCATGTGAAACAGAAATATTCTTTAGTAAGACACTTCCTCCATACACTCGCGTTATTTCTTCAGATTTTTTGATCTTCTACAGAATGGAAGTCAAAGCAGATTATTTTCTAAATATTCTCTACTATATTGGTGAGGCGGAAACTATGTCTTTACACAGTCAAAGTTCAATAATAATCAAGGAAGTGTCCCATTTTTGTGATTATGGAGATAGAATTAAACACACTTTGAAGAAGTTCATCTATAAAGACAACAGTATCTAAAAATAGCTGTTGAACAAATAAGTTTTAAGTGGTTAATATTATAAGACAAATGAAATTACTATACTAATAAAACTAATAAACATATTGGGCTACTTAATATTACTTCCACCACCAGAGGGAGGTCACATCCCTTCACAAAGACAAGAAAAAAGGCAAAAAGAGTTAAAATGTTCAAGCCAGGTACATTTTAAATTATGAGAAAGCAACTGAAATGCATAGCTAAAGATTTATTGTGTCTAGTCAACAAAGAATGCTTGTTCCTAAACTTTGGCCACATACCCTCACAGCCACATGGAACTCATTACATTTGTTGTCATCGTTAAGTATATGAGCAGGTCTACAGGAAAGCTAAAAGCATCAGATGCCAACGCTATTACATTATAGCACTATTTCATATTCTGGCTTCTTAGGGGGAAAGTATGCTCTGCTTCTCCAGCCAGAACATTAAAAATGGTAAAGCAGGAAGTGGAAGGACTTCAAATTACTAACGTTTTGCTACACTTCACCCAAAAAAAACCCAAGTTCCTAATGTAATAATAGCATAGGATTGTCTTTATCATCTGACACAACACCTCTTGGATAACACGTGTGAAACAGGAGTTAGTGCTAAAGGATTTTACATCCAGCTGTAATGCTCCAGCAAATAACCACAGAACTCGGATGGAGCAGCTCTGCTCGCTCGCAGGGCTGGTACCAACCCCTTACGCAGACAGGGAAATGTGTGCTGCTACCATCGTTCTGTTACATTTACACTATCAATACTGTCCTGACATCAGCACCACAGCTAAGTTCAGAGCAGCAGATATTAATTACCAGGTATTCAACAAAAGGTCCTTTTACTTATTTTCCTCAAGGCATCTTAATTGTCACAGAGACTACTTTTTTTGAGCTTCAGATTCTATTGTGTGTCTGAATCCAAAGGACAATTCTCTCCCAACCTGCGCTCTACAAAAAAAAAAAAAAACCACAAAACCATAAAGATACGTTTTGTGGTTCATTTAGCAATTATTGAAAATCTTTACCGATATAATGCAAAATCCTCTTCTGTGAATATGTCTTGAATTTTGTCCCCAAAGTACCTGAAAAATTAAATAACAGTTTGAAAGAGGAGTTGCTGAATCAGACTGCCATCTGTGCTGTATCCACAATCAATAAATGAAAACCCAATACAAAGAAATCCTACAAATGCTTGAGCATGTTGTTCCCAAAGCTTTGCTCAAACATTAAATGTTTAAAAGATTAGAGGATCAAGATGCAGCAACTAATAATGGAATTCCCCAGGCATGAAAAGAGTCCCCTCCCACATCATGAAATAACCACATGGATTCTAGTTTTTAGGAGTTCAGACTACTTGATTTCTCCCACTGCTGACAAACTAGACTGTAACCATGAAAAAATACTATTATTTACTGGTGTAAGAAGAACTCTGAAAATAAAGGTAATGGTAGCTTTCAAAGAGCCCAGTTCAACAAAAGATCGGTTTTCATGCCACAAGTTTTTTTTAACTGGTCATGGAAACTGCGGTGAATCTCACCAACTCCTACAGTTTGTCATTGCTAACTCCCACGGGGCTTGAGAAACTTGAAAAGGCAACGAGCCCTCCAGTGTAAGATAACAAGAGAAGCAGCAAACCACAGTCCGATTTTACCTGTACAGATTCACAAAATGCTTCCCCAATGAAAGAGCTCCGGAGTGCAAGTCCAAAATTGATGCCTGGGAAAAGAAACAAAAAAGTAGGAAAAAGAGCATGAAAAGGTTTTATCATTATTTAACTATGACCTTTAATAACTGTCCCAAGTTGGCTCTCACTTTCCACAGCCTCCCAAGTGAAAATATTAGTTTCTAGCATTTGGGTTCACAGTACTAACACTTTACAACTACAGACCTCCCCCAGCTTGCTGTATAGATGCACAAGAGATTAAGGTACTACAAACTAAGCACAGGACTGCTATTCCCAAGATTCAAATTTGACAGAGAATGTGGGCTAGGGTTAAGACACTGTGTACCTCGATCCCTTCTTGAAGACATTTCCCTTCCACACACAGATGACTCATTTTCCAATATTTGTGAAGCGCTCAAATAGCAGCACTAATATTTATCTTGCCCAACATTTGTTATTAAATCTTCTCCTTCACCATGAGTTCCTGTATACTTCTCATATTTAATATGGCTATAAAAGTCTGCTTAAAAGAACAATTATAATTCTAAGGCTTACTAGAACCAAAATTTCTTTTCCCCCCGATTTCTAAACGGCTGCAAAAGAAAACCAGAGTGAAAAGTTTTTACATATGAAAATTCAATCCATTTCTTCATATGATTCAAGCCAAACACTTCTGCTGAGCTCCAGACCAAGCTAAAAAGATCAGCATTCAGATTTGCCAGGAGGGAGAGCTACCTCTCAGGACTCTAAATTATTTCACCAAATTGAATCAAGTACACTTTTCTGTGCCCCTCTCTGTCCACAAAATACATGTTTGTTTTGCATCAGTTAAACAGTATTTGAAAATACTGGGGTTTTTTCTTTGTTTTTTCCTTTTTTTATACTGGAAATATCAAGTAGTAAGATTTAATTAACCTGACGGGCACCAAAGTAATGACATCTTTGATATGCAATATCCAGGCAAAAGCCTTCATCTTGGAATTTGGCATTTCTTGATGCTCCACATAACATTCACACTATTCTAACAAAATCCAAACAACAATAATACCACTGGGTGAGCTGCCTGGAAAGAATGATAACTTCCACCTTACCAGCAACAAGAATTTCTGGGCATGGCTGGAACAGCACTGTTGGAAGCCACTGCGTGCCTTTACCCAAAGGCAGACTGGGGAAGCAGCAGCAGCAAGTCCTCAGCGCCCAGCCGTCTCAGAGCTGCGACACCAGGCTAGTGACACAGCTTCACGTTCACCCCTGGTCTCAAAGCACTTTTCTCTCTCCTCCTCTGGATCAAGTTGGAGGAAGACACCCATGACCATCTCTCAGCAAAAGAAAATTCCTGCAGGCTCAATTGCTCTGCGCTTCAGAACTGAATCAGGAAAACTCCATTAAAGTCTCCTTTTAAAAGGAGATAGTAACAACCTTCTTTTAAGAAACATACCCAAATCATTTTATTTACCCTTGAACAAAGCTTTAAAAATATATAAAGCTATTCAAGTGAACATAGCATGAGCTTTTCAGACCTCCTCTTCCCATAGAAGTTGTCCAAAAGCTTCAGAAGACTGTTCAGGAAATAAGTAATCTCACACTCATGCAAGAGCAGCTCTCGTAATAAGCTTTACTCAAGCTTCAGAAGCAAAATGTTTTCATTTATTGGTTCCTGGTTCTGTACAATAATCTAAGCTACAGCAAGAAGTAGTAAAACTGCTCCCGTGTAGCTTCAAAAATATGCTTGTGATCATGTTGAAGTAGAGCATAAGGAGAAGTAGCAGGACACATCTGAAAAGATGAATTTAATTTAAAAACAAATTGCCTGTCAGATACATTCAACATGCTTTCCAAACACACATTTCTTCTCACTCTTCAAGCACCAGATGATTACAATCGGGAAGATCCAAAGTGACCAAATGAATTGAGAAGACACCCCCAAGAGCTGTCGGTATTCAGAGCTGAAACAGTAACGACAATACAAAGCCTAGAAAAGCCAGATAAAGATGACTCAAAAGGGAATCTGAAACGAAAGAGTATTTTTTCTATTTACTTAGCAGCTACCTTGGAGAGAAGCTGAAACACATTTATTTTGGCCACTGCTATTTCAGAACATTAAACATTTTCAGCATCATTTCGTCCACTGAGAATACCACCTTGGTGGGAGCCCGTGTCAACACCGTTACTTCAAGTTCAGCTGTCTGATCAAGGGTCAGCCTGCCAGTCAGGGCAGCGTTCCCGGGGTGAAAGCTCTACCGAGTTTACCTAAAGATGGCAGAACACTGCAAACACACATACCCACACCCCTGTTTCCGAGAGATCGTTTAACAGAACTACCCCAATATCCTGGTTTACAGAACTTCTATAGAAAGGAAATTACACTTCGCTTCCTTTAAAAAAAGCACAAATATATGTTCTTTTGCTCCTTCAGCCTTGTTAGTCCAACATTCTCCACCCTCTCACTGCTAAAAGGATTCAAAAGGAATATGCAACTATTTCTCAGCGTATGGCAAAAAGGATCCGTTTCCCCATCCTGCAAAGCAGAGGCCCTGCCTCTGATCCTCACTGCAAGGGACTGCCAACCGCTGAGTACACCTACAGCAATTCCTCCACTCCTTAAAAAGTTTTAACTGATACTTTTAAAGGAAACAGCAGACATATTGCCTAAAAGGGAAAAATACAAAAAAAAAAACCAAAAAAAACTTACTTCTGCTAGACTATAGAGAAGCTGGTGGCACCCAAAACCGTCCCCACTCCTCCCGTGGGAGCGCTCGCACCCTCGAGCTGAGCCGAGGGAAGAGCAAGGGAGGTTCTACATGGCCACCGATTCCCGGGCAGCATCGACCGGGCTGTCACTGCCCACAGTCCTGCACAGCCTCTCAGAGCAATACCACCCTGGCATACCCTTCCCGACTCGAATCTTGAGCAGACAGACAAGGGTTACATTCTTAGGGTGATGCCACATAAGAGTTACACTGATTAATTACAGGACACAACTGTAACCAATCTAGTTCATGCATCATTCAAATCGCTGGAGGCACAGGTTATTACTGTGGAAATCAAATGCATTGTTTGGCTCCGAAATGCAGTACAAGTTTACACTAGATACAGATTAGACCCAACCAGTTCCTCTCCAGCTCCCTCCAGTTAAATCCAGCTAATCACACTGACACACAGCTGTAAGCAAAGCCAAAGGCACACTGACACATATGCCTTTTGCTCCTCACAACTACGTGTTTCCTAAGTGCTATCAGGAGGCTAATTAGGAAGGAAGAAAACAACACAGCCTGTAGTAAAGGTATGACACAGGACAAGTATTAGGCAGAGGCTTTATGATCTCCCTGGGAAACACCAAGCTGACAGCATTTTGAGGACTTCAGAGTTTGGTTGGGCGGGCTGAAAGCAGAATGAGACGGGATGTGGTCTGCAGAACCACGGTTGGATGCATGGGTCAGCGCAGCCACATCAGAAACCCCTGTTGGGCATCACAGCTTACCCAGGTTGTTGGCTTCTCCCCGTGATTAAGAAATGTAATTTTCTCCTGCAAAAGGGAGGTCCAGGTGGCTGCTCCTCCCCGTTCTGCTGCCACCCAGGAGACAGACTGCAGCTGACAGGCTGCACCAAGGGATTTCTTTTCTGGGGCTTCTAAATAAATGCCAATAGATCTCACAGTAAATGAAACGACTCATTTACTCTGAAGAGATGTTATGACGGCAGCACCTACAAAGATGTGAATGAGTGAGTCATGACTGAAGTGGTAACACAAGCAGGGGAAGTGTGAAAGAAAACATTAGGTAGGAAAGAAAGGGAAAGGTGATTACCTTTATAAAGAAGAAAAAAAACTTAAGCTGAGGCAAACATCAAGACAACTAATGTGATTCACATTCTCTGAATAAGGAACAGAGTATAAAACTGTTTCAGAGACACACCAGGGAAAGCAGCATACTGGTGGAGAAGATATTCCTCTCTGGGTTCTGTTCAAACTCAAACTAGAAGATTACAATGGCCTCTTCTAGCCTCACTCCGTGTGTGTGAGTAAATAAAAATAAATC
Organism: Charadrius vociferus; assembly: GCF_000708025.1. Classification (NCBI taxonomy): domain Eukaryota; kingdom Metazoa; phylum Chordata; class Aves; order Charadriiformes; family Charadriidae; genus Charadrius; species Charadrius vociferus. The sequence continues at coordinate 1,023,764 of NW_009646633.1, forward strand.
CAGGAAAAATTACAAAGAAAGATAAGAAAGCAAGCTCAGCATGACAACCAGGGCATGGCTCCTGGGAGATTTCAATAATTCAGATGTTTGCCAGGACTTTCTCAACACAAAAGGATGGAAAGCGAAACAAGTTTTTGTGCTATGCTTCACTACTCCAGGAAGCAGAAAAGGGAGAAGAGAATCGAGAGAGTCACAAACTGCAAGTTTAGGTCTTTAATAAATTATATCCAGACACATAGACACAAATCCAGTTTGTGAATTCAAAATATAAGTACAATGACAAAAAAAAAACCCACACAGACATGTTGCTTAAAAGGGGGTTAAGAGGAAATCAGAGCAAATGAAAACACAGTCTGCACCCCAGCAGAAATCTGAAGAAGTTTTACTTGGAAGATTAGAGAGATCAAAGTGGCAGAAGAAAGAATTAAGAAGAATTAAACAGAAACAAGGAGTTATTTAAGGAATTTTGAAGGAAAAAATTAGTCTTAGAACAACAAACATAATTGAACAGAGTTATCCAAACATTCTAAAGTCTAAGAAGTTTAAAGCAACAAGCCAGACCTAATTCCACAGGCTTGCAGCTTGACAGGCATACAGGCAAAGCAACTAGACGAAGTAAGACTTGAAACATTCTGTATGCTATGTACGCAAGAGATTTGAAAAGATAAAAGACTCAAATGAAGAAAGACAGTTTCATCTATATATCATCAGTATATAATGATATCTGGGACCCAAGATATCACTATTGGGAAAAGATTCACTCCATGATGTGGGGAATACAAGCACGCACATCGAAAAAGAAAGAGGAAAACAGAGAAGAGGGGAGGAAAAAGAGACATAAAAGCAGCCAGGTAAAGAGACTGCATTTAAGGCTTCTCCTAAAGGTGATCTCCCAGAAACACTGGTCTGCTCTTGTTTTTAGTGTCTTTCAGTGTTTAGCTGCTATTTTGGGTAAGGCCTCAATGCAGTACTACACAACTTCTGTCCTGCACCTTTCCCTAAGGAGTAACAGCATGCAATAGGTTTCCCGTGTTTACAGATTGTAAGAAGTGTGAGAAGCCTTGGATCAGAGCCCAGACCTCTCAATGGACATCAGATTTCCCAACAGACTTACTTTATTGCAGCCATAGAATCATGTCCCCCCACCTTCCCCCATTTCCCTTCCCTTAAAAAAAAAAATAATAATCACAATGATGCTTCCAAAATGATGTAGAAGATGGATTTATATTTGTCTGATACTCTGGCTTGTTGTCTGAGCAAGCCAGCTCAGGACCCCATCCCAGCTCTGCACATTGAGCAGCAAGTTTACCTCCCCTCACGTCTCTTCCGCGCCTTCTCTGCCTCAGTTTCCCCACTTCCCTGACCTCCAACTGGACATCAGCTTTCTGTAGTCCAAACCCATGAAGCTGTCTGTGTCATACACTGCCCTTATAATCCCTCTTTGTGGAAGTCTAAGAAAAAAATCACATATAGGTCCCAAAAGAACAGGATAGGGAACCCACTTGACAGCTCTAATGACAGGAGTTATGCCGGAGATCCCACAGGCGGAACGGCAAACCCTGCAACCACAGAACTGGAAAAAAACAACAACCAAGGAACATGACAGAACCAAACAGAGAATGTAAAGTCTTTTAAATATATTGTTTCAGATGGGCAGCACTGCTTAAGTTTCTCAGGTTATACTTTTTGCAGGTCTTCCTCAGCAAGCACAAGGACAATAAAGTTTTGGGTTTTTTTTGGTTTTTGGGTTTGGTTTTTTTTTTTTTTTAGTTGAAACCTTTCTCTTTTTCTGTTGATATATGCCCTAATTCCGCAGAGGCCTAAAGAAACAATTGTGTTTACAAATACTCAAGAAACAGTTTCTGTTCATATACAAAAACATTGTCAGAACAAAGATGGGGGAAAGAAATTAAAATAAACATGCTTGTTAAAGAGAAGTGGGTTTGTTTCCATTTTTAAAGAATATTATTCAAAGGTCCACTTAAGGCATTACATGGCATTTTTTTTGCCACTACACAAAAAAGTCTTTACATGATGCTGTGAACCACTGTAATTTAGTTTCACAAGTCAAACTTGTGCAGTTCTGCTATAGTAACTGTTTCCAGGTGGAGAAGACAAATCAGTTCAAGAGAGGCGCTAGAAATAACTAAACTGCATAATAGGAAATGTCAACTGTATTGCAGAAGTCACGAATTACACTGCTAGCAGAAGTATTAATGGGAGATAAAATAACTTTCCAAACAAATTTTTTTTCCAAGTCTGACTGGAAAGAAAAGTTCTCCATCTTCTCTCCTCAAGCCCCAAAAATGCATTTATAACCTTGCCTTGGTAGTAAAAGAATATAAAAGTAACAGGACACTGCTCACCCCTCCATCAGATCCTCCCAAGGACAGTCCCCTCTCTGCTATTCTGCAGGCAAAACAATAACCTCAGATGAGAACTGAAGTCTGATTACTTTGTCCTTTAATGTCATTATTTACAACACGTAATTCTTCAGTAAGTGGTATTCGATGCATCAGATAACCTGATTGTTTCAAATAAACGGCAGCTTCTATTAACTCAATCTTGCAGCCTGTCATGAAAATAAAGTATCTATGTTGCAGAACATCTCTGAGCTCGTAGCGCCCTTCCATAAACCCCCCAAAAAACATTTTCTTTCAAATACATTCCAGCCAAGTAAGATTGAACATTAAAAAACCCAAGAGATCTTGATTCTCAGGAGCAGTACAAGTAAACCTGTACAATGCAGAAATGGTTTATCAAAATCAGGAGTCCAACTGAACTGGCAATCACAGAGAGGCCGCCCTGACTAGTGAACAAAACATTTATATGAGCTGCTTATCGCTTCCACCATCACAGTGATATTCCCCACTTACATAATTATCAAGTACAAATCCCACTCAAAGGGGCTGATAACACTTCTAACTGCAGAGCTTGACAGTGTCCCCTACTGTTTGATTAAAACTCACCGTTTCGTGTTCTTAGAGGACGACAGGGTCAGCACTAGCTCATAACTACCCAGATACGCAGCTGAAAGGAGGCTGATGTTGTTTGGCTCATGGCCAAATGGAACAGAAGGCCACGTGAAAATTCTTTAAAACTTATTTCATTAATTTTCCTTTTTTCTCTACAACACTCATGCCCCACAGAGCTAGGCAGACTCGGCATGAAAGACAACTGCCTCCACTACAGCAAAAATGGCTTTTTAAAAAAAAAAAAAGTTTAGTGTTTTAACCTGTTTAACCCATCCTCCTTCAGTTAGTGAACTCTGTGCTACACCTTAAACACTGGCACACTGTCAATGAAGTAAGTGCTCATAGAACTTAAGAGCTAAAAGAAAAATTACCTGCGAATTCTTTCAGCTTCTTCCCTTGTGATGACTGCATCCGTTACGCCTCTTCCACACTTTCTAGGAGTGCACCCTGGAACACAAAGAGGAAGAGAAAGAAGAGATCATCTTTCAAACGAGGTTCAACACAAGTCTCTTAATATTGTCCTACTCCCCTTTCAGATTCACAATGTTCTGAAGGGATATTGGCAATCTCAGAATATTTTAGATCGCTTAAACTACAGGAAAGTTACATCTCATTTTGGTGTGTTTTGCGCCGCCATCATCCAAGAGAAGACAAGCCAGCCAGTGCCACTGTTGCTTCCCCACAGAATAAAGTCCCCGGGACTCATCTAAGCTACATCACTTTCCCTGCCATGGCTGGTTGGTGTAATCCAAGGGAATTACACCAACTAAGCTGACAAGTTATTTCCTGCTATGTCCATCATGCAATTCAACAGAATGGAGATGATCTACAAGGAATGAATCTCAACACCCAAAGCAGCACAGCCACCAGAGATGTGGCTGTCACGCACGACCCAAAGCCTCCAGTGCTTAGGATCAGCAAAATGCACAGCAATACTGTGCCTTTAAAAACAAACTGCTTTTCCCGTTGATCTGAAAGTAATTCTTAGAAACCTTAAGTTTGTTACAAACTTTGGGATTATAATTGAGTTACTGATGTTCCTTTGCACATCTACGACTTCAAGCTGGAGAAGATGGCCTTTGTTTAGTAAGGTGGTATCAGAGGCATCTGGTATCTCAATGGACATGCAGCAAGACACATAGATGCTGTGATTTTTTTCCTTTCTTCCCAAGTGCAGTAGTGAAAACAAAAGTTCCTGTTTACACAACTGGACTCTGAAAGGAGGATGATCTTAAAATTATTTCATCTTATATGCTCTATTCTAACTTTTGCACAGGCAGGGCAAGGACTGGAAAGCTCAGCAGTGCCACATGGATCCTTCCATCTCAGGCTGACAGTTCCAAAATCAGCCAAAATCAAGATCTCTAGCAGTTCCAAAATCAAGATCTCTAGCAACTAAACCCACTTAATATCACATGTCCATATGCAAAATGTTTTCTATTACAATCCAGTTAAGTCTTCAACTCGCACAAAGGTCCAGTACAATACACAACATAGAAAGGGTTCTGTCCCAAAAGCAAACAGTCTCCAGAAGACAAAGAAACTCAATTGTCCTGGAGAAAAGTGAGATGGAGAAGACAAGACATACTTAGGTGCAAACTGCAGTGGACTAACACCAGAGCACCACCATGCTAATAACAGAAAAGAGAGAATGCCCTTCAGACAGGAGTGAGATCACAAAAGAAAAACTGAAAAGAAATTGGCTAGAACACAAACAGTTCAAACCATGAACAAGATGCTACTAATAACAAGGGTTCCAGAACAGGTATAGGATCCTTACATAGCATCTATACATGTATTCATGTATCAATACATGTTCATGTATCAACAGAAAGAACTTAATTTAACTTGTATTTTGGTGTTCAACCCTAAATCATGTAGTTATTAACCAAGATTCCTGTAGTCAAGCACTAAGAACCATTGTATTTGTCCACTGGAAGACACTGGGAAAAGCAATGGTAATGTAAAAAAGCAGTGATTTTGAATGTTCCAACTATACTGCCAGGAGAATAAAAGCACCATATTTCAGATTCTCACACACCCACCCACCCACCCCCACCCCCCAAACACACGAGTCCAAAGGAAGCAAATAACATTCTGTATGGGGTGTCTATACAAATATACCTTGAAGGGCAGCTATTTATAGGAGACTTTGCACAAAAGTGTATGTCCAAGCTGTGTGCTTCAAGACATGATAAAAAAAGTCTCTTAAAATTCATTGCTAAGAAATCTAACATTAGATTTTAAAAGCTCATGGAAAAAAGCAAGCAGTAAGAGTTCCAGGTGAAGAATATATGAAAGTTCTTATAAAAATCAGAAGTCTGGTCCACAGCCTTCCAGTAAGGAGATCAATTCTGAGCCACCAGAGATCTTGTGATGTCACACTTAGCACTTCACTGGGGAAGATCCATATATAGATGTAAAGCCACAGAAAAGTTGGGATGAGTGTATTTTCTGACATCTCCCAATATACTCACTGTTGCTGAACTGAGCTCCTCTTCAAGGATAGTTTGCTCATCAGAACACAAAACTGGGGGAAAAAAAACTCCTGGAAAGAAATCAATCAATTCACCCATGCAAGTCAAAAACCATCAGTCTGGGCTGATCAAAAGCAACTAACAATGACAATGACCACAGACTGACAGAAAGAGAAATTTTGCTACAGCACTAGTGCTTTGTAGGAATTTCCACTCCATCTTACTGGATAATACAGCCTTCCGATTACACCAGCGAAGAGAGAGAAGCAATGAGAAAGAGATGAGTGGGGGAATAGGCTGAGTACTGACAACAACATACCAAATTATACACACTGTTTACTTGCTTGGGAAAAGAGAAATCCCTTGTTTGACATATGTTTAAATTGAAGTCAAAGGCACCCACACCAAGCAGAATGTTTAAACACAGATCGAGGTCAGGAAACCAACTGGATTACAACCCAGATAATTCATTGCGTTCTCTGACTACCCAGCAACAATTCACTGAAGTTGGCTCAAGATTCAGATTCCAGGGAGCGTGCGCTGTTATTTGAAGATGACCTAGGAAACTAGCAGTCTAAAGTAACACTGGAGATTACATTCTTCAGCATTCATTTACCAGTGCCAGCAGAGAACCCAGCAGTGTGACAAGAATGACCCAGAACCACTGCTCCCGCAGCTCGCTTTTCTCCTCTTGACTCTGGGAGCTAAAGAAATTAAAATATACCATTCATCAGAAACCATAGTGCTTTGATAGAAAAAAAAAAAAAGCACCATAAAAACTACAAATTCTGGCAGCAACCCACAGGTGCTTTGCACATTAACCACCACTTTGCAATACAGTACTACCCCTAAGGTACAGAATTCAAACCAACCAGGGCTTTACAGGCAGAAAGTTGTCCTAATTTACAAATTTAGAAGAGTGAAGAGAGAGGGAGCTTCTGTGCCGTGTTTCAGGCACACTGTAAATATCCCCTCCGCAACCAGAAAAAGCTAGGCACGGGTTTTTTGTGCAAATACTTGCATTTTTCAATCTCAATTCCAGGAACCAACAATTTGCAAGTTAAGCACTGCAGATCTAGCAATAAAAATGCAAGCATTGGAAATGCTGTGTTCCTTTGGAGCCTATGACCCAGCAGTTCTGAAAAGCAACAAGTAGTAGCCAGCAAACACTGCAAACGTACCCATTTTATGTTGCTGTGCCTTAAAGGCTCCATCATGCATTCAGCAGCAGCAGATTAAAACCAGTTATTCACTTTTGAATGCCAGGCTGAAGAGCATCTCAGAAGCCAACTGACAGGGATGAGACATCTCTGCCTCCAGGCTAGCAAATACTCACCCAAAGAGTGAGACAGATGGCTGAGGCAATAACAGCTTCCAGCAACCAACTTTAAACTCAGACGCATATAAAAAAGAAACCAACAGCCAAAGAGGAACCAATTTGGGTTCCCAGAACTGAAAAAAGCATACCAAACCTTTTGTTAGTAACCATAAGACTCACTCAAAGATTTGCTGCTGAACCGTAATCATTCACAGATTACATAACATATACTCCACACTGTACCCAATGTTCCCTTGGGTGTAAAGATGTCAACAATGTTATAAAGCACAAGTTTGGATACTGGCAGTACCCTTTTTTTTTTATAGTCCTGTTAAAAAAAAATAGGATTAAAAAGACTGAGGCAACAGGCTGATAGAAAAAAAATGAGGTTTTAAGAAGTTTAGAGAAAGCTGAACACAGAAAAACAAGGAAGCTCTCTTGGCTAATAGAGACAAGAGGGTAAATGAGTTTCCTTCTGCCATTGAAAAGGTCTCTTTAATGCTTGAAAGGCAAAAATTGTTTTAGAGATGAGGGAAACCAGATGTTCAAGGAGAGAAGAGGTGGGAAAGTATAAATTCAAAGGAGAATTTCAATACAATAGGACAAACCTGTCTAAATAGTTTTTGCGTACAAGATTCTGGATAAAGGACACTAGCAAAGACTTCTGATTTCAGAAGAGATTTGTGCTATTTCCAGGCGCGCACAACAGGACAGATCTTAACCTTTTGGAAAGGTTGGTACTGCGGGGTCCAGATTTGGCAAAACTTCAGTGTTGCCTCTGACAATTGTTATGTGTCGAGGGTCTCTCACAAAGAACTGGCAAAGACAGCACTGGAAGCAGGAGGGGTTCTGAAGGCAACAGCAGAAGCTTTTCCAAACTGAAAAGAAAAACGAGAAAAAGATAGTCCACTGTAAAGCCAGGCAGGTACCATCAGTAAGGCGCAAACACTGGATGAATGCTAAGGAAAAATCAGAATAGTCTGTTTGAAAACAATTTTAGCCTTAAGAAATGTGTCATCTTTGCCAAAGAGACCACTGTACACAGGGGCACTGAAGTGTTAAAAGTGTACTTGGAAAATCTGCACTCAAAAGAAATTCAGTTCAGTATTACAAAGTGCCCAGTAGCTTCCACAAATTTGTGCCTAGTAGACAAAAAAACATTCATTTATCTAAAAATGCACTTGGCTTTGGATCCAAGAGCTGTATTTTTTCAATCAAGGTAAAGGAGGAGCATACCAAAACATGCAGAAACACTATGGCCCCTGCTCCTGTTCAGTACACAGACGGTACCACAGGGGTCCAAGTACCTAAAAAATGCAGCTTTGTCTTCTACTTAAAGCGGCACTTGGCCAAGAACCATACGCTGCCCAGACCAGGACAATTCATGTGAGAACAGCACCCCATCATGATGCTCCCCTAACACAATCCATCTCAAAGCAGGACAAGAAGAGGCAAAGATTTAGTGGATGCCACCCCCACAATCCCACCAGCAGTCTAGGTGCTCGACCTTTTGCTCCACTCCTCACAGACCTTTCTGCTTTCCACATCCACTGAGCTAATCTCTGGAAAAGCATCCTAAAGCTGTCTCCTAGGCAGTGACCACGGATGCTTTGTACACTGATACAATATGTCAACACACGTAAGAGACTATGCAGGAGTTTCGTCAGACACACTAGTAGCCACAGTAGTTATAATTAGTTAACCATGACTCAAGACAGCAGAAATAGTCAAGATCTGGCCACAGGGTTCAGAATGCAGATGAGACTGTGCTCACAGAACACCCTATCTTCTGCAAATATAATAAGGTAAGTGCTTGGCTTCTGAAAAATAACACATTTTATTTCTCTATGAAGCACGTTTACTGGCAAGCAGCGCTATGGAAATAAGACCACTGCTCCGCGACATCCTATCATTTGAAGCTCAGTTGCACTAGCTCAGCTTGAAGCAGGGAGAGGTGCATAAACAAAAAGCTCATCTTAGCTGTGGAAACTTTACAGCTGAGCATCAGACACCAAGTGATGATAGGAATGTGCCTCCTTCTGACACAGCGCCAGCAGCTGTGGGTGTCAAGCCAGAGTAAAAACAGAGAATGAAGAGCTATTGAGTGATAGAAAGCCATTTCAGACAAAGTGAGTAAAGCTCCGGAGCCGAATCCAGTTTGGCAGAGAACCATAGTCCGCATTTACTGCCTCGCTAAGCTATCAGTAACACACACGTGGAGCGAGGAGCTCAGCTTGGACGGGACAGCAAGGCTCAGCAGCTCACCACCACCCTCTTGTGGGCACCGAGCAGGAGACAAGAGTTAAAAAACAAGAGCGAAGTTCATTATCACAGCACGGTTTCAATTAACCACTTCACAAAACAGATGTTCACACATTTCTAATACCACTGATCTCTTTCTGAAAGCGTAGCACGGGGAAACACATGTAAAAACATCTGCTAAAACCCAAAATCAATCACATAAGTTAAGAAAACAGCAGCAAGCAAACATCTAAACAGAACAGAGGAATACACACCCACAGATGAGGACTCCCCTCTGTTCCTCCTGGGTTGATGCCAGCCAGGTCAATCATTCTCATACAATGACAAGAGAGGTCACACTTCACCCTGCAGTTGGCATTTGCAGAGTTTGCTCCCCAGGACATCACAAGAACAGAGAACACATTCACTCCTCTTCCCAGGCAGAGATATCCTTGAAGTTCCTGCCTTCCTTATGATGGAAGGAATAACTGATGGGCTTGCCAAGACCACAAGTCCACAGCTCAGAAAATTCCTCTCGCGAATCAGGGAAGGGAAAAATAAGGTTTTGTTGGTTTCAGGGGTTTCTTTAGATAAAGAAAAACCCTAGCAGCAGAATGCAGTTTTAGCCTTAGTACAGTCATAACTACCGTCTGTGGCAACACTGGCTGCCCGGTTTTCTCTGGCTTTGGCACTACTCAAATAAAGCCAGAAGCAGCTTCTCCTTGTAGTAACTATGAAAAGTTAAAACAGAACATGTGTTTTCATGTGCTCAGTCAAAAAGTCTCCCTACTGAGGAAGTTTTCTTGCTGGTAGCTTCCAGACAGCAGTTTTCTTGGCCTCAATAACATTTGGGATGCATCCTCCAAAAAAGATGCTCCAGTAGCAGCACTGAGGAAAAACTATCTGACCACAGACAACACAAACTTCTGGTTTATGTTAGAAGCCTTTCGACCAACAGCACCAGGACCAGCCACCTGAAGAAGACAGGGGAAATTACCTCCACATCTTTGGGGCACCACATCCAGGCTGCAGTATGATGAGCACTTTCTACCAGGATTGGCACTGGAAGAAAGTTAGAAATCGTAAAGTTCTAGAACAGCCGAAGTTGTAAGGGACCTCAGAAGATCACCTGGTTTAGCCTCTCATGGTAAAGGGTGCCTGGATGAGGTTATCTAGCACCATGTTCAATCACATCTTGAAAACCTCCAGTCATAGGGACTCTACTACATCCCCAGGTAGGTTGTTCCAGTGATCGACTGTTCTTTCTTATATCAAGATGAAACTTTGCCCAGTGCAACTTGTACCCATTGCCCCTTGTCTTCTCCATGTGGCTCCTTGTGAAGGGAAAGCCTCCATCCTCTTTGCAGCTGCCCTTTAAGTACCGGAATACTGTGGTGTGGTCCCCCCGAGCGTTCTTTTCTCTAGGAGAAAGAGACTCAACTCCTCCAGCCTTTCTTCTCAGGGCAGGTTCTCCAGCCCTTTGACCATCTTTGCTCTCCCTCAGCTCCAAGCAGCTTCTTACAGCCTCCATACTGCCTCCAGCTTTGTGTCAGCAAGTGTTTTGTCAGCCACATAATAAATGAGGTAGGACAACCAATTAGCTAAAAACTAACTCAAATATTTTTTTTTAGATGGCATAGCTTATCAGCCAACACACAGCTAGACATACAGGCAGGCTGACACAGAGCAGGCACAGCGCTGCTTTCTGGCAGCAGTACCAACTTTAAATACTCATCAAGATACACTTTGCAAATCTGAAAGAGAACATCACCATAGTTCCTCCACACAAACCGCAAGTTAAACTCTCACTGCTCTTCATGAGAAAAAATGAAAGTCTTCCATTTCTCTAGAACATCCATCATCAACACTCCAAAGAAATACGTGCCTGGGGAAGCAATCACCAATTTGACAGAAAACAGGCTCAGCTGAAAGACATAAAGACAGAGAAGCGCGTTGTAGGCTGCATCAAAAGCTGCCAGCACATGCACACATCTCAAAACAAGCGCATCAGAAGCTGACATTTATGCAATTACATGCTAGTAGCATAGACAATATCCTAAATTAGTTCCATTCCACGCCCTGTATGGTATTTACCAGTAACAAACTCACCCACAAGCGTATGACAGGAAACAACAAAGTATGAAAAGACATTAGAAACAGATTTAGCAAAAGGTTTATTTCATATAGCCTGAGCAAAGCAGTTTCAGAAGGGAATTATCTAGGAATGACAGAAAAACATCTCAGCTGCAACAACTCCAGGGCTGGCCCAAGAGGCATGAACATTTAGGGCCTTAACCCATACACCCAGGTGTTTGCTAAAAACGCAGGAGTTTTGCAGTACAAATGTGGTTTAGCAGATTCAGCAGTCCCCTGAAGGCTGCTTCATCCCCCTTCAGACAACCCTGTCCAAATACCTTCAAATCTTCTGTGGCTGTCGTAGTCCTCGGAGCAGGGGACCTCAACGAACTTGTCCTGCAGGCTCTCCCTGCGATGAGCCAGCACCTCCGTGACCCCCTCCTCGGCGCTCAGGGAGCCCCAGAGCAGGAGACCACCGACGGCAGCAGAGGAGAGGAGGAACGCTGCCTTCAGCCACCTCCAGCGTGACTCTTGCTGGCTTCTGCCCTTCTTGGCACTAGGGAGGGAGCACAGCCACAGCCACAGCCCCTCGTCAGCCACCGACCTACACCGCTCCCGCGCCGCTCCGGCCTGCGCCCCGCCCGACTCCGGGGAGACCAGTCACGGCCCAGGGCCGGCGCCCCGACCGACCCCTCGTTTTGAGTCTACACGTACATATTTATAAACACACGCCATTTTTACCCCCCTTCCACACCCGGGGGTTACAGGCCGCC
>NW_009646633.1:1036492-1058549 GCF_000708025.1 Charadrius vociferus
CAGGGAGGTGAGCAGCGGGCGGGTGGCATCGCGCCTTCGAGGCCTGGGAGCGCTGGGTGGGGCGGGGGGGTGGCTTTGTTGGGAAATCTCCATCGTAATGGCCGGTGCTGCCGTTATCCAGCTCCCCACGGTCCGGGCAGAGGGGTGACGCTGCGCTGAGCGCCCTGTTTCCCTCACCTCATGAGGGGCTTCGTTGTTGCCGAGCCCCCACGGCACCCCGGAGCAGCAGCCGTGCCCCTCCTGCCTGTACCACCCCCGTACAGCCCCCAGCGAGAGGCCTCGAGCGGTCGGTCCCCTGTGCTCACGCACAGCCAAAACCCAGGTTTTAGCAGGACAACTGTTAGCAGAGCCCTGGTGACAAGAAGACACCGCTGCCCCCTTCATTTTGCAGCTGTTCCCTGAGGTCTCCTTTTTCTTGCAGTTTGTGCTGAAGCACAAAGAGTTTGCTCATCTCCGGGAGGTGAAGATGTTTCCCAACGCCCTCAATCCACACAAGGAGGAGTCGCGGGCACTGGTCAAAGCCATGATTGACCAAGTCATGGCACTGCACGGAGACATAAAATGGTTTCACATCGGATGTGATGAGGTGGGACTCCTCTTGAGCCAGGAATTTTTTTTTCTTTTGAGGAATGGTGATAAGGGCTGAGGCTTCTGCATTTCACTGGTGCCCAGGCCACATTTGGGTAGGATTTGGGGGACAGAAAACACCAACTCAAACCAGTGTAGAAAAGTCTTTTTGAGTATAAATTATTCCAGTAGCACAGGATGTCATTTCTATTGATCTGAGTGTAGTATCAAAAGTATTGAATGCAGTTTCTTAAAGCTAACTCCGCATGTGGTTTTAGGTCAAATGAGTGTTTGAAGTGGGATATCAGTTGGAGGTATTCATTAAGAATCATGTGAGTTTGGATGTAAGATGTTGTTGTTCTGGCCAGTTTATTCAAAGTAAGCCCTTTTGTGGTGGGAAGTGGTGGGGTTTTTTCTCTTGGTAGTTTGTCTCCTTGAGAAGAAGAACCTTGAGTTTCTTAAACCCATCCCTATGGCACGCAGATCCCCAAAATTCTTTGTGATCACCTTAACTGTACTGATACCAGCTTAGCATTTTGTATCATGTTGTGTGGGAACTAATGGCAAGGTTTTATAAAGCTATTTTTGTATTTATATACTCTCCATGTAGAATAAATGTGGTTTAGATAAAACCTGCTCTAAAACAGCAAAGAGTTTTAAATGCATATCCAGCTTAACAGGCCTAAATCTACTCTGCGTGGGGCCAAGTACGCTGGGGCCACTCTTGGACGTGCTCCCAAGTTACTTCTAGATTCACGTACAGATGATCTCCTTCCCCAAGATGGAAACTTCATTTTATGTAATTCAGGACCTTATGGATTGCTAGATTTGCACTGAGTAAATCTGGTGAGAGCTATTTCCAAGGACAAACATTCCAAAGACAAATACAGCGTGCATTAATTATTCTTTAAATATTTCAGTTTCTATAGGAAAATTCCTTTACATGAGGCATTTATGCACGGCCACAGTCTCCTACAGACTGGTAGAAATGCTTGCAGTGTCTTCAGCACCAAGAGGTGGTTTTAAATATGTCCACGCAGTGTGTCACAGCTGTGCAATAGGTTCTGAATATCATATGATTTCATGACGCTGTGTCAAACTCATTCTCCTTATTCCGATTCAAGAAATCAGGATTATTTGCTTGTTATTTCAGGTTTACTACCTTGGCGAAGGAGAGGAGTCAAAGCAGTGGTTGCAGCAGCCAGGCAACACTCCAGAGAAGCTGTGCTTATCCCACATAAAAGCAGTTGCAAGTTGTGTGGCCTCATCTTACCCCACTGTGACGCCCATCGTGTGGGATGATATGCTCAGAGGGATAAGTGAGGAAACACTGGCAGGTGTGTGACCGGTGATGGGGTGAGTCATATTTTGTAGTGTACAAAAAAGTTTACATGACCAATTAAAACAGATTTGTTGGCAGCTGAAAATAATGAAAACAACAAATCTGAGAATATGATATGAGACATGATCCATTAGACTAGACAGTAGAGACATTTAGTCCTTGGCTCTGTCACAGACTTTGTGTATGACTGTGGGCAAGTCTCGGCACGTACACTTTAGTTTTCCATCTGGTAATACACAATGACAAACAAAACAGTCATCATGCAGTGGTTGCCATCAATTCTACTTTCTTTACACATTAAAAAAAAACCCAACTATTAGCATTTGTGGTCTCAGTCTAAATTTCTATGCCTCTCACCACCTTCTAATGTTAGTTGTTGCTCTGTGCAGCGTCTGGTTCCAGTGGTGCAGACTCCCACAGAGAAGCTGTGACCCTGTGAGCATCGTTGACAGTATATGTGATCGTAGTGCACATCATGAGGAACTCTGATACCGAGTTGCGGGGTAGCTCCAAGGCCTTGACGTGACAAGTCTCGTTTGTTGAAAAATATGAAACCACTGCTAAAATTTGAGTAGTCCTGGCATAGACGGAGTTCCAGCATTTTCAGAACCACGTTGCATGTCTGCTCTAAACAGATTTAGACAATACCATGAAGAGCTGTGTAGCTCTTCCAGCTCCTCCAGCAGCGACTGCCCTATTCATGGCTTTAATAGTGGGAAATCATTTAAAAAAAAAGCAAATGGGACCCGTGCATTTTCCACAAGAGCAGCACAGCATCTAGCTAAGTGCACTCTACTGCCCCAGGCAATAACAGACTAAACAAATTAAAATGGGATGCTGTTAAAATACTGAGTTTCTGTACAACTTACTGCAGTTTCTTTAGGGGTCAGTTTCTCATGTTTAAAACTAGCCAGGGAGTTGATTATAAAAGGATTTAAAGCTAAACCTGTATCTTCATTTGTACTTTAAAAGTCTTGAAAAGCTAAGTTCTATGCAAACACAGCTCAGACAATCTCTAACTTAAAGGGCAAATATTTCCTTTGATTTTAGCTGAAATTTTGTGTGTACGGTTTCCAACTCCACCAGTTCAACCCAGGAGGTATACCGATAGTTTTAGGGGACTAAGAATGAGGTGGGCTTGGGATGGATGGGTTCTCCGATGAAGCATCACTGCTGATCCATATTAGTGGTTTCAAGATGTCCAAGGACTTAGTGGCCACTGGCATGTGAACCCGCGGGTTCGAAGCCCTGGCCAGGCTGAAAATGCCCAGTGGCACTTTGACTGTAAATGAAGAATTGTAGAGACAAGCCATAGTTCTAGTCATGTGCTACTGCACCAATAATATGTACTTAATTGTCACTTTTAAGTGTCTGCTTTCCATTACTTAGAAGAACTCTGTTCTTTTCAGAGTCTGGGGTCCCACAGCTTGTGCAGCCAATGATCTGGGACTATGCAGCAGACCTTGACGTGGAGGGCAAAGGTTTGTACTTCTCTGCTGAGCTGCTTACAAGAAGCAAAGAGCTGTTACCTGTTAAGCAAAATAGCCAAACCAAAATAGTATGATTAAAACATAACTTAGTTGGACACCAAAAAAATGTATTCTTGTTAAATTGCTTTTTATTGCTTTAGTAGCATAAACATAGTCCTTGTTTGATTGCACATAATAGTTGCTATTATTTATTTTATTTTTCTATTTACGCTTCCCCTATGAAGGACTAGTATTGTCTGCTGCTTAATTCTGTTCAAGTGGGCTATGGAATCACCGATGGGAGATTGAGAGGTTTTTCACAAGCACTGTCACATTAACTCTCCTTGTAGTAAAACCGGTGGGAGCAGATAGCTCCATTTTGAACAGCTCTGCGAAAGAAGCTTCAAGGCTTCAGGCATCTATAGAATTCAAAGGAAAAACTCCGAAGGGCTCCAGTCGGGCATCTAACATGCATACCAGTATTTCTTTGTTGAAAGAAGAATCGGTTGTCGGATGCTGTGCATGCTCGTTACATGCCCATGGCTTGTAGCATTGAAACAATTTAGCAGTTCAAGGGAATGGAATATCGTAACTGGGCACGTGAAAATAGGAGGGCAGCAGTGAAACGGGTTGCTCAGAGAGCGCATCAAATCTCCCGTCCTTGCTGATGCTCAACACCTGACGGGACGAGCTCAGCAGCCTGTGGTAACTGGACCTGGGTTCCTGTCGATTGGAGTGTTACAGTCAAAGCTGCAAACGGAGAAGAACATGTCTTGTAAGTGTTCTTCCGTGTCTTATTGCAGTGCATCTCATAGAGAAGTATCGTAGATGTGGCTTCTCCAAGGTGTGGTTTGCCAGTGCTTTTAAAGGAGCTACAGGAGTGAATCAGTCTCTAACGCTCATCGGACACCACTTAAAAAACCATCTTCAGTGGCTGAAAGTGGCAAGCAATAGCCCCGCTGATGTCCTTGAAGGTATCGCCCTGACTGGCTGGCAAAGGTAAGGAACATCTTTTTAAATGGTTCCGCAGATTATACGGAAGAAAACTTCCACCCAAAAACTCCCTAAGAGGTACAAGGAGGCCAGGGATTTGGAAGGGAACTTTGCAGCCCTGCAGTCCTTCCTGCTGGTCGCTGCTGGGCCTCACCCACAGAGTTCGGGTCAACTGCTGTGGCACTAATCAGGAGGAACAATTGTTTTGGCAGATGCCAACAGTAGCAGGTTGGGTTTGAAGACTTGAATGTGCTTTGTGCCACCTTGAACTGCTTATAGACAGCCTGGGTAACGGATGGCCTATGTCTGCACGTCTAATGTGAATTCAAATAGAAGAACTTGTTAATGTAATGAAGGAGTGAAAGGGTTTTATGCAGCAGTCAGGAGGTGTAAGGGAATACCAGAGAGCTGGATTCCAATTTCTGACCCTAATTTGGTTTGGGAAAGTAATTTGGTTTGTATCTGTTCTTACTAGTAAAACAGGAATACCCAGCGTTTCACAGATAGAAGGTCCCTTCTCTGAGACAGAAACTGATACTTCTAAAGCTCTTTGAATTTTAGTGATTGAAATATTAAAACTTCCCACTTGCTTAATATGTTCTAACAGTAAAATGTCTAATGAATGTTTTCTTATCTAGGTATGATCACTTCTCTGTTTTGTGTGAGCTTCTCCCTGTGGCAATTCCGTCACTGGCTGTGTGTCTGCAGGCGCTGGAGAATGGTACGGTGACAACTTTATTCTCTCAGCTAATGCCTAGCACAAGAGTGAAGTCACCTTGCCCTGAGGTTGGCACAGGCTTACTATATTTTGAGGTGGTTTGAATATTTGATTGTGGTCTGAATTATGAGCAATAAATTATACATCTTGCATGTTGGCAGTACAGGATTTGGATTAATCTAATTTACATGTAAATGATTAATTTTAACTAATCAATTTTTCTTAGAACTCAGCTAGGTAGTACACTGTCTGGTAAAATACTTACTGTAGTTTCTGTTTTCTTTACAGGCAGTTGCCAATAGAATTTTTACTTTTGTTTTTCTGCATTTCTTATTTTCAAAATAAAAAGCCCACAACCTACTTGTTCCTAACTAAGGCACTAAAAATGGAAATGGAAAGCTCATCGCTAGGAAGTGCTTTACCTGGCACAGGGCAGTTGTGTGAAAGCCAGTGTACTCCTCCTATTCCAAGTTTTTTTCTTTGCTCTATTTCCATTTTACCTTTAAAAAATCTTCATCCAAGGAGAACTACTAAGCCAATGCTGAGTACTCCAGAAAAAAAACACTTTTCTGAACATTGTAGTTATTTAGGGTCCTTTTACTTATTTCCACTGTCTTCTGCCAGGTGGCTATTCTGAAAAGACTAAAGAAAATGTGGAAAAGCTCCTGGGAATGCCCAACCTCGAAACTGAAACTTTCATGAGGTAAAATTCCAGTGGTGGGATTCAGATGCTTCTGATTGCATGGTAAGTTCAGAAACTAACCGGATTCTCTTTGGACAGCACAAGTGTGGGGACCTTTCCTGGGAGCAATATCCTTACGCTTGTGACGCAAATTAGTTTCTACCTCAAGTCATCAGTGGATGAACTTCTTGAAAGGAACAGGTGAGGCGGCGTACATTGATCTGGGGCTGTCTGCAGGGGTGTGGGGGCTGTATCGTCTCCAAATGGGGCATTCATTCAATAATTCTGGCGAGGTCATTAGTCACTCGCACATCAAGCTCTGCATTTCAGGCATTGCATCCCTATAGATTGACACCTCAGCAGAATGGAATATGTAGATGCAAATTTATACTATTTCAGCAGATTTCCTAAACACTATGTGCTACCTTATTTCAAGAATCAACTTTTTTCCTCAATTAAATCTTGCTGTTATTTAGTTAAGATGAAACTTTTTAATGGTGTGGTTACAAAAAAAAGAGCTTGAAATTAAACTTTAATTGCAACAGATGATCAGTTACTCTCATCCACTAGGAACATTTTTTTACAAGCTAGTTCCAAAAATACGTAGACTTAAATTTACTTACTCCTTAAGCATTAGCTCTGTTTGTGCAGAAGTTCAGCTAAAGCCCTATCACCGCCCTGTCAGCCTACAAACACGTCACAGCTGTTTCACCAACTGCTCTCACTAACATCCGTTTTCAGGTACGTCACAGGCTGGTTCAGCCCCTACCACAGAAAAAGGAAGATTATTCATCCTATAATACTGCATCACTTTCAGCCAGATGCAGTAAGGTAACACCACTTATTTTGCATTATAGGGGAAAGAAAGTCGGTCATATTTTGGACACTCGAGTAGATACAGTTTTGAGTCCTTGCCTCTTTCTATAATTGTTTCAGAAGTATCAGTGGAAATCAAACAATATGAACTATTTATAATACGGGTTTAAACAGAAGAACATGTTTATCTTAGTCTGCCTCCTATTGAACAAATTCTTTGAATAGAAGGACAAAATTGGTCTCTGAAAAGCTGTCCCTTCTCCACGGAGCCGCTGCCTCTTACAGCAGGTGTTGGCCTCAGCGTAGGAGCTCACCGTGCGCCCGGTCCCAGGCTGGGCTTGGAATAAAACCAGTCCCCTTTCCCCGGCACTCTCTGTGCTTTTCAGATTCATGCCGATCCATGCTAAATAGCTAATTTACGCCTTCTTGTGCTGTGATAAGGTGAATATCCAACTGCATCCACTCTTCCTGATTAAAAACCAGAATTAAAGTCTCACAGTGGGTTTCATTTACGCTTAAAATGTGTATAGTGGCTTTTTGAGCTCACATTTCGATACTTTAAAAGTCATTGCATAGGAAAAGTGCCGAGATTAATGGTACTTAAACACAAGCAGCATCAACCTTTTGCCATCTGCACAAAATCAAGTCCTTTGAGCTTTTGTAATAGACGCTGCTTTTCCTGTAAAGTCATTTTAAGGACTGTACTCCCTTGAAAAGGCCCTGTAAGACGATCACAGAACTCACCCTTGAGACAAAGCTCAGCTGCAAATTTGATTGTTTCTTCCTTCTGATTTCTGCTTAGTCTTCTCTCCAAGTGGCATGCCGTGGTGCAGGACCTCCAAGCAGCCATGGAGCAAGTTTTCCACAAGTGTACTGTAGAGGAGTGGATGGAGGAGAACGTCCAGCCCAGCCTCCAGAAGCTGCAGCAAGTGGTGGATGATTTGGATGAAGCAATAAAAGCACAAAATTAGGGGTATTTCAGTTAGCGTGTCTTATTCCATGGGAAAACACGGCTACTGGAAATCTGCAACTAGTCACGTAGCTAGAGTTTGTCATCTTGAGAGCTGAATCAAGAACTGTGATTAAACAAAAGTGACCTGGAGGCATAAAGGAATTTATTAGTGTAATAGGCTTCAACTCTGATTTAATTTTCCTGTCTTAACACATTGCTGAGCCTTAAGTCACCTGCCCTGTAAGTCAGATTTGCTCCCCATGCATAATAGAATGCAGTAGTGAGTCACAACTCAGCTGTATTACAAGACAGGAGAAAATGCCAGTTTCTTCCAAATTCAGTATTTGCAGCAATAGACTTTCTTACATTACAACGATCTGGAAAAGTTCTACTCTGGTTAGTAGCCAACATGTCCTCCCTTTGCAATTTCCATAAAAAGGTAGATTTAGGGTACGTTAAACATGCTTTGCTTAAACATGTTCTGTACTGGGGCTCCTTCCTCTTTCGGGTATGTTCAGAGATGTGTCCTACCATTCCATCATGGCAAGTCCTTCTGCAGCATGTAGCAGCTGATTTGATCAATTTTGGTTTGAACTTTTTCAGTCTTAGTAATACATAAAACCATTGGTCCAAAATGGAGTTTTGCTTAGCTTCACAGCAGGAAATTAACATCCGGCTTTTTGCAGAAGCCTGAGCAAAGACCTGCTGCCTGGGCGCTCACTGGGGTACTGCAGGTGCATGAAAGAGGACAGGGACTGTGCCAGAACAGAGCAAGAGAGCTCCAGAAAAGGGGCTTCTTACCCATAGTGAAGGTGAGACACAGACTTGGAGGGAAAACCACCTTAACACATTGGGCTGCTTGACTTTTTACCAAAGCAGCATCTAAGCTAAGCCTAGTTTCATCCCCACAGAAAAGCACCGTCCCGGTCACTTCACAGCATTACTGCACTATGTAAACCCTGACTGAGGCTGCAGGTTCATCCATATTTGAAGCACGACTAAAATCTGCTGAATACGAGGGAAAAATGCTGGTTTATTCTGCTTTAATGTTGAACTTTTACTAATGTGTAGCAATATGTTTTGTGGACTTAACTGGACCATTAAGATAATCATCACAATGGAAAATAATTCAAAAGGCTGGTAGTTAAGTAAACTATTTTGCCATGAATATTAAAAATACTCCTTCCTTGTTTGCTTCATTTATTTCTTTCTTGAAAGCCTTATTTTGGAAGCACAGGTATTGAAATTTTCTTGGAACAATCTAATAAAGAGCACAGCTCTAGATACAGAAAGTACAAGTAGTACAGCATAAGATAAATCTTCAGCTTATTTAATGAGAGCTACAGGAGTTTGGTCCACATGCACATTTTTATCCAAAAAGAATCAATTGCTGTGGGTACTTTAATTACAAAAGTCTCATACCTTGAACTAAACAAGATCTTAATTTATTTTGCTTTAATAAATCCTTTGATACTCAAATTGTTTGTGGAAACATTTTTTGTTTGGTTGGGGTTTTTTGCATGTGGCATGTTGGTTTGGTTTAGAGGGGGGGAAATGCAAATATATTCACCAGTGGAGAGTTGGATATATCCGCTTCACGAAATGGGAAGCTGAGCTGCTGTAAAAGAGCAAAAGCAGAGTCAGTAATGAGCGAGGTATTTGGGCTTCCTCTACTCTGTCCCATCCCATCTTGTCCCCCCCAACTCCTTCAATACATCCGTGCCAAGGAGTAATTTAGACAGCCATTCATATTTTAACAATTTTAATTAAAAACAATATAAAAGACTACAGTAACACAAAACAAGTTATCAAAGTTGATTTTATCAACGGGCATTTTTTAAAAAAAAAAACTATACAAGCCCTTGCTGAAATTCTACTGGCAATTTTAAAGTAGGAAAGCAATTTCTAAACATGTTCCAGAAGTACTTTTGCCTCTCAGTAACTCACTACAGTGTCAGAACTACCACTCTTTACTGTGTAAGCCAGCTTCGGGTTTGGTATCTGTGTAACTTCATAAATACAGCACAACAGTCAGATCTCAGCTATAAATACTTCAATTTTCTTTGATACATGTACAATTGATTCTAGTCACTGGAATATCTCATTTTGTGAAGTATAAGAATATTAGATTATAGCTTAGATAATGCAACTTTCTCCCTCTGTCCAACATGCAGCCCCGCTTTGTTCAGTGCAACAGCCAAGGCCGTCATCCCACCCAACCCCATACACGCAGGTACCTTCAACCGCGCTACTCGGGTTTAAGCTGAAGCAGCTGACAAATGGCACTTACACAGTTAAAGGACCTAATAAAAAGTGTTGGCTATATGGAGCAGGGGGTTACATCTAACTTAAGATCTTTTATGCAGGTTTGTAAATCATTTGTAAGTCAAACTACAGCTGCTTCATCTCAAATTACTAGACAGGCCGAGATGCAAAAACCTTAACAAATACACCTGTAACACTCTTGTAGGAGTGTCTAATTTCCTAACCAAAACTGGTCTGTCACATCATTCCTTTTAGTACAAGCTAACTTTACATCAGGCGCACATAAGGCTTTTTTTCTGGGCCTTTCAACATGCTGGGCCCAAGAGAAGTGAGGAAAACTATCCAAAAAAGCCTTCACAAAATGGTAAGAAGTGACAAGAAAAGAGAATCAGAGAAAGGACTAGTGGAAAGAAGAACAGAACCTGTCCCAAGTTGGCACCTGCTGTTCTAAACAGTTCCTTCAAGCTGCATCACCTCACTGAGGAGCCTGCTGGCATTGCCATAACCAAATCCACAGCAACAGCAATTTGCAAATTATTTTTCCATGCAGACAGTTACTGCAAAACATGAAAATCTGGGTATATCTGCCAAGTACAAAACACAAACAGTTTCTGAAGATGGGAAGCTCAGATGGATCAAGAGAAATACACATTCAGGCATGACATCCAAGCGCGCAGCTGCGCCAGCCTTTGCCTGCGCCGAAGGTCAGTATCACGCAGCTCCTGGTTGATGCATCAGCCAGCGGTGCCTGACACACGGACAACAGGCAGAACACGGCACTTGAAGAATTTACTCCCTCAGTCTTCACATTAGCTCAGTCTATGGAACTCTGGCTCCCATTTGAAACTCTGCTAGTTCGTATGGCGACAGAGCTGCCAAGCGCAAAACGGAAAGGGCACAAGAGAGGAGCACACCAGCTGTTCCAAGTGACTCGCTGAGGAGGCAAAATATTCTTCCCTGGACACACAACGCATGCCAGCAGTCATCCCTCTCCTGCCTACCAACAGTGGGCTACAGAGGTGTGAGGCGGACACTACACAACATCTTTAAAGAGGTGATCATTGGACATCAACTCAAAATGCAATTTATTCCACAGAATGTAGTTCAAGCCATGTTCTATTTCACTGCAGATCATTCCCCTTTCTAGAGATTCTGAATTTGCCTTACATTGTTTTGGTCTTTGTATATTGCATAGTCCATAAGTACATACATTACCAACATCACCAATGTACAGCGAGCTCAATGCACAGAACAGCTCAACAGAAGCAAGACACACAACGCAGTGTAAGGTTAGATCAAAGGTGGATTTTCAACTGGAAAACCACAGCATGGTTGGTATCTTCCACACAACCTTAGCTCTCATGGAAACACAAAAGAAACCCAGTACAGCCAAGAGTGAATGCAGGTAGTTTTGCCTGTTTCATCCATGGTCAAATCTGTGTGCTCAGAATGTAAGTGCACACCCATACACGTACTCCCGCTGAATAGCCTTGCTACAAAGCAGCAGTTATCTGCAGTTTGAGCTCTTTTGCTTACATTATACCATTAAACTCTCTTTCGGTATTTCTCACTGGAAGTGCTTAGAACACCTGATGTTCTCATTTCACAGTGGGCAGGAAAAAAAAAAAAAAGGAAGAAAAAAAAAAAGAGCGCTCCAAATTCCCAATCTCATTCTCCTCTCTCTAAAATGAGTGCCACCTAGGGTATATATTACAGTGGATTTAAATAAAGAACTCTCCCAAGTGTTACACCCTGCAGTATTTTTTTTTTTAAACAGGTTTGATGATTATTCTTAGCTTACAGCTGTGCTTCAGAGTAAAGGCCAAATTTAGCTAATTGCCTGCAGCCTAATTTTCCCACATTCACACATAGCAGCTCCCCAATTCCAGTGATGAGGGGTGGAGACTGAAAGCCACATGATTAGCCCCCCAACTGAGAGGGCTTCACAAGCATGTCATTTGGCAGAGGTCTGCTTTGATACCTGATGTGATTACAAGTTTCATTTCTTATTTAACAGAAATAAATTAAACAACTGAGCTGCTGCATGAACAGCTACCTCCCTGTTACAGTCTGATGGCTCTTTCAAACCGACAGTAAGAGCACTTTTGTCTCAGCTCACACACTGGGTGTAAAAGGCTGTAAGTGAAATCTTGGTACAACCCGTTCTTGGGTCAGATAAGCACGTGCTTAGTTTCAGTTACGGCTGGAACACACAACAGGACACAGCTTCTGCTGAAATGTTTTCACAGCTTTCTCTTCTGTAGAGGTAGAGTGCTCTGAAACAAGAACGCAGGTTAAGTCCTGAAGAAACCGCTGCCGGAAGACATTTGCTGCTGGCCAAATGTGAAAGCAGAGCACACAGTTACCTTGTACCCTGTTCAGATCTCCTAGAGGTAACTGGAATTATTTTCTAATTCAGGTCTTAAGACCATACAGTTCCTAAATAAAACCTCATGAACTTTAATACAAGCAGTTTTAGCATGTTGAAGGAATTTTCAGCTCTTTACAACTTTTTTCTTGTACTGAAAAGTTGATACAGGCCTGATGACATTTTAGTTCTAGACGGAATACGTTGGCTAACAGAGGTAGCTTTTACTTCAAAAAATACCTTGGAAAATTTATATTTTAACCATTTGTGAAACCGTTGGTCAGAACAGAGGACACTACACACACCTGGAATAAAACACGGGTGCAAGTCAAACATTGGATCTATCCCAGCTATCTTAAAGTTATTTTAGCACTTTGGTGTCATTTCAAGTGAGGAAATACTAAACAAATCTAGGCTGCCATCAGTCTTCTCCCTACCTAAAGTAACAGATGTGCTTTTCTTCCTTTCTAAATACACAGTTAAAATAGTAAGTGTTGAGGTCTGGAAAAAGGTTCTTCTATCTCTGGGTAGCCTATGCCCACAAGTTAAGCAAAACAGGATTAAGCTAGAACATCGCAAAGATGTTGAATCATCGCAACGTGATCAGTTTTTGTTTACTCTTTATGGCTCCTTGGCAAGCCCAAGAGAAGACAGACAGTATATATAACAAGTTGATCAGCCTGGTCTTTCCAATTGCAAGACAGCCACTACAACTAATTTCCACTGGTATCTAGTGGCAAGTTAGTAGTAGAGAATATAAAAGCGCCACTATCCTGCATCACCTAATTGCATACATTAAGCTGCTTAAAACCAATTTAGCAATATATTTAGTCATTTATAGCACTTCAAGAAAAACCTCAAAGCATTGTGTTACAAGTTACAAATTCAGCTCTTCTGCGTTCCATATACTGTACCTGCAGCAGATGTTTGCAGTAAGTGGAAGTTTACATCTGTATCTCCCACTTCATTAATGGGAAAGCAATAAGTGATTTCACACCAATTCATTAATAAATAACTATTCCTAGACAAGTTTGATGAGCTGACAAAGTTCAAAAGCCAGAAATGTCCACATGCAGGAGCTAAAGCAAAGGAGCAAATAAACCAGAATTTGCTTTGGACTCTACAATGGCAATACTGGGAACGTGGACCTTGAAGCAGTTTCGCACTAAAAAAGGTGCCCTAAGACACATTCCTCCCATTCTAAATGCACATGTAGAGAAATGCCCAGGTCAAGATTGTGAGGGATTTCTTTTTCTGAAGATCAATCAGTATCTTTTCCAGATGTTTGAAAGCCTCTGCTTTCCTCAGCTCACGATGACTACTGATATTTATCCTGTGGTTCATCCGCATCACTAGCCTCCGTTTCACTGCTCTGAGAGAGATCTTGTTGGCTCTCTATTCTGTCCAGTTCCAGAAAACTAGTAATGAGTTTGGCAACGGCTTCCACATCACTGTGGAAAATAAGAAACAATGTAAGAGTTAGTGGAACTGTGGTGTTGACAAGGACAGGCACGCTAATTCTTCAGAATAACTGCTTGAAGGGCCAGTCAACATACGGCATAGAATATGACTGACAGCATCCCAGTTTTGAAGGCATACCACACCAAGCCATTACCTCCACATCAGAACAAATCAATCCTTTTCCCACAGTCCCTGCTGCAATATTCCTTACTATCAATTCTTAGAATAAATCCTGTTAAGTGATAAATACCCTGAGTGTTTGCAAAATAGAATTAATCCCCTCTGCCATTGCACAGCTGAGCTAGTGAAGGTAACTACAGCAGACATGCAACACTAAAGGGATCTTAGATTATCTAAATATGATCCATCTCCTGCTGGGAGATGGTGTTACCCAAATGTCTGCAACAAAGCATTAAAGAGTTTAAAAAAGTTAAACTGAATAACACAAAGTCATATCAGCAAATACAGAAATGGAGCTAAGATAAGGCTCAGTAGTTGACAATTACTGATCCACGTGATTGCTATTTCCCACCTTACACATTCTAATTAAAAAAAGTCCACACTGCACCTTCTACAGCCCAACACTGCACTCTGAGTCAGTGGGTGTGAAAATCCAGTGACAAATCGTAGCACAACCAGGTAACCCTTCCCAAAATATCGCACTGTCTCCTCTTCCACGTTCACATCTCGGATCTCATTCAGTAGAGCCACTACTGTAAACAGATGTGGAAAACAAAGTAGTCTGTTAGCATTACGGTAAACTCTCAGCACTGCTACTAATGACTTCCCCGACTGGGGCTCTATGCTCTGGAGTGCTATTGCTCTGACCCCATACAACTGGGGCAGTCCTGCAATAGCGAACACTTCCCGAGCTACTCCAGCAAAACAAACGAGGAAAGACTACAGCACACGCTAGCTGTATAGGCCCTAATGAACAAGATAAACTAATGGTCCCCAGCTCCTGGGAGGCAGTGTATTACTTATGTTTCCCACTTTAATGACAGTTTTAACTATTTTTCTGTAGAGTAGGTAAACAGGTGTTAAGTTTACTGTAACTGAATACTGAAAGATTTAACTGTTCAGAGCATTTGCAGATCTCTGGGTCCCCACGTTAACGGTACTTGAAACAGATATTGCCAAATAACCTCTCAGGAAGAGATGTGCTCAGCTCCAGCATATCAACATACCTTGAAGAAAAGTTCAGAAGCATTAAACATTCTTCTCTCCACATCTCTTACCTTTCATCTCCAAAACAACTGTTTAAAAAACAATTCAACTTCAGGAAATTCCAAATTGTGTCAGTTTCCTAAGCATATTGAGAGTTGGTTTGATTTAGACTAGCAAGCAGAATAAAAAAATCTGACATTGAAGAGGATCCTACTTTAGTTTACAATGGAGCTCCTGTCTCACAGTGACTCACCCAAGTCACACATTATACCTCAACTTCTGTTACTCCAACAGGAAGCTCAAAAGAAATGAGACACCGCGTTAAGCTGAGCCTACTGAATATGCTGGTTTAAATGCATATTATGTATCTGCAAGATATAACATGCCTGCTAGCATATGATATCTAAAGATTTGCCTGCTACCAAAACCAGACTAGAATATAGAAATCTCAACTCCTGTATCCGCAATTTAAGGTTTTCACCTGTCCCACCTGCAAAGCAGGCTAGCCAAGGGAAATACAAACCTGCATGTTAACATCCCAAAGGAATGGCTAAGACTATTATGTAAAGCAATGTGTAAGCCTAGTTACCTGGAATTAAAGTAACTAACAAGATGCATTCAGCAACCTAACCTGAAAAAGCATTTGGGTCCCAAGAAGCAGATTATTACATCCAGTGCTTGGGAACAAGAGAGATCCGGAAACAGATGTGATTAATTTGAGTACAGAACTCCAGAAACCCCTATTAAATGGGCATATATGCACTTCTGTCTGCTCACCACATTTACTATCACAGATAAGGCTTTCTCACCTTGTTCGTTGCCTCCTTTTGAGAAGGTCAGTATTTTTTTGTAAAGATTGAATGTTTTCAGGCAGACTGTTCCCTTGCTCTTATCAAATACAGCTTCCTGGAAAATTGAAAAAAAAAAAAAGCAACATTTTCTTAAAAACATCATCAGTAGCTATATATCAAAGTAAAATAAGAAATACTTATATGGGAGAATAATGTTAGTAACACAGAAAAATATACAGTTATTTTAGAGACAGTACTTTATTATTAGACCATGAAAATCACAATCTTGCTCCTGGCTTTAACAGAGATTTTATTGTAACTCTTGTGTTACTTCTAGAAGGAAGTTAAAGCTGGTTACGTTGCCCCTCTTGCCACTTTTCTTATGTAATAAAAACTTTGCCTGAAATCAAATTTGAACACTAACTTGGAGCTTCTTTAATTTTCACTTTTGGTGTACACATTTGGCCTACAGTATAATCATACAGTGAACATAAATTCTAGTTACACTTTTTACTAACCTTCACTAACTCCATCAAAATTCCGGTGTTGTGCTGTATGAGCCAGGCTTACACCAGATTTAAAATATCCCTGACAGTTGATGAAGAGACTTGTATGTGTGGATTGCTTATTCTAATAACACCACAGGTCAGTAATGTGACAAGCCTATACAGCAGGTTATTGCTCTCAGTCCTACTCCCAACAAATCAACATCCACAAGATTATAAACCAGCTTCACAAACACCACTCTTTTCCCAGTGGAAAACAGCCCAGTAGCCTGGAGCTACCCCATTTAATGGTTGTTCTGTCATTAGCTGGTACAGTAAGTACAAAACCACGTTGCAGTTCAATGTGCTATTCTTTCTCCCTCTTATATAAAAACAGCAAAAGGCCACAAAACAGTTTGGGGCAAGTCTCCCCTTAAAAAACACTTATATTTAACTTCACATTTTCATGCTTGTGTAGTGAAAGAATTACTGCCTTAATTCTAGTCCTAGTATAGCAACCCCAAAGGGTTTCCTCAAAACCAAAACACATAACTTGTCTGTTTGGACTGAGTAAGTTCATGGGGCTGAAGGGCATGTGGCTGCTGGAATCAGCATCTGCCAACTGTTTCTAAACTCACACAACCTCATTTCCCAAGTTCAGCATCTTACCTCCCACTGGTCCAGATTCTGTGCTGCCACAAAGAAACACCCGGCCATATAGAAGAGTTTCCATGCCAAGCTGTCTGAACAATGCAAAAAAATGCACAAATTTAGTTTGGTTTTTTTTTTCCTTCTTTAGTATTCAAGCAGTTTTAAAAGCAACATGTTCCCTTTAAAGGCAACAAAAGGAAAAAAGGTTTCTCTGATGCAACATTTTTGCCTTTAATTGCAATGCAAGCTATTTTACAGTGCTCTCCCAGGATAAAAATACAGAAACTCTTTGCATATTTTTCAAAGACTCCATGTACACTGTGCTCCAAACTATGCAGAATTATAAGCATATGTATTATTGGCAAGGTTGTAACATCACTACATCTTTCTTTTCCCTAAAAGCAAAGGCATGTTAAAAGGCATCAACAAAACTCTCAACCTGCTCTCAACCACCACATATTTGTGCTGCGGAGGAGAATGGTAAGGGACAACGGAAATTCACTGAAGCAAACATGTTTCTTCATAAAAGGAAGCAGCCAGCTCTCTTGACAAACAAACATTTGCATTTCATGTCTTGGAAATGTTTCCATATAGCAGCCTAAGCAATTTGCTTACTCAGACTTTTACTGAAACCAGAGTAGAACTGTCCTCAGTATCATTTCAGAAAAATTTGTTGCAATGTCTTAAGAAAAAAAGGTTGATATAGCTGGTGACTTAAGCAGCTTTCACTGGACTTTGCTCTTAAAATAAAAATACATTGAGTATATTGGCAGTATATTCCTATACACTATTAAGTCTTAAAATTTGATGTTAACAGGATGCAGCCAGAGAATCCCAGGACAGCCTGCAGGATCAATTCCATAGATGGCACTTGGTGCGTCCGCTGTATTACAGGGGGGCAGGAAGGAGCCGTAGCTGTCTGTTCTCTAAAGGTGTTTTTATGGGTAATCTCTGCCAGTGATGATTTTACAGTTTCCAGAGAAACAGAGCACTTCCATCAAAGGCAAGGTAATCATTTCATTATGGTGGCACACAATCATTATACGTCTTCCCAGGAGAGCTCTGAGGCCCAGCTAATCACATTTATAAAACACGCTGAAAGTACAAAATGCCACAGAGTACTAATCATTATTAAAAATACTCTTACAAATGGAAAGGGAAGCTGAGTAAGAAATAGAGCATTAAAGCACAGTAAGTCACACACAGGCAACAATTATTATTGGATTTTAATATTCACACCACAAAATGTGACAGGTACTTATACTGCCTTTGTAAGGCCAGACAGAAGCTGCAGAGAGGAGTCATCAGCATGAAAAACAGATCAACAGGAAATAATTCTTCAAGAAAAATGATAGACCATTACCTGCACTATAATAAGCAGCAGCCAAACCTATGGAGGCTATTCCTAGGATAAGAGGGGAGAGAATTAAGACAAAACAGCAGCTCAAACCACCCTGATGAAAAACATATGAATATTTACAAGTTCATCAATTTTCAAAAAAGGCACAAATGTGATTGCAACATTGATCACTTTAAGAAACAGTCAGTTATTTTCTCTGAACTCAGTAAGAAACACCCTCTCATTCTGCAAGGATACTAAAGAGCACAGGGGCTGAAGTCAGAAATAAAAGGTTGTGACAGAATTGGGAACAGAACTTCAGAGGGACACTCAATCTAACCATTACACCATACTTCCTCTCAAGCGCAGTACAACATTGAGCATGCTAAACACTAGAACGGTTATTACACTACAACGGTTATTTTTCCCCTCTAAGTGCTCTTTGGAGCCAAAAGAACACTTCTGCAATAAAGTTGTGTCCTCCCACTGAGGAGGAAGCAGTGGAAAAGTGCCTCTTGCCCCAGAGTGCTGCTGCAACTGCAAAGATCTTGTCTCAATGAGAGTTTGACAACACAACATCACTGAAAGCAATGACAACGTTGTAGAGCTAGTGCAATGGGATCAACTTAGCTGGAAAGCAGAATATGCCACATTTTCCCCACTAGCTCTCTCAGTGTGGTCCTGAAAAGTACCACTCCCTATATTTTTTTCTGCATATTGAGTAGTGTTTAAAACCAGATGCCTTTCAGAACATCCTTTATCACTTCCTATTTCATATGCACAGTGCCGTTAAGGGTTCACTGCCAACCACACGTAAGATATAACCCCAGCATCGCTCCACTGCACATTTTTCTATTTCTGAAAACCTAGATGTTTTCCAGTGTAAGCATGCATTCCCTTCCGAAGCTTCACATTTACATTGCTACATGGCATATAATAAACTTTCTTCATCTTTTAGGACTCCCTCAAAATTCTGTCCACGACCTTCTGAGGTTCTGCAGATGACAGACTGTAATAATTACCAGTCTCACAGTGAAACTACCACACTGAGAAGGAGACTTCAGACTCATTTAGCGGCTATGCTAAAGGAGAAGTTCAAAGCATGATGATTCCTCTTCTTCAAAGAAAAATGCCTAAAAGACAGGCATCTCTTGTTAGAGGCTCTTTCAGGAATTTATTCTGCGACTCCTTTCCTTTAAAGTAAGCTCTGGAATAAACTGAGGAATATTATGGTCTTACCAACAAAGAGAGACCAAGATCGGATGCCAGGTGACCTCTTCAGATGAAGATGGAAACTTGAGCGGTTTTCAACCAACATGTACATCTTCAGAAGAAACTCGCAACAGCCCAGTCTGACTCATGAAACCTCACTGACAAAAAAAAAAGATGATTAAAAAGATAATTTAAAATCATTGCTGACTCCAACACTCTCCCTTCCTAGCACTTGTCAAGAGTTATCAAGTCTTAATCTAGACTCTAAAAGATGTTCAGGGTAAGAACAGTCTTTTTTCCACAGGAAGAGCAATAGACGCATGTAAAAAAACTTGCACAACGACAACAGGAATCTGAGCTCTTTGAGAAACTTCTCGTTTGGGGGATAAAAGTATCTTCCTTTCTATCACAACCAGATCCCAGAAGAAAATGTGAAAAACAAGAACGTGGAACAATGTTGTTGCTAATTCATGCACACTTCAAACAAATAAAACAACAAGAGCAATAGAAAGTTCTTTGACAGCATTTTTCCTGCTAACTGCCAAGGCTGCCATGAAGGACTACCCTGGCAGCTGAAGCAGGACAATGCAGCCTTCTGCAGCACAGACTTTGGGTCTCTCATCCCCAACAGACCAGCAAGGGTTACAGCCTCAGCCCAGCAGTGCCAGTGTCACATAATGCCGTATATGGCATTCCAATCTTTCAAGTCAACTCAAGAATAAAACCGGGAGATTCCAAACAAGAAGTATGTTTGTCTCTCGCCAACAAGACTGTGCCTCCAACCTAGTCAGAAAATATCGGTAGAGATTAAAAAGAAAGGTACTAATTAAAAACAGGAAGAGCTGAGAAATCCCAAGCAACATTTTCAGCAAGTTTTTACTATTTACAGCATAAAATTGTTTGACTTCTGGCATGATTGCGAGCTCCAGTGCAAAAACCAATCCTAGCCTAATGCTCTCAACACAAACATAAAGACTGACTTGTACTAGATGCAAGACGCAAACAAGGACCCAGCTGATATTTCAGAATTGCCCCTAGAGAAAGGACAGGCTGCATACTGCTTCTCTTGCACAAATTGGTAGAGATGCATGTCATTATTATGCAGACCAGAATCCAGTAAAAGTAAGTGGGAAATGAAAGCATGGGCTAAGCATTGTGTCATGATGTTAGCATGGTATACCTTGGCCTTAATCACGGATATCTTCCATTTTGCTCTTTTGTGTTACAACCTTTGTATCACTTAAGGTTGGGCGTTTTAAACAGACTTGCCCAAAACGGATTTATAAAAAGGACATCTACTTTTCTAATCAGTGTAATGAAGCTCAATATCTGTGAAGCATTCTGGGGACTGCAGGAGCATTAAACAGCTGGTTTACTGTCAAATACAATGAACGCCAACTCCTTCTATTGACTTGGTACTTTAACCATTAAATAGCCAACTGTTCTGCTCACAGAGCCAGCTCCTAGCAGGTTGGCATTAAGCTGTTGTTAGCTGCCCACAATAACAGGCTTCCAGAAGAATGCCCATATTAACAGGTTTTTGAATAACCATGGAAAACACTTAGGGAGCAGGCCCAAGCACATCCAGGTTATTACAGAATTCCTTCAGTCATCTTGCTGTTCTTAGATACTACATGACACTCCTGCAATTATGCACCAACTAGCTAGTTTAGACACAAAGCTCCAGGGATTTATTTCTTTTTAATTTAATAAAGCAGAATTAGCCAAGTCTTTTCAGTGAAATAAAAAGCGCATATGACTTCAATTTTAATCTCTTAGCAACACATCTGAGAGAATCTGAAACCAAGAGACAAAGCCACTTACACATAAGGCACACTCCATCTCCTCTGGATGTTAAGCATCAAATTTTAATTTTCAAGCGACTCCTGCGAGTTGCTCTCAATATATCGGAAAATATTTCAACACATACAAAGCTTTCTCGTGCCTGCAACCTAAAAAAGATATCAACAAGTTATCAAATACATAAAGACCACTGCAGAAACCTGGCTGTATTTCACAAACACACCCTACTTAAAACACAATTCACATATACACCAGTTATATCCACTAATGTGAAATCCATTAGTGTGAACTTCAGTATCTCCCCTCCATATTCATTCAGTGAAGTCTAACCATGCAAACGCCAGTGTCAGCTTCGGTTGAACACTCAAAGTCGGGGCAGCTGCTTGCAAGATCAGTGCCTCAGGGAATAAAAAGCACCAAAGCAGCTTCTTAAAAGTTACACTTAATAGAATAAGTCATAAACATACCTTTATGTGAACACCAAAGTTTTACTATGACAGTTTTACAATTACACAGAGAGAGAGACACCTTTGGGCTGCTAATTTTCCTTGAATGTGTTGGGTTTGACATTAAACTGGTCTCCAGCACTGAAATAAACACCCATCTACTTCCCCCAAGCTCCCGACTGAGGGTGAGTGAGCAAAAGCCATCCGAACCACCACCGTGAAATCTTTACTACGGACACCTATCGAGGCGGGACCGCGCACCGGGATGCGTTTCCTTCGCCCCGCGTTCCGCACCCGCCTCCCCCCGTCAGACCCAGGCACTAACCGCTCTCCCCTTGCTGCGCGTCCCCCCGCAATGGGGAACAGGGCTGCAGCGCTGCCAACACCCCATAAACCTCGGGCTTCCCCCCGACCCCGGGGGATAACCCCAGTCCTTCAGCCGGGACTCGGCCCCCACCAGGCTGAAGAGACAGCGACCCCCGGCCGACACACCGCCCACCACCAGCTCCTCAGGAGGGGCCGCCAGCCGC
>NW_009646633.1:1058621-1064102 GCF_000708025.1 Charadrius vociferus
CCGCCCGGCTAAAGGAGAACAGGATGCAGCAGCAACCATTTTGGGTACGGGCAGAGAGGCGGATAAATAACCCGCCCCGCCCTCAGCCCCGCCCCCGCGGGCTGTAGAAAAGGAAGAGCCTCAGCCAAGATGGCGGTGTGCTGCCCCTGTTCAAGATGGCAGGCAGGCCTGTGGGTGCTGCCTAAGTAAGAGTCGAAATTTGTTTAGGTTATGAGGTTTTAGCTGTGTTGTAAAAGATGAGAAAAGCTCACGTGTTGGCAGAGGAGGGAGGTGAAACACTATAGAGTTAGGTTGACTGTATGGAAGAGCTTTATTGGTGGTAGTGGTTTGCTGGACTGGTTCTGAGTGAGGTGGGCCTGGCCTCTTGGGTTGTGGGGTGGCTGCTGCTCTGAGCTGAGGGGCAGGAAGGTGGGGGAGCCCCTCTCTGTACCGGGGTGCTTCTCCTGGCTGCCCCTCTGCCTGGCCAGCCCTGGTGTCTGCGGCTGCTGTACCTCTGGGCTCTCAATGGCAGCTGGTGCATATCTCACTCTTGGGTGACGGACTTACGCTGTGTGGTAGCCATTATTCACAAGCACTTTGCATCTGTGTCGTACAGGCAGGGGGCTGCAGCAGGGTGAGGTTTGTGTGGGACTTCTCAGGGTCTCAAAATGGCTGCCAAGAGAAGCCCTGTTGCTGGGACCTTGATTCCTTGTTGCAGCAGATAAAAGCCATTGTCTTCCTGTACCGGGTGTGTTATCGTGTATGTGCGTCCATCTATGGGTAGATGCCCCTGTGAATAACTATACATGTGCAAGTAAAGAGCTGACCTCTTTGAAGTTTCCCATTCTTCCAAATATGACTTGATACTTGTAATGAGTTTTGCCGCTGTGTTTTTTTATTTTATTTTTGCCAGTAGTAAATAAGATCAGTGTTGCCAATTGATGTTGTTTTATTACAAGCTTTGATATTTTCTAAGTTTTACCTTTCAGCATTGGTAGCTACAATGGTTATAATAATTGAATGTGTTGTATTTTTGAATAGCTGTTACAACGCTTCCAGCATTGATAGCTACAATGGTTATAATAATTGAATCTGTTGTATTTTTGAATAGCTGTTACAACTGTGAACAGAATCCTGAAAAAAAACTAATGCCATTGTTCAAAAACTGGGGGGGAATTGCAAAGCAGAAATAATGGTGATAATCTTATGGGTTTAACATTGATTTCATGACTCTGTGAATTGCATGTCAACTGAAGGCTTGGGTTTGGAAAAATCTGTTGTTTGGAGGAGAAAAGATCTAATTCACTTGAAATACTGAGTGACTTTCCTGTTGTGGACAGTAGATTACACTTGAAAAATCCTTTGTATTCCTAGCTCAGTTAAACATCATTTACATGTGAAAGCTGTTCCTGCTCAATCCATTAGAGCAACTGTTCATGTCATCTTTGGGCCAAAATGGGTAAAATGCAGACATCTGTAGTTTAGCTTAACTGCTTAAATTCTTTTTATGTAATCCAATGTGTAACTTCATCTATAAATGGTATTTGGTCCTCTCTCAGTTGCACAGGAATGTGGTCCTTCCTGAATGACATATGCAATTTTTGGCTTTTTTCCTAATATGAATCCAGATATTCCAGAATGTTTGCTCAAGGCCATAATGTGGTACAAGTTTTTTCAGCTGCTCCTGAACATCATTATTGGTGAATAGTAACAGGTTTTGATTAGAGTGTTTTTCATAACAGTCCAAAATGAACTGTTTGAAGATAAGGGGGGAAAAAAAACTCAGATTCCATAGTATGGACTTCAGTGGTAGAAAATATAAACTGGTCTGCAATTTCTGTGTAACTGTCTTAATGGGAAAAGGCTATGAGGAACTGCAAGAATGAATTGGCATGCTTGTGAGTCATGAGGTACCAGCTGCTGGAGTTGCATGAGAAATAGGAAGTAATAAGTATCACGTGTTCTCAACCCAAACAAGCACCTGACTGAGTCTTCTGGGAAGAAACTTATGTATAAGCAGTTGTCAGGTTTTATAAGCAACCAGTTTCTCTGGAAATCAAATGTTAAGCCATTTTGAATGATACAAGACAAAAGAATTCTTGTGTCTAGAGTAGAGTGAAATAAAACTCATCTGTTTCCTCCACTCAATATAAACCACACAGCACATCGCTGTTTTATTCTTATGTTACTATTCACAAAAATACTAGCAACTGTATGGTTCTCCAGTTCTGCAAAGACCACAGTAGAATAACCTGATATGACTTAATTTAATTATGAAATTAGAGAGAAATTATTTCAACTATGGGAAATACCACACACGCACAATCAGGCACTTGTCCAAGCTGGAATATGGCAAGGATCCTTGTAAGCTTCTGCTATTGATTAATGATTCTTACAACACTTTTCCTGCAATCATCTGGGGATTTAACACCCGCACTTTTAAGTAGGTAAGTGGCATTATGCCTACCAATTAAAAAAAGGAAAAGAAGAAACACACCTTAAAAGCCTGATATTGGACTTCATGAATAGCATAAATTCCAAAACGTCTTGCTGCAGAAACAAAAACTATTTGCCAGAAGAAACATTCAGAAATATGTAATTGACTATTTATAGATCTCTTGATAATATAAAAATAGATTTTTGTAAGGCATTGTATAGTAAATACACCTGTAACTTTTAAGTCATTGATCTAAAAATAAGAACGTGCAGATATAACAGAACTGGCCTTTATTTTGCATTAGTTTGATACTACCAATATTTCTGCTCCTTTTTCCTAATTTCAGACCACTTTCCTAAATATTCTGTTTTAGCTGCTTCTACTTTTTTCTTTTCCCCTGAGGTCTTGAATGTAAAGATTCAGCTGTGCAATAAGCATGTGATCTGATTAGCATGCCAGGATAAAATTCCCAGTGTGCTTGATTTTAAACAGTTGGTTGGAAACCGTCACCCAACCAGTGTTGTTTTGGGCTTGTCTAAATTAGTTGTGTGTCCGTGTTATAAATGAGATCATCCCGTAGAGCTGTGTGGTGTCCCACTGACCTCTATGGGAACAGCGTGTATAAAGCCTGGGAAGTACAAATTTCATGGAATACATGTTTACCAGCTGTAACTGAGATTTGTTGCCTACTTCTGACAGATGCTGCGTGGCAGACGCTGTCACTAACTTGAGGAGGCATTTACAGCTTGTGGTGTCATGCTGGACTGATGCATAACCTTTAAAGCTTGCTGAAGTTGTTTGCAGCATACTGTTTTTATAGAGAAATACTTAGTTTTCTATTTCATCCTTGGTGTAAATGCTTTAGGTGCAGGTATAAATATTAAATGTAGCAATGGAGGCCAAATAGATCAAGAGAGGCCATAAAAGCAATTAATGCTCTTAAGTGCTACCTAATGTTGACATAGGAAGGCTTTTATTTTTGTGAGGTTTTTTTTGGAAGTAGCCTTTGCAGTGTTGCAAAGATACTAACTGTTACCTCCCCAGGGGCAGATTAAAACAGGATGGTGCTTCCTTCTCTCATGTAGTCAGGCACAGTGCTGATGGTAATTCATCTCAAGTTCTGTGGGAAAGTGGCATAAATAGCTAATGGAAAACAGAAATTGCTCTTGGCAATAAAATAAATGGGACATCTAATTAACTAATGATTACACAAGTATACTCTTATACCATGCATTGAAACATTGACTCCTTGCACGCTTTTCAGTTTGTACAAGTTTTTGCCCCCCCTTTTTTTTTGTTTGTATTCTTAAATTGAAATTAATTCAGTCCAGGGATTCCTAAGCCAGTGGATGAAGTAGGTATATTTGTGTACCTAAGATGTCCTCAATGTTTCGGTGTTTCTGCAAATGTTTCCATTTTCATGTAGTTATCTGTTTTTCATTGTAAATGTAAAGAAATATGGGAGGAAATAAAAAATATTTTAAATGCTATCTGTGCAGAGTTACAGAAATATCCAAAACTGTCATGTCTTTTGAAGAATCACTATATCAAGTTTGGATAACAAATGAAAGCATAATCATCAAAGTGTGAAACAGAAGGATTTTAGTGATGCCTTTAAGTGCAAATCTCAACACATTCCTAATTTAGAACTCTCATCTGTGCTATCACTGTATTTGTCAGTGCAACTATGGCTATTGTATCCTTGTGGAATACGTTGTGAGATTGGCACGGCTTTTTAGTATGAAAATATTCATCCAAAGGAACAGGAAACAAGATGTCAGCTAATGCCGCATTCCTGCCATTCTGTAGGCAACCCAGATTCTGAAGTTGCACAGGGATTGCTCGAGAGTGATTGTAGTGCTTTCAAAAAAGACTTGTAGTGCTTTTAAAAAAGACTTGCATTAGTGTGCTAATGTGAATTGTGAAAGCGTTTTGAACGAAGATAGCGGAAGCACAGAAAATTATTACCAAAGCTATTACAATTTTGTTGTCAAACTAGGATTAGTGGTATTTTTCCAGGGTATATGGAAAGTAGTATCAGCTTATTTTTCAAATGGGCAGTAAGAAAGTGTTTCTATGTGCTTTCATTATGGTAAAGCGAAGGAATTCCTGGTTTTCTTGACCTCAATGATAACTCGCCTCTATCCTGTAAATTAAAAAAAAAAAAAGTTATTTTTACGTTCTGCTCTGGGGTTATCTTTGAAACACTAATTTGATTGGGGAATCTTTACCAGACAAATCCACAGACATTTGCTTCTCTAAATTGTGATGTCTCTTAGACAGTTGCAGTGGAAAAAGCATTTAGAGTCATGTCCTTGGGTGACAAACTTCTGCAGCCATGACTGCCTCTGGTTCCTGTACAGTGATGCTGTTTGTACTGAACAACCCCTGGTCCGTGGATTAAAGCGTTAGGCCTTGCTTGTGGCAGGCGGGGGTTTACCCAGGGCGTTTTATAAAGGAAAGTTGCAGTTTAGACAGGAAATTGCATCTTTGTTGGAAGTTCTGTGGTTTAATTTCTAAAATGTCATTTTCTACTTGAAAAAACTTCTCAGCACAGCTGTAGGTATATGCTTATACATGCCTGTTCAAATGGGTGAGGGATTAAATGAGTGAGCAAAATGTGAATTGAACCTTTTGTTTACATTTTACAATCTGGGGTTTAGAAGGACAGGTGCTCTGACATGGATCGTAAGCATCTTAATTGATACTTTGGGGGCTGAGAGGTGGTGGAAAGCTGGTATGTTTGTTTAATAATGCTGTAATAAGGATTTGTGATGCCTGCCAGGGAACAGCATCACTGATACTTGTGGGGTTTTTTTACAGAAATGGGAGATTGTAGCATACTGGTTAAATAAAATGGTAATGATGACGTCCTTAATAACTTCCAGGGCGTTATTTCATTTAAAGGGGACTAAGAGAAAACAAAAATCGGAGGAAAATATCTTTATATGCTGTAACTGCAGGGTATGTTTTTAAAAAACTGCCAAGAAGCTCACGGGAAGCCGCAGACCTCTGGTAAATGCCGTCCCTCGCGTTATTCGCTGTCCTCCGAGGGGAGGCACAGC